>NW_027186473.1:34729293-34879068 GCF_028583685.1 Petaurus breviceps papuanus
TAGATAGATAGATAGATAGATAGATAGATAGATAGATAGATAGATAGGTAGATAGATAGGTAGGTAGATGGATGATAGATAGATCAAGATAGATAGATAGGTAGATGGATGATAGATAGATCAAGCAATTATTTAGCACTTTGCATGTGCTAGTCACTTTGCTAATTACTGAGGATACAAATAGGAACAAAGAAGACAGCTACTGTTGTCAAGAAGCATACAATATATAGGAGGAAGAAAACATATTTCAGAGAGCTATAAATCAGTGGGCACCAGCTAGGAAGGTCAAAGATTAAATGAGTGGAGGAAGGATAATGATGAAGAAAACAAGAAATCCAGAGAGTTGAGGGCTGATTGAATTGAGTCATGGTGAGGTCATATTATAATATATTGTTCTAGACAGGCAATCATCAATCTGGAGACCATGGCCTCAGGGCAGAGGTTTGTATTTTCTGCTAGCTTGTTTTGTTTTGTTTTTCAGTGTGGGAAGGGGATAATGAAGAGAGTAGAAAAAAAGAATAAAAGAGGAGAGGTTCAGAGACTATGAGTGAGGTCTCAACCTATATTCTGTTGAATAAAAAAATAAGGAAACAGACATGACAAAAATAGTGATATTGCGCATGAGGGGGGAAAGTAGCATGACATTAAATACATATTTTTGTCCACATCCACAGGGAGGGGGAGAGAATGAAAGAGAGAGGGAGAGAGAGAGAGACACAGAGAGAGAGAGAGACAGAGACAGAGAGACAGAGAGACAGAGACAGAGACAGAGAGAGAGACAGAGAAAGAGAGACACAGAGAGAGAGAAAAACCTTGATCAATTTATAGCATTTTTGAGAACCTTAGTTATTTTGGGTTTGGGAGGAGTAATGTAAAAGACGTAATAAAGCTGGAATTTTTTCTTTACACCTACATCACTTAAGCCTTCGTAATATTTCTGTTAGGTAGGACAAGTCATTTTACAGACAAGGTAATTAAGGCTTAGAGAGATAAAGTGATTTACCTATAATCACAAATGTCAAGAGATCTTCATTACTACAAATTCATTAGTCCATCCAGTATGTCATATTGATTCCCAATTACTTCTCAGAAAATCCTACCAAGCTCTAAAGTGTATGATAGTATGATTCTAGGATGCCAGATAAGAATCCAATATCTCTAATATCAGAAAAAATATTCTGGCATTGGCATAGGAGGCACTGACTCCCAATAAGATGCTTTTAATAAAGTGTAACAACCTGAGATATTGTCTAGAAAAAAATCCTTGACCCTGACGGTGAAAGAGAGTTTTTAGTAATTCTGAGATCAATTCTTTGGGGAATATCTACATCAGGGATTATGGAAGAGAATAAGGAGCTAACATAGGGAAAAAAGTGAAGGACTGAGGAGTCAGTATGGTGTAGCACTTCAGAAGGAAAGGTTATCCAGAAGGTGAGTCTCACCAATAGTGTTAAATGCTATGGGGATGTTAAGAAAGATGCAGATGGAAAGAAAACCATTTGATAAGTATGATATAATAACTGACCTTCTAGAAAAAAAATTTTTAGAAGGGTGATAAAGATGGGGGACAGATTAAAAAAAGGTTGGGTTTAAAATGGATCGAAAGAATATAGATGCATATAAACTAAGTGATTTTTACTTTCTACTCAATAAAAATGACAGAATGCGGGGTCAATTGGAATATATTGTGAGATAAAGCCATATTAGTGAAAATAAATCAGAAGATAAAATCAGGGACCCAAAGATCATATTAAAGAATGGTTTAACTGTGAATGATGAAGGGGGAGAAAAGGGTATGAAAGGAGATTATGGCTGAAGAATAGAATCTCACAATCCTGGAATGCGGAAGCAATATATTTCTGTGAGATAGTGAAGTATAAGTTGCTCACGTGACAGTATATGTCTGAGGTAGAGTGTAAAAGGTAACTCTAGAATAGGAAGATTAAGGAAACGTCTATTACAAGTTTCAGTGGGTTGTCAGTATCAATCTAAAATACTCTGAGTACTGTGTCAGGGAATCTGGGTAGAAAATAAAACTCTGAGGCAGGTGTTAATGTCATTGATGAATCTACAAGAGTGATTTGGAGGTCAATAGATGCCATTATTGTGAGGAATACTGAAAGATGAATATTCATTTCGGCTATATTTATTTATAAAGATGTAAAGCAGAGCAGTTTAAACATGTTGAAATATATAGTTTTTATTGACACATTTGTTAGTTAGATATAAAGAAATAGATAAAATATATTCACTGTCACCTCCCCCTGAGGATAACAGCTTATTTCAAGGTACTTTGAGTATCTTCTATCCTCAATAATCATCAATGTATTATCTTCAATTACAGGGCAGAAGAAAAAAATAGTTCAAAGAAAAGACATTTACTCAAATGGCATAGTCAGATCAGTACTGACAAAACATTCTTATAACCCTGTGGTTTACTTCTTTACAGATACTTTTATTGAGAAGAACATGTACCCACACAGCACACACTAGTGAAGAGATGAACATTTAAGGAACGCATTTGACCAATTAAGTTCACACCTTTGATAGCACAGGACTTTTATAACCTTTTTCTTCTCTCAGTGTCATGCTACCTCCCACTGGGCACAGCATCTATGATTGCAGTTTCTCATCTGGGTTTTCTAGGCCTGCTTCTTTCTGAAGTTCAACTCTTAAATGCTAGGGTTAACTTTCTTGACTCTGTAGTTGGCCTCTCCAACCTTGGTCTTTGTTGGGCACAATGGTCAGTTGTTACAAGTCAATTGCTGCACTGCAAGACATCATTGACATTTATGGGGAAGGAGGGGAAGAAAGAAAAAAACCTCTTATTGCTCCCAGAAGACTAAAACAGAAATTCATAGGAAAGGAAAAAGAAGACTTCCCTTTTGAGACCTATGTTCTTCCTCCATAACTGACTCTTTTCTTGGCTATGGGAGATGACTCCCTCAAATGACAACTTAGAGAGTGTGTCTTACTTTTTTTTCTAAATTTATCAGTGATATAGATGATTTCTCAGCTAAGAAGTTCGTCAAATAACTTCGTTCTTCCAAAAGGAGTATATGAGAGTGAATACTTAAAAAAGACATTGCCTTTAAGAATGTAACACCTTTTTTTGGTCTCAAGTATCTGTCCCTCACATCTTATAATTTTATCAAGTGGGCAGGGGAGATTTTTATTATCAATTTTCTCATTTTTAATTAATTAATCATTATAATACATTTTATTATTATTATTAATTTTAAAGGTAATCATAGTATTAATTTATTAAATTAATGATTTATTTAAAGTTATATTATAATATAATTGTGATAATATATTATAATACTATAACATATTATTATTATATTATTATTAAAATTAAATATAAATTAAAGTTGATAGATCAGGTATAACCTGACCACCATCGTCTCCCCTTCTTTCTTTTAAAAAGAAAAAATTTTTTTATAGCAATTGGGGTTAAGTATTTTGGCAAAGGTTACATGGCCAGTTATTTCTCCCCTCCTTTCACCCTCATAATACCTATTTCTATATTACCAATGAATATATGAGGAATGTTTGAAGGATCCCAGGATAAAGTATTCAAGCTTTGAATACTTCCTCTTTGATACATTAATGACATCTTCATTTTCCTTTTATTTTTAAGGTTGAAACAACTGCTATAAATTAATGTTTTAATTTTGTGTCAGTATTATCTATGTGGCTTCACTATATTTTCAGTATTTTTGTTTACTCCCCCAAATAATAATATTAATAATAATAATTTTGCTTATTTCTCTAGTTGCTATAGTGTTCTATTTCCTGAAACTCTTGCTTTAATGAGTTATTCAACCTGACAAGAAACATGACACTCAGATCAATTTCCTTTCCTGGATCTCTGTTTCTCTTTATGTTTCAAATATACATATTTTCCTCAAGTGTTGAACATCACAATTTTATTTTTAAACACAGAAGTATATGTCATAAATTTCTCTTCAACCTGAGTTGCTGCTGCACAGAGAGAAAAAAAAATGAGAAATTACAAAGTTAATACTTTCATTTTCATCTAATTAATGAATCTCTAATTGTCACTTTCCCCACTTTACATCAAGCCTAAATAGGGTTCCTTGTAATTTCTACTAGTTGTTTCTTTTTTGCTCTCTGAGGTTAAGAACTCTCATCTCTCGCCCACAAGATACCTAGCTCTTCAAATACTTAGCTAAAGGTATCATCCCTCTAATTATGAAGTCTGCTGTTTTCCAATCTAAAATCCCCAGGTTCTTCATTGAACCTCATTATGACTTGATCTTAAGGAACTTCACCATCTTGTAGCACTTTTCTGCATGGTTGCCCTTCATATGATAAGTCTCCTTCCTAAAAAGTACAGAGGGATGAGCATAATATTCCATTTATAGTATGACAAGGGCAGAATATTGTAGAATTATTTAGTTGTGGAATTCTTTCAATCTAAGATTTAGTTAAGTTTTGTTGAACACTATACTGCAATATTGAATCCTACTAGGCTTGCAATTGGTCAAAATTCCCAGATCATTTTTAAGTGAATTTCTGTCTTATAATTACTTGTGAATTTGAATTATTGGAACCAAATATATGAATTTATTTTGATTTCTTTCAAAAATAATTTTACTGAATTCATCTAAATTCTTTAGCCTGTTGAGATTTCTTTAGATCATAATTTTGACATATAATGTGGTATCTTATCTTCCTAGCTTTGGTCTTTCTCTAAATTTGTTAAGTGTAACATTTAGACCTTTATTCAAACCATGACAAAATATTAAACAATACAATACCAATCAAAGTTTCTTGGGATACTACAATTCAAACCTTTTAAACTGAAATTGAGCCATTAAGACCTTTTCATTGTATCCACACATTTAATCACTTCTAAATTAATCTGTCTAATGGTACTATCATCTAGCTCACTTCTTTCCAACTTATAAAAAAAAGGACATAACAATTCTTTATCAAACATTTTTGCAGAAAACTAAGTGAACTATGCTTCAAGTATACTTTTCATCAACAAGTTTAACAAACCTGCCTAAGAAGGGAAATGAGTTTAATCTATTCTTCTTACAATTATGTTATCTCTTTAAAAAAATATGACTTCTTTGGTTACTTGATATCCATACTTTGACCAATAATTTCTATAAAAGCTTTTAAGATTATAAGCAATTAACACACAATTCACAAAACTTTGCTTTCTTCTCTCTCTTTTTTTAATTGGGACACTTCTTCAACCTCCCCTACTCTCATTTTCCTTAGTCTTCCAAAGAATACTCACAATGTCTAAGTAATCATATTTTCCAATTATTGCAATATAATCAGTCATAGCTCCTTCAGTCTCCCATTGCCATAACTTTGACATTATTCTCAACATTTCATTCTCTAACACCCCACATAGTTAGTCCAAACATTCTTCTCTTTACCTACAGACCGGCTCTCAATAGATCCCTTCTCTCTATTCACAAAGCCACCTCCTTATTGCAAGCGTTCATTACTTCTTCCCAAGCCTTTTGAAGTTGATTGCTAATTGGGCTTCTTGTTTCAAGTCCCTCTCCTCTCCATAGAGCTTCAAAAGTGATTTTTATATGACCATGTAACTCCCTAATCAATAAAATCCAATAGCACCTTATTCATACTCAAATAAAAGATAAAAGTCCAGACTTTGCTTTTTGGAGTCCTTCACAATTTGATCTCAATGTATCTTTCTTGGCTAATTGTACATCACTATATTACCACACCCCGTTTGAGCTAAACTGATCTCTCTTTACTACATGTACTTTGTCTCCCATTGTGGTTCCTTTAAACTAGATATCCTCAGTGCCTAAAAGGCAATCTCTCTTCACCTCTGCCTCAAAAAAAAAAATCATTTTCCTTAAAACATAGGACAGCACCATTTTCCAGTTGAAGTGTTTGGTCTTCCTCACAACTCATCTCCCCTACCTAAGTACCTTACATTTAACTACTTTGTTTAATAATATTTCAATAATGTTTTGTGTAATATTACATTGTTTATTTCTAATTATGGTTACAAATACATGTGCTGATAGAGAATAAGCTTTCTGAGAGTAAGGATGTTTTGCATTGGAATTTGCATCCATATATCCTAATGCAGTAAATAGTAATAAGTACATATTAAAGGGTTGGTTGATCTGGAATTAATCTTAGTCAAAGTGATAAACAATGGAAGCACTAAAAGAAAAATAGAAAAGAGTACATTAATAATTAGAATTATAAAACAGATTTGAGGCACTACCTAACAGAGGAGAAAGCTACATATTAAGAGAAGGAAAAAGCTGTTTGTTTTCTGAAAATTTGTAGAGTAGAGCAAAAAAAAATATTGGATAAGAGATTATCCACTAAGGGACAGAGAAAAACAGAAGAATAATAGTAGTTGGGTATTCTCTATTCACACATACTAAGGCAACAATTTTCAATGTGATAACCACAGCAGAGAGGTCAGTGGTCTTCTTGGGGCATTTATCCAAGACATAGCAGAAAACCTCTCAAGACTTAGTAAAATCCATGATAACTATTCACTTTGGTGTGTCATTTGAGTACAAATGGTGATTTCTGCACACAATTTAAAATAAATGTCTAGAATAATAAATTTGTCAACCATTATGAACTTTGGACAACAAATTGAAAACTGTAAGGGCATATATTTAATTCTTCCTCATTGCCACCCATTGAAGACCAAGGTACAAAAAAGAAAGAAAAAATAACATAGGAAGTAAACAACTAGCTAAGGAGGGAGGGTCTGAGAGGGGGATTTGGATTTCTGGCTCATGACTTTGCAGATTCCTGGCCAGATATGGAGTATATTTAACAAGGCTTTTTAAGAATGTATTTGCCATTGAACAAATTGTGGTATGTGATTATGGTGGAACACTATTGTGTTATAAGAAATGAGGAGTAGGCTTCACTCAGAAAAATCTGGAAAGACTTACATGATATGAAGCAAAGTGAAACATACTGAGTACAGAATAACAGCAATATTGTAATATGATCAGTTGCTAATAACTTAGCTATTCTCAGCAATGCAATGATCTAAGACAATTCTGAAAGACTTATGATGAAAAATGCTATCCATCCCCAGAGAAAGAACTGATGGTGTCTGAACACAGATTAAGTCATACTTTTTTTTTTACTTTTTTTTTGAGGTCCCACCTCCCCTGGTCAGTTTCCTTTCATAACATAACTATTATGGAAATGTTTTGCATGACTACACGAGTAAAAGTTATATTAAATTGCTTGCCTTCTCAGTGGAGGAAGGGTATGGAGGGAAGAAAGGAGAGTTTTTACTACTGGAGAAAAAAAATACTGAATAAATAAAAAATAAGAATATTTTTGCCATTTCTCTTGCAACATTAATGAAAATAGTTTTAAATTTAAAAGAATTTTGAAGAGAAAGACTGCCTGGTTTTTTGTTTTGTTTTGTTTAATTTTCCCTCAAGATAGAATTCCAGGAACAGACCAGAACAAAAGCAAAGAGACCAGCCAAACTGGACAGAAGACCAAGTAGCTTTTCTGTGACAATTTCCATACAAGTTACCAAAAGCAAAGTATTCAATAACTTGATTTCCTTCCATACTAATTTCATCATTTAAAAGGGAGAGGAACCAAAAGGGGGGAATGCTATTCTGAATCTGGTTCTCATTAACAGAGTGAGTCTTGTTGTTAGGAGTAGAAATAGTTGGAACCTTGGGTAGTTTTAATTACACTATCCTAGAATTTGGCATATGAAGTAGAAATTTGGACATAGTTCTACATGTATCTTACATGTTTGAAAAGAAGACTTTAAAGGGTTCAGAAGAAAAAAAATAGGTAAAGTCCCATAAAGTTCAATGCTTCAGGGAATATTTGCTAAGAAGAATCACAAATTACCAAGAATGAAATTCTAAAGACACAAAAAGAAATAATCCCAGTGAAGAGAAAAAGTGAAATTTGACCAGAATCCAGTGTGGATGCACAGTAGATTCACATACTGATTTATATATTAAAAAGAAAATAAATATAAAAGAAGAAGATATGAAGACCAAGTAAGAATAAATTAATATAAGTGCATAACAAAGTTGTTTGGCATTATGTGCCAAAGCTCAGAATGACCTGAATCTGTCAAGGGAACCTTGGCTGCTTGTTGTCCTTCATTCTCACAGAGGACAAAAAATGACATCACTATGCTAAAGTCAAGTTTCAATGTGTCAGATTGTGGCTGATCAGACCGATATGAGTTCAGAATGCTCTACTACAGGTCAGGCACAAATAGTCCATGTGAACATTTGGTGTGGTAACTCTAAATTCATGCATTCTGCATTTCTTTGAGCTGTTTCAATTCTGCTTTGCTCATAGAGCATAGCACCTTCTCTGATGTGGGCATGCCATGCCGAGCATTCCTGTGCCAGTGTCTCCCATGTCACACAATCAATTCCAAAATTCTTGAGAGTGTCCTTGTATTGCTTCTTCTGACTACCATGTAAACACTTGCCCTGTGTAAGTTCTCCATAAAAGGATTTTTGGCTAGCATACATTTTGCTTTTGATCAGTGATACCAGATCATAGGAGATGTACTCTCTGAAGCAGAGTTTGAATGCTTGGCAGTTTAGTTCAACTAAGGATCTCAGTGTCTGGTACCTTATCATTCCAGGTGATCTTCAGAATCTTCCTTATACAGTTTGGATGGAAGTAATTCAGTTTCATGGCATGATGCTGGTAGACTGTCCAGGTTTCACAGGTATACTAGAATGAGGTCAGCACAATGGCTCTGTAGACCCTCAGTTTGTTAGGCAGTGTAATACCTCTTCTCTCCTATACTTTCCTTCAAAGCTTCCCAAACACTGAGATAGTTCTGGTAATGTGTGTATTAACCTCATTATCAATGTGTACATCCCTGGAAGGTACACTACCAAGGTAAGTGAAGTTATTCACAGCTTTCCAAACTTCTCCATTAGATGTAACCAATGGTTCTTTGTATGGATGGTGTGGTGGTGGTTGATGAGGAAGAACTGGTGTATGATTTTCTGTTTGAAAACGATTATGCACTCAATGCAGTCTCTGAAGCTGAGATACAATAAAGTATAGATCAATTCTCTGCTGTTTATGCTAATTTTGGTCTGACAATTAAAAAGGGAACCTAAGAACAACAACAATTTTCATATTGGATGTTAGTTGTATCAGAAGTAAAAGGAGGATCACCTTTTCTTGGTGAGGATGACATGCTAATAACTGACAACACAGAAAATTGTGAATTTTTCAATTCATCTCTTATTTCTGTTTTAACTACCAAGAACAATGAGAGAAGTAAATAACTGATGGGAAAGTGAATACCTATCTGTCCTTGATGAATTCAAGTCAAATAACCTAGATGAAAAGCAACTTCAGATTCTGGGAAAAACTAAACAAAACACAAAAACTGACATATATGATTTCCGAGGCAGTCGGTGATATTTAAAGAACATGTAAATTAAAAACATATCATGGGATTAGAGAAAAAACTTTGTCTCAATGTCCTAAAAGAAAACAGAGCCTATAAATTGCAGGGCAGTTAGCTTGAATTTGCTTCCTAGAAAAATTCTAGAATAGAAAGCAATAACAAACATCACAAATGGTAAAATTGATTACAAAAAGTCAGTAACTTTGTAAACCAGGTTTCATCTAAGTTAAGTCATGACAGACCAGCACAATTTTCATTTTGAAGGAATGTATTACTAAATTAGTAGATAAGAGAAGGGGAAAGAAGGCATTACTAAGTGCCAGACACTTTGCTAATCACTTTATAAAATTTATCTCCTTTGAGATACTGAGAAAAATGTTACAGATAACATTTATTCATATTTTTAAAAAGCTTTTGATAAAGTAATTCATTCTATTTTTCTAGAGAAGATGGAATGATTTGGATTAGATGATACACTGCAATTAGATCTATTCAGAACAAATTAAATGTTCACACTCTAAGAATAACTTTTAATGGTTCAGTGTCAATATGGCAAGAGATCTATGATTTCCTTGGCTTAGTCCTACACTGTTTAACAAGTTTATCACTGCATTTGGTTAAAGGAATAGACTAAAAGTTATTTAAACTTACACATGAGACAACATGGGGAGGGATAGCTGGTTAACACACAAAATGATACAATCAACAGTGAAAAGGTTCTTGAATGCTGTATCTAGTAAGATAGTATTCAGTAAAGAGTAAAGTCATACACGTGAGTGCAAAACATCAACTTCAGAAGAATAATTTAGAGGAAGCATGAACAGACAATAGTTATTCAAAGGAAGAACTATTTTCCCTATGCCCTCCTGCTAACAAAGTCGATATGAGCCTACAGTGTGGTGTGACAGTAAAAAAAACCTCCTGTAATTGTAACGTGCATTGAGAGGAATAGATTGCAGGAAGGAGGAAGTGATATCTGCACTGTACTCCATCAACTTTACACTCATCTGGAATATCATGTTCAGTCCTTCTTGCTGCAATTAAAACAAAGAAACAACTATTTATAAACTGGCTAGTTTCCAGATGATATTAATTAGGATTCCTAAGGACTGAGTTCTTGGCATATGAGGATAGGTCAAAGCAACTAGATATGTTTAGATTAGAGAAGGAAATATTAGAGCAGGGTATGATAGATTTATTCAAGTATTTGAAAGGGCTAGCTTGCTAAGTAGGTCTAGATTTGTTTCTGTTGGCTTTAAAGGACAGAAATAGGAACAATGGGAGAAAGTTGCAAAGAAAAAATTCAGTTTTGATGTAAAATAAAATGAAATTAAACTTCCTAACACTTAGACTTGCTTCGAAGTGTACTGTTGTAATAGTAATGGAATAAAAAGATCTCCCTGTATTGGCTTGGTTTTCAAATTGATTTCGTTAAAACCCAGAGCTTGTGAATCTCACTTGTGGGATAGACTTGTTGAAGTGAAAAGAGAGTGCTGAACTGGGAGGAGCTGGTGACGTAAATTTAGAGAGACACAAGAAAAGAGAGAGGCAGAAGAACTTTTTGGAAGCAGCACCTTGGAGGCAAAAAGAGACTGAGAGGATTGCTGAGGGCCACTTTGAATTGCCCAGGACTTTTGAGAGAGGCCATCCAGAGCTGCCAAGGACTGAGGAGACATGGCTGTTATGCTGGTACTTTGTCTGTCTGTTCTGATGTTGTTTTGCCAAATTTGTCCACTGGTGAAAGACAGTCCTGTTGTTGCAGAGTTCTTGGAACCTGGCTGTTGGTTCAGAAGCACTGAAGAAGGATTTTCTTGTTGTATGTTTACAGAAAAAACTAGAAGAAGGTTTTGCTAATGTTTTCAGGGGTCCTAGGACTGTTCTGCAGACAGAGAATGAATTAATGAAGACAGTGGCAATGTATCTTGTGGCCTTGCTAAGCTTTGTCTCCCCAGGAACAAAGATTGCTGAGAACTTGCCTCTGGTGAAGATGAAGAAAAGACCTCTCTTTGGGTATGAAATGCTATGCTTAAGCTTGTTGTAACTCTGGGGTAGATTCAATTGTGATCCAAGGGTGGGGAACTTTTGACCTTTTTGTGCTCTGTGATTGAACAAATGAATGTACTTTACTTATGATTGGAAACTAATCTCCATTTGAGAAGAGGGACTTTGTGATGGACTAAATGAATGTACAGCCTAGGGGTGGAGTAGTATTTAGAAGTGGGACTTTGTGATTGATTAAATGAATGTAATGTCCAGGGGTGGGGTAATACTTGATTAAATCAAACTTGGTAAATGTTGTATTTTGAATTATGCTATAGGTTGACTCTCTCTGTTCTTAATTTGTCACTGAATAAAATGGAGAGCACCTATGCTGGTATTTTGAACCTTGGGAAGTTGCCTTTGCTTGGCATTACAACTGTCCAAAAGATAATGGATTTCTCCTTATTGGAGTTCACTGAACAGAAGCTAGATAATTATTAGTGGGATATAATGTTATGGGAAATCCTTTCTTGTATTTGGACTAAATGACTGATGAGTACCCTTTGAACTTTGAAATTCTTTGATTAATTAGGGTTTCCATCTTTCCTGTCTTACTATTTAAACAAATAACATATTTAAAAGGAACCAAAGATTATCAAGTATGATTTCACTTTATAGATAAGAAAATTGAAGTTCAAAGAGATTTCTGACTTGTTTAAGTACCAATCACTTATCCAGTGAGTTTGGCACAAAGGAAGATAGGAATGAAGAGCAAATTGTATATGATGAATTGAGGACATACTTGAGATGTTTCCATCACTAATATCTTTCAGTCAATACAGAGACAATGGAGTCAGAGATATGACGAAAAATTTCCTTGATCCTATTCCACAACACTTGTCTATACAATTTCCTTTATGACTAAGAATTTCTAAGTTTCATCCCTGCCTATCAAGACACAAATTTCACAACCTAAGGCCAAATGATTCAAGTCTTTGGATAAGAGCCAATTGTGCTGCAGGAATGTAGAATTAGTCCCAGTAATAAAAATGCATTTTAAATAAAAGGGCTTTCCTCTACACTTATTATTTATTTCTATGCATGGAAAGCAGACATTAATCACATACACAGCCTAGGGCTCTGCTATTCAATTTGCAATTTAAGGGTGGTAACTGATCTGACTGTTGGGCATGTTTTGCATGTGAAACCAAAAATAGAGCATTTTGCTGAGACACATTATTTCTTTCCTTTTTCTTTCTGAAAGCAAAGCTAGGCAGCATCAGTTACTATAATATGGCCCCAAGGCTCATCCAACAGTTCCGTCTTTAAATATTCTAAAAGTGACTGAGATATTCCCAAATATTCTCCTATTCAAAAGGCAGTATCTGCTATAAGATCACTGTGAATTATGTAAAAGCAGTGTGCTTTCTTAGCATGATGGAATACTGGACTCAGAATCAGAAGACCTGGGATCAAGGCCCAACACCAACATGTAGAGGATGTTCAACTGTGAAATCACTTGACCTTCCCTTTATAAATATTAGTACTCTTCCACAAAATAAGAGTAAATTATATTTGCAAATACTGTGAAATATTCGTACTATCTAGCTCATGGGTTATTGTAATAAGTTGTAAACGATAAAGTAACAAATTGAATCTTTATTATTATCATTATTGTTGCTGTTATTGTTAGTGTTTTCAATTGGATTGTGAGCTCCATTGGGCAGGGACATTCTTTTGCTGCTTTTTGTCTCCCCAATAGCACAATTCCTGGGATTTAATGATCACTTAATAAATGTTTATTGATTGATCAAGCAATAGGAATATCACAGCGATAGCTCCCTTCCAATTTTAATAAATGAGGATTGTTTTGGGAAACAAAGGTGAGTTAAAAACAAAGTCATCAAAAACTATTTTTAAAGATAATTTTAAAAAATAAAGTTCTTTTATGTAAAGATATTGCAATCTAATGGAGAGAGGTAATAGATATGTATATATGTATTTGAATATTTCACATATATAACTATGAATGTGTGCATGTAATATGCATATATTTGTAGAATATAAATGGATGAAGAAATCTCAACATTAATACTGAGATCAAATGCTAGAAATTAAATTCTTGTGTACTTAGAAAACTAGTTTTCATCCTCGATTTCCCAACCAGAGCTGGTAGAATGGGGGGGGGGGGAAGGCGGGGGAGGGAGGACATCTTTCAGATGGGTAAAGTGTTTGTCCTATACCATCCAAAACTAACCTAGCTAAATTTGTAATTATTACTTCTATGAGAAAAATGTGCTCTGATTCTCAAAATACACATTTTTAGAAAGCAATATTTTCAGAGGTTGGGGACTCACTTTATAGCAGTGAGAAGTAAATTATCTGAATATATTTTCAGAAAAGAAAGTGTACCATTTCAAGGCCTCCTTTTCATTCACTGAAAACTTATAAGATCATCCTTTTCTTGCAGAGTATATCTTTTTCTATATAATTGCTTTTCCTTTTCTTTATTCAGCCATGTAATGTAATGCCAAGCAAAGGCAAATTCCCAAGGTTCAAAATACCAGCATAGGTGCTCTCCATTTTATTCAGTGACAAATTAAGAACAGAGATGGTCAAAATATGACATCATTCAAAATACAGCATTTACTAAGTGTGATTAAATAATCTCCAAGTACTACCCCACCCCAGGACCTTCCATTCATTCAATCAATTACAAAGTCCCTGTTCTAAATACTACTCCACCCCTAGGCTGTACCTTCATTTAGTCCATCACAAAGCCCCTCTTCTCAAATGGAGATTAGTTTCCAATCATAAGTAAAGTACATTCATTTGTTCAATCATAGAACACAAAAAAGTCAAAAGTTCCCCACCCCTGGATCACAATTGAATCAACCTTAGAGTTACAACAAGTTTAAGCACAGCACTTAATACCCAAATGGAGGTCTTTTCTTCATCTTGACAGGAGGCAAGTTCTCAGCAATCTTTGTTCCTGGGGAGACAAAGCTTAGCAAGGCCACAAGATACATTGCCAGTGTCTTCATTAATTCATCCTCTGTCTGCAGAACAGTCCTAGGACACCTGAAAACATTAGCAAAACCCTCTCCCAGGATTTCTGTAAACATACAACAAGAAAATCCTTCTTCAGGGCTTCTGAACCAACAGAAAGGTTCCCAGAATCCTGCAACAACAGCACTGTCCTTCACCAGTGGACAGTATTCACTTTCTGTCTGCAGGACAGTCTCAGTAGCTCTTAACCAACAGCCAGGTTCCATCCAGGTCTTCTTCAACAACAGGACTGTCTTTCACCAGTGGACAAATCTGGCAAAACAACATCAAAACAGAGAGACAAAGTACCAGCAAAACAGCCATGTCTCCTCAGTCCTTGGCAGCTCCGGGGGCAGGTCTCAAAAGTCCAGGGCAATTCAAAGTGGCCCTCAGCAATCCTCTCAGTCTGTCTCTGCCTCCACAAGTGCTGCTTCTAAAAAGTTCTGCTGCCTCTCTCCTGTGTCTCTCCAAATGTACATCACCAGCTCCTCCCAGTTCAAGACTCTTTTCATGTCAACAAGTCCATCACAGAGGTGGGATTAACAAGCTCTAGGTTTTAACACAATCAAACCAAAAACCAAGCAAATACACGGGAATCTTTTAATGTCATTACTATCACAAGGCATGCATACATTTATATTTATATGATGCCAACACACCTGTCCATATGCATATATTTATATACATAATTATGTATGCATTATAGATATATAATAGTTTTTACAATGATGCTTTCATTCCATTTCCATTTTATAAAAGTGTCACATAAATTATTGAGCTCTTTCATCATATCAGAACCTGATCATACAAGAAAGTGAAGGAATTAACATGACATGGAACCACTCTGAAAACCTGTTGCTACTACTAAGAGATGATGGCCAATGACATATTCCTCTCACATATTCCTTCCTAAATGATCCCTCCCTGCTTTTGAGAGTCTGGGTCCTAAAAGTTGGTCTTCTCCAATATGGGAATAGAGTAAATATCATTATAGTCCTCATTATAGTTAACAAACTATAATTTTGTGAAATGCTCTATAAACTATTTCATTTGATCTTTAAGATTAGCAAACAAGATAGCTACTCCAGATATTTTCTCCCTTTTTTTTTGCAGATAAGAAAATTGAATTCAAATGATTTGCCAGGAGATATCCAGAATACACATGTCAAGTGCAAGATATGAATCCCAGGCTTCATGACTAAGCCCTTCCAGTGCTTAGCACAATATCTGGCACCTAGTATTTGCTTAATAAATGTTTATTTACTCACTGATTAAATGACTAAGCCCAGTAGTGTATACATTGAAACTTAGAAGCCTTCTCATTCTGAAATAGTCCCCATGTATTATAGAGATGAGCATGTACATAATAGTTTTGCCTAAGCTGTCTAAGAAGATGTTCACAGGTATTTCAAGATAAATCATAATATGTGTAGAATTGGATTGAATATATTTGCCAAAGAATGATGTTCAGACCTTTTTTCTCTTAAAAGAATAGAGCTTCCATGTGATGATTTTGTAATTTTTCTCCCACAAAAGCATTAAATCCATTGAAGTAAAAAAGAGCTCTTTAGGAAAATTAATGTGTAACTAGTAACATTAAATTGCCCACAGTTGCTGCTGTTTTCACTTCAGTAAACATGTAAAACTTGGTTTTTGAGTCATAGTATGGAATTTAAATTGTGTAGCAGGTTAATCATTATGAAATGAAAATATTAATTTGGATACACTAAATGAAGATAAAAATGCAGAGATATGCTCTAAAAGACTCTTGATTTAAAAAATGGCTATTGATTTCATAGGATTGTCAGGAAAATGTTCAATAGATAAAAGCTGAAGTGGTAAAGAAGGTGAACTTCAAGTAGACAAGAACTGAGTATAGATGACATATATCCATGAATTTTAAAGGAAGTGAACAAGAAAACCAATGAACCTTTAACTGACATTTATTAAAGTTCACTAGACTTGGAAGAGATTCTAGAGGATTTGAAAGCAGCAAACATGACTCTGTTATTTCAAAAGGGTCAAGATAGAAGTGGAAAAATAAAGCAGAGTGATGATTTTTCTTTGAAGGAGGGAAATCACATAAAGTAAATCATACAAAATAAAAGTAATTCATGAGAAAACATTCTAAAAATCATAGTTTAAACTTGCAAGTATAATTTGGTGTATGAAAATTGTTTAATAAATCTGATTTTTAAAACTATATTCTAGAAAAGGAAAAAAAGGAAATTGAAAAAAATTGCAGAAAATTTTGTCACGTGAAATTTTGTCTATTTACAAATATGACAAGAGAAGAATAATAGAATCAGAAAGAAGATGAAAATATGTTTTATAAAAGTTTGAGTAAGGAACATCAAATTTTAAAAAGATTGAATGCTATTTAAAAGAATCACAATATGGACATTTGTTCTTTTACATGGAAATAAAAACAATTCATTATATTAAAAACTGTTATGATTTCACTAAAAAGAAAACACATTCTAAAATCCAGATATATTTGCATGTTTCAGAAAAAGAGACATTTACTTACCTTATATGTATAGATGCAAATTATATACAAGCAGAATTATAAATACATAGACAAAAATAGTCACATATGCCTCTATGATCTGTTGACATTCCTTCCATAGGCATCAGACTCAGTCTATCTATTACCTAGAAATTTAAGTCTCTCTATGGTTTATGGAGTCTCATATGGAGTCCAAAGTTTATAGAGGCTCATAAATGGAATTTGTTCATGGTTTCAAATAAGTGTCAAAAGCATGAGTGCATGCCACATATTATTGATCTCCAGTTTTCAAGTTTAATTTTCATTTCACCCCACCATGCTCTCATGTTCTCTTTCTCTCTGTCTCTTTCTCTATCTCTCTCTGTTTCTCCCTATTTTTCTCTTTCTCTCAGTCTCCCTCCTCCCCCAATCAGATGAAAGGAGAGAAGAGTGGAGAGATGACTAACTGTGGAGCTATTATAAGTCTTTACACTGGTTAAGTATTTGTCTGCATTTCTTTGTTGCTGAAAGTTTGCATGGTGACCAAGATTTGAAATTTGTGGTTTAAAATCAAGAGAAATGGAACTAATCTCCAGATATAAGCTCAAGTTCTTAAGCTTTGTTTTTTTTTTTTTTTGGATGAGTATATTGTTATGTTTAGTCATATCTGACTCTTTATGATCCCATTTGGGATTTTCCTGGCAAAGATAATACATTGCTTGTCTTTTCCTTCTCTAGCTCATTTTACAGATGAAGAAACTGAGAAAAAATAGGTTTAAGTGACTTACCTAAGGTCACACAGCTACTACGTGTCTGAGGCTAGATTTGTATTTTGTTTTGGGGTGGGAGGGGTGGGTTCCTGACTCCAGGCCTGGAACTCTTTCCACTGTGCCACTTAGCTGCTCCAGTCTAAATGATTTTCTTTGTAATCTATACAACAAAAAGTGATACAATTAATATTTATTATGCACCTACTATATGCTAAGTGCTAAAAAATGAACATCTGCTTAAGGAGCTTCCGATTTAATGGAGAAAGTCAACACAGAAAAAGAAGTGGAGAAGAAGGTGGGAAGAAGGTGTGGGGAATGGGGGCCTGATGATCATGAGTAAAATCCAAGTAGTGCAACTGGTTGAAAATGACAGAACCTTCTTTAAATGGGAGCTTTGGGGGGAAGTTTTACCTCTTCCCTCCAATCAGAGGGGCAGCGACAACTGAGGTTACTGATGAGGCGTGAATGCTAATATTGATGCAGTCTCCACAATGATGAGATTTCTGGTGATGAACTTTTCTTGGGGAACATGAGGATAGTGGAGCTGAATCCCATCTATATATACTAATTCCCATTAATATAGCTAATGGGAAGTCAAGAGCTAGATAGATTTTATATTTCTATTTTTTTATTCCATGTTTTTTCCAGGAACAAGCTATTTTTTAACCGCAAATGGTAGTCTTCTCTTTCAGGGTCTGTTTCTAAAATGAGGCAATTGGGCTACATGATGACTATGGTCTACTAAAAATAACAATAGCAATAATAATAATAACAAGAAAAGCAGCAACAACTAGCACTTTGAACTTTGCAAATATCTCATTTTTGTCCCTATAAAAATCTCGGGAAGTAGTGTTTATTATTATCATTACCATTTTATGGATAAGGAAATAGGTAGAATGAGATTAAGTGACTTGCTTGGGGCAACTCAGATAGTAAGAGGTAGGTTAGATTTAAACTTAGATCTCCTTGACATCAACTCCATTCCTCTATCCACTCTGCCACATAGTATAGCATATGACCTTCTGGAAAATAATGCACAGGAATGAACATAGTACAATCAATGTGATCTGTCCTGGACACATTGAAACATAATCTTAACTTTTCTCATTCAATTTATCTATCATGTATCATTATCTTTTTTTAGCTTCTTCATAGAACTATTGACTTACATTGAACTTGAAATCCATTTCCCCCCCCTCTGGTGGAAATTAAATGTATCAATGCCTTTGAAGTTTTGTCCATCTAATATTGATTTTCAACTCTGCATAAGAATTTATATTGATTTATATTGATTTTCATTTTTATAATAAACTAGACTATGTCTTTTTTAATCTTGAATTATTATTCAGATTAATATTTCTCCCTGCTTTCTATCTTCTTCAATTAACTAGATTACTGATAGAAAATAAATAGTAAAGGTGAACTCCCTTAGAAAATTTAAGGTATAACTTCTTTAAAGGTAATATAAAAATATTGTCAACTATAGTGTTAATATCTATGCCATATATCTCCAGCTTTTCCCTAAGAATAACATGAAACAAATTATCGAATTGTTTTTTGAAAACATATGCAAAAAAAAAAGTTGTCTACAGCATTCTCTTAACCTACCTATCAAAAATGAAATAAGTTTAGGGTTGTATAATCTATTTTTAATTTTTTTTTTCTCCTAGCTGGCTTTTCATGATTCTTTTTACATTTTCTAGACATTCTTTGATAATTATTTTAGCAATAGTAGAATTTTGCCTAAAATTGAAATCAACCTCATTGTTCCCCAAATATGTATAATGTTTCTTTACATTCTTGGTGATATCTTGTTTTCCATGATGTTTCAAAGATTCCTGGTCTGACAGCAATCACATCCAACAGTTGTCTCGTAACCTGAGGTTCTACTTTTCCAAAATTTGTGACTCAGATTATTAGGGAAAGTAATGTTATTTTATCATCAAAGGTCTTATTTAGGTTTCTACTCCATATCATTTATTGTTTGTTTCATTCTTCTTAGTCCAAAACTGATTGCTGACAAAGAAAACAAATAAAATAAACCTCTCCATTGTTCATAGTCAATCCATTCATTACTTCATTTCTTATAACCAATGTGGCTCAAAAAAAAAAAAAAAGAAAACATTTTGATTTTCCTAGCATTTTTTCCTCAGTTCATTTTTTCTGCATTTTACCACTTATGAAATATTCTTAAAAAGCAATAATTCATTCCAAATTATCCTGGCTTTAATTTTATCGTACATAGCTCCAAACAGTGATTTCTCTGATGTAGAATCTCCATTTGGGCAGATCAATACCCACTGACATCTTCATTTCCTGTTTGCCACTCATTCAGGACCTCCCATAAATTCTCAATGTGTTGGGTACATTTCAATTCTGATTTTTCTAGGTTTCTGGATTTACCTGAGTAATAATCTATATTATTATCCATAAAAAATGATGAACATGCAAAATGTCCATCAAGTATAATATCCTGTTACATTATTCATCATCTCTTTTTCCAATGATACCTTTTTTTCTGACAATAACCTATACAGCATGTATATGCAATGCTGCCCACTGGAGTGTGCACACTGTAGTACTAGACAAAAGAGAATTCACTGAGCATGTATCTTTCCATTTCCTTTTGAGTGAATACTACTTGATTTCTTTGGAGGATATAATATTTTGTGCCTTTTTGGAATAAAAAATTTACTACTTTGTCATTTTCTTTTTTTTCTTTTTACTATTTGGATGGTTAGGTTAAATTATCTTCAGTCATTAGGTACCAAATTTTGGTAGCAAAGCCAGAATGTTATGGGGCTATCATAATGTCACCAACAAACAGGAGCATTGGTAAGACCTCACAATCTAATTTTCACTCAACATGCAACATGAGAATGTAAAATAATCTTAGACAAATACCTTTGAAAGGAGATCCATGCATCAACACAGGTCTTTCCTTATCACCTATTAAAGACCAAAGAGTTTTTATATAAAGTAACCTTTATTCTTATATCTTTCAACACATCTGATGTGATTTAAACATATGGATTGAAAAAACCATTGACGGAGAATAGGTTTTAAGGGAACATTTTGCCCTAGCACATCAAGTGCTTTCTAAAAGACAAAAAGTAATAAGCATATCTTTCCATGGATACTGCTTTGATTCTTACTGTATTATCACATGTAAGTCACTTTATGTCTCTGAGACTCAGATGACTAAGTGATAAAATGATTGAACAAACACAATTCAGGGATTGGCAAACTGTAGCTCAAGGGACAAATACATACTCTTCCTTCTTTTTATGACTTGCTAGGTAAGAATGTTGTTTTTTGTTTTGTCCTGTATTTGCTTTTTAAAGACACTAAAACTTTACTTAAAATTTAAAAATCAGGGTGCAGCCAAGATGGCAGAGTGAAAGTAGGCACTTGTTTGAGCTCTCCCCCAAACCCTTTCAAAAACCTGTAAAAAAAGACTAAACAAATTCTTGAGCAGCAGAATTCACATAATGACAGGATGAAACAAATTTCCAGCCCAAGACAACTTGGAAGGTCATCAAGAAAGATCTGTTGAACCAATCTGGGAGAAGAGCATAGACAATGTTGGCCATGCTGGCACAGATGGGCTGGAGCAGGTCTCAGAGGACTGAATCACTGGCAGCTGGGGTAGTTTCCAGAATTTTCAAAGTCAGCATAGAAGGTCAATGGCAAACATCTGATGGACCTGAGTGAGAGAGTAATGGGATTTGCCCCCAGACCAAGGGTCGTGGCAGCCACAACAGCAGAGGTGGCAGCAGTTGCTTCCAGAACTGTCAGACTACAAACACTGGTAGGATCAAGAGGGTGATCACAGGGGGATTGCAAGGATCTCTTTGGCAACATGAGGTAGTATTCTCTTGTTTTTTTTTTTTTTTCCTGCATGGATCTGGGTTTCAGTCCTGACTACTGGTCCTGGAGTGAGTAAGAGCACTGGAATAGTGGAGCTTGTCGCAGGGTTAGAGAGGGAATCCTCCTCACAGTTCCAGGGCAGAAAAGAGGGCTTGTGATCACTCACAGATCAGAGTACAGACTAAGAGAGCAATAAACACCTTGTATTTTATTATACAAACTTGGAATAACTGAAAATTTACAGGTCCCTAAAAATTTTTCTGATAACAGCTACACAAAACCCCTGAAGTTTGATATAGTACAGTGTTGTACAGACAGACAGATTGGAAGCAGAGTTCTACCTTAAAAGAGCTTAAAAGTTGAATACTTGACTAGGAACATGAGCAAACAGTGAAAAAAAAAATCAGACTACAGAATCTAACTTTGGTAACAAAGAAGATAATAACATATAACCAGAAAGAGACAACAAAGTCAAAGCTCCTACACCCAAAGCTTCCAAGAAAAATGTGAATTGGTTGCAGGTCATGGAAGAGCTCAAAAAAGACTTTTTAAAGAATGTAGCTCTACGGCTATTCAAAAGCAAGTGGGGACAGATTTGACGCACAGGCAGCAATCTATCCATCACTGGACTAAATGGCCCCTGATGTCCCTTCTGGTTCTAATCTTTGATTCAAGGTAAAATCAATTTATATGCAAAATAATTTCAAGATATAGAAAATTCCAATAATTGGCAAGTTTGGTGTCATGGAATATTTTGTGTTGTAACTGTCATCTAAGCTTCACATTGAAGAATGACAGAGATTTTAAGAGGTAGAGGGAAAGATGAACTGAGTACATTTCAGTCATGAAGACAATTAATGTAAAGTGATGGAGAAAGGATGTCATATATACAGAGAAAAGCAAGCCAGTCTGGCTTGAAAGTAGAGTACATGAAAGAAACAATACAAAATAGAACTGCAAAAGTAAATGAAGGCAGATTGTGCCAGAATGGTCTATTTCAATCTTGAAACAATGGCAATCCCTTGAAGTTTTTTTTTTTCCACATATGAAAGTGTCACATATAAATGTGTCAGCTATGTAGAGCATATATCAGAAAGGAAAGAGACTGAAGAAAATACCATAGATTGCAAAGCTATCACAATAGTACAGGGAAGAGTTGAGGATAATCTAAACTAGGGCATGGGTGATAAGGGTGGACAGATATAAGAGGTGTTTTTGTTGCTCATCATTTCTAAGTCAACTTTTCGTTGTTTTTCTGAGTCCCGTTTTGTGACTCCATCTGGGTTTTCTTAGCAAAGATACTGGAGTGGTTTGCCATTGCCTTCTCCATTTCATTTTCCATATGATGAAATTGAGCAAAGTTAAGTGACTTGCCTAGGGTCATACAGCTAGCATGTGTCTGAGGCCAAATTGGAACTCAGGAGAATGAGTCTTCTCACTCCAAGCCCAGCTCTCTATCCACTTGTGCCACCTACCTGCCACCTAGATGATGGGGAGAGATAACTAGCAAAACTTGGCTATTAATAGGGTTTCAGGGAGAAGAAAAAGTTAAGTAATACATCAATACATCTAGAAGAAGATACTGCTATTAACAGAAATGAGAGAAGAGAGGAGAGATAAGTTTGGAGAAAATACAGTTGATCTTCGGACATACTAATCTTGAAATATCCAGGAGGAAATTTCCGTAATGTCTTTCATAACATGGGACTGGATTTCATAAGAGATATAAGGGCTGGACATATAGATTTAAGAGTCATCTGCATAGAGATAATTGTTGAATCCAAAGGAGCTGATGAGTTCACCTAGAAAGAACCTAAAGATATAATATACTGTAGAATATTATGTGCTAAAATGTACCTATCCTCTTTCATATAGCCCTATTAAGATTAATACATATATATGTGTGTGTATACATAAGGGTGTATATATATGTACGTATGTATACGTGCATATATATTTATATATATTGTGCCAGATTGTGCATATATGTAGGTGTTTATGTATGTCCAGATTATTCTCATAATGATTTTTATAGAAGATATAAAAATAGGCATTCTTAAAATAAAATCATTTTTTTTCAGAATACTTTTTAAAATTCTAAATTGGTCAATGAGTTTTGTTTTTTGTTGTTTTTGTTTATTATTTTGGTTTCAGCATTAATTTCTACAAAGTTTTGAGTTACAAATTTTCTCCCCAGCTTTCCCCTACCCACCACCCCAAAATAGCAATCCTACTGAATATGCCTTCCTCTAATCTGCTCTCTCTTATATCCTCCCCCTTCTCTCCTCTTACTTTTTAGAATGACAAGATGGATTTCTATACCCCAGTGCCTGTATATCTTATTTCCCAGTTGCATGTAAAAAAAATAATAATAATAATATATATTTTAATATTTAATTTTAAAACTTTGATTTACAGATTATTCTCTTCTTCCCTCCTCACCCACTCCTACTGGGAAGATAAGCAATTCAATATAGGTTGTACATGTGTAGCTATGCAAACATTTCCATAGTAGATACATTGTGAAAGACTCACTTATATTACCCTCCATCCTATCCTGTCCCCCACTTATTCTATTTTCTTCTTTGACCCCGTCCCCTTTCAAAAGTGTGTGTTTTTAATTACCCTTCCCCCAAATCTGCACTCGCTTCTATCATTCCAGATCTTATCCCCTTCCCCTCTAATTTCCTATAGGTCAAGATACCCAATTTAGTGTGTATGTTATTTCCTCCTTAAACCAAATTCAGTGAGAGTAAGGTTGACCCATTCCCTTTTGACTTCCTGTTCTTCCTCTCCATTGCAACAGTTTCCCCTTGCCTCTTTTATATGAGATAATTTACCCTATTCTGTCTCTCCCTATCTCCTCTCATTATATTCCTCTCTCACCTCTTAATTTTATTTTTTTGATATCATCCCTTCCTATTCACGTGATCATGTGGCCTCTGTCTATGTATGCATGTACACACACACATATATATACACATACACACAGTCACATATATATTTACATGCACACATACCCTCCTACATAAAATATATATCTATGTATACACACACACACACACATATTCCCTTCAACCATCCTCATATTGAGAAAAGCTTCATGAGTTACAATTACCATTTTTCCGTGTAGGAATATAAATAGTTCAACTTTAATAACTTCCTTATGATTTCTTTTCCTTGTTTACCTTCTCGTGCTTCTCTTGCTTCTTGTATTTGAACATTAAATTTACTATTCAAATCTTTTTTTTTTTTCATCAAGAATGCATGGAAGTAGATGGTGGAGTAGAAACAGGCCTTTTCCATGGCTCCAGCTTCCACCTCCTCCATTATATATAAAAAATGACTCTAAACAAATTTTAGAGTTACAGAAATTGCAAAGTGACAGAGAGAAACAAATCTCCCACTAAACGCAGCCTGGCAGGCCTGAAGGAAGGGGCTATCACATGCAGGTGGAAGTCAAGCCCAGGCGTCTGGCTTTGGCCCCATGGCAGCCCCAACAAGCAGTGATCAGAGCAGAATTCAGGAGAGTGAAGCACCAGCAGCTGTGGTGGTTTCCACACTTCTCAAACCATAAATGCCAAAGACAAAGTAAAACATCATTGTGGAACTCTGTTGGAACAGGATTGGACTGAAGTGTGAGGTCCTACCCCCTGCACCAAAGGCAACAGCTGCACCACATGGCTGTCTCAGGACTGCCTGGTTTGCTGTAAGGGAACCTAACAACCATTCAGAGGGTAATTGCTCATGCTGTAACCGACTTGAATTATGATCACCGTCTTAGGTGGACATCCTGGGGTGTGTGGCCAGTGAGCCAGAGCCTTTTCGGGCTGCAGGGAGGGCACCCTCCTAACTTCTCTTGCAGCTGTGAAAATTCCAGTGATTTTGTACAAAGCTCTCTGCATTCTGAAAGCAGAGTTTGACCATGGCAAATAGTTCAAAAGTCAAGTAATTAACTAGTAACACAAGCAAGCATAGAAAATGCAATCATGCCACGGATTCATTTTTTGGGGACAAAAAGGATCAAAACATGGGATGAGAGGAAGAAATCCAAGTCAGAATGCCTACAACAAAAGCTCTCAAAAATATGAATTAGTTATAGGCCATGAAGGAGCTCAAAAAAGATTTTGAAAATTGAGTAAGAGAAGTAAAGGAAAATTTGGGAAGAAAAATGAGAATGGTGTAAGAAAATCAAGAAAAGCAAGTCAACAGCCTGACTGAAGAAAAATATCACCTTAAAAATAGATGAACTCAAATGTCAAAAGAGGCTCAAGAAGACAATGAGTAGAAAAGCCTTAAAAGAGCCTTAAGAGCCTTAAAAAGCTGAATTTGCCAGATGGAAAAGGAATTTTAAAAAACTCACTTAAGAGAATAATTCCTTCAAAATTAAACTGAGGAAAATGGAAGCTAATGACTTTATGACAAATCAAGATACTACAAAACAGATCCAAACATATGAAAGAATAGAAGGCAATGTGAAATATTTCATTGGAAAAACTGGTGACCTGGAATATAGATCCAGGAGAGATCATTTAAAAATTATTGGACTACCTGAAAGCCATGATTAAAAAAAAACCTAGCACTCTCTTTCAAGAAATTATCAAGCAAAATTCCCTAACATTCTAGAACCAGAGTGAAAAAGAGAAATGGAAAGAATTCACCAATCACCTCTTGAAAAAGATCCCAAAAGGAAAACTCCTAGGAATATTATTGCCAAATTCCAGAGTTCCCAGGTCAAGGAGAAAATACTGAAAGCAGTCAGTAAGAAACATTTTGAGTATTGTGGAAACACAATGAGGATAATACAAGACTTTGCAACTTCTACGTTAAGGGATCAATGCTTCAGGGGAAAATATGGTCATTCAATGAAATAGAGGATTTTCAAGCATTGTTGATGAAAAAAAATGGAGCTGAACATAAAATTTGACTTTATAAATTCAAGCAGCAAGAGAAGCATGAGAAGGGAAACAGTGAAAAGAAATGATAAGAAACTTATTAAAGTTGAATTCTTTACATTCTTACATGGAAAAACAATAATTGTAACTCAAAAGACTTCTCAGTATGAGGACAGTGGAAGAGAATATATATCCATATGTATATATGTATGTATATCTATATATGTGTGTATAGTAGGGTCTAAGTGTATATAAATATAAATGTTATATATATGTAAATATAACAAATATAAATGCATATGTAAGTATATGTATACGTAGACAGAGGGCACAGGATGAGTTGAATATGAAGAGATGATTTGTAAAAAAACAAATTGAGGTGAGAGAGTAATATATTGGGAGAAGGAAGAAGGGAGAGAGAGATTAAGGTAAATTATCTCATATAAAAGAGCCAAGTGAAAATTGTTACAATGGCAGGGAAGAGAAAGAAGGAAAAAGGAAATGGGACAACCTTACTCTCATTGAATTTAACTTAAGGAGGGAATTACATACACAGTCAATTGGGTATCTTACTCTACAGGAAAAAGGGGTGAAAGGGATAAGGTGGGAGATAATAGAAGGGAGGTCAGATTGGGGGAGAGATTATTTAGAAGAAGAAAATTTCAAAACAATTTTGAAAACAATTCAAAATTCAAAGGAGAAAACAAAATAATTGAGGGGAGTGATAGGATGGAGGGAAATATAGTTAGTTTTGCAAAATATACTTGTTATGGAACTGTTTTGTGTAACTACACATGTACAACCTATATTGAGTGACCATATTTTCCCCTGAAACATTATACTCAGTTTTATTGGGTAGGTGTTTCTTCACTTTAATTCTAGCTCCTTTGATCTCCAGAATATCATATTCCAAGCCCTTCTATCTTTTAGTGTAGAAGCTGCTTGATGTTTTGTTATCCTGATTTTATTTCCACAATAGTAAAATTGTTCCTTCATGTCTGCTTGTAATATTTTCTCCTTGACTTGGGAACTTTTGAATTGGCTGATATTACTTAGGAGTTTTCTTTTTGGGATCTTTTTCAAGAGGTGATCAGTGACTTCTTTCAATTTCTATTTTGCCCTCTGGTTCTAAAATATCAGGGCAATTTTCCTTGAGAATTTCTTGAAAGATGATTTCTAGGTTATTTTTTTTTATCCTGGCTTTCAGGTACTCCAATAATTTTTAAATTATCTCTCCTTCATCTATTTAACAAGACTGTGTTTTTTTCTGATGTGATATTTCACATTCCCTTCTATTTTTTTTCATTTGTATGGATATGTTTTATAGTATCTTGATTACTCATAAAGTCATTAGCTTCCATTTGCTTCAATCTAATTCTGAAGTAATGATTCTTTTCAGTGAGCTTTTGAAATCCCTTTTCCACCTGGAAAACCCAGCTGTTAAAGGCATTCTTTTCCTCATTGCCTTTTTGGGCTTCTTTTGCCATTTCTGTTATTCTATTTTTTAAGCTAACATTTTCTTTAGTCAGGTTGTTGACTCTCTTTTCATGATTTTCTTGCATCATTTCTCTTCCCAATTTTTCCTCCACTTCTCTGACTTGATTTTAAAAATCCTTCTTGAGCTCCTCCATGACCAGTAATCAGTTCATTTTTTTCTTGGAAGGTTCTGATGCTGGAATTCTTCCTTTATTATCTTCCTCCAAATCCATGTTTTAATCCTTATTGTCCCCAAAAATTGAACCTAAGTTTTGATTACTCTGCTTGCTTTGCTTCCTTTGCTTGCTCAAGTTGCCACTCAATCACTTGACTTTTGAGCTCTTTGCTACAGTAGCACTCTGCTTCCAGAGCAGAGAGCTTTTCCCCGAATTGCCAGGGTTTTTGTAGCTGCCAGAGCAATTATGAGGGTGCCCTCCCTGCAGCCCTCACAAGCTCTGGCCCACTACCTCCATCCAGGACAGTGATCATGATTCAAGCAGTTTTAAGCAAAAGCAATAATCCTATGAATGGTCACTTGGTCCCCCTATTATCTACAGGCCAGGAGCTCTCAAGAAAGCTTTGTGGGGAACCAGCTGCATCATCTGTGACTCTGCCATCTCTTTATACAGGAGCAAGGACCAAATCATACCTCTCCTTTCCAATAGTGTTCTTGACTGACCTTTTTAATTGCTCTTTGGCATTTATGGGTCAAGGAGTCTGGAAATTTCCACAGCTGCTGCTGATTCCTTCTCCTGAAGTCTGATCCAGCCACCCACTGGTTGGGGCCAACATGAGGCCAAAACCATGTAGTTCAGAGCAGACTTTACTCTGCTCCCAGCATTCTGTGATGTAACTTTTCTGTAGGCCTTTTGGGCTACCTTTAGTGGGAGATTTGTTTCTCTCTGTCACTTTGTGGGTTCTGTAGCTCTAAAATTTGCTTAGAGTCATATATTATGGGTATTTGAGGTGGCTGTTGGGGGAGCTCATGGAATTTCCTTTTTGTATGCCCAATGAGTTTTCAAAGAATTTAAATTAGTATTTTGAGTCATTTTCCTCTTGTTCTCATCTGAATAATTTATGCTTGTTTCTTTAGAATATAATCCTTATGATTTTTTCACCTCTTTCAGCAAACTCTTCCTAATCATAAGTATTCTTAGTTCACTGAATCTATTTTCCTGAATTCTTGAAAATAAACTCTCTTAAGGTCTGGGATGCTTAACTTTCTTCTATTTTATTATAAAGAGCTCTATGACTCAGTGGTCACTCAAAAGCCTTTCTCATTTCTACTTCAATAACTAGGTCCTACCTATTGATAGTGTTGCCCTTGGTTGTCATTTCCCTAAAACTGGCAAAGGAGTTTGACTTCTCAGGGTGAAAAAAAGTTTCTGGATTTTTTAAGCCTCCTTTCTTTGGTAGCTGTTATGCAAATGAGAAGTTCATCTAAGAAATATGAGACAATAATCTTTTATTTTTAATTTTTGTATTTTCTACCTGACAAAATCTGTTGCTTTAAAAAAAATAAGTTGGGGCTGCTCTAATTGCAATGTGTTCTTTTCATCTACATCCTTTCTTCTAAGGTGGTATTTACTTTGAACTTTGTTGTAACCTGAAGATGAGCTGACAGTACACAGAAAGCTGATTCTAAAATGAGTTCCACATAGGTAACTAGTCATTTCATCTCTGTGAAGACATACTCATTATTTATGATGCTATTTGGTGTTCACCTTAAAACTCTTTTCTCAAAAACTATAAATATCATCATGATATATAGGCATGGAGCTATTTGAATAATCTATATCTTGTGGCCTTTTGTAATTCCTAATCCAAAACCATACTATCCAAAGTAGTGAAGGTCCTATAGGGTGTGTGTGTGTGTGTGTGTGTGTGTGTGTGTGTTTGTTTGTTGTAAAGTACATCTGAGGTGCATTAAGGGAGAAACACAGCAATGCCCTTTACTTCCTTGTTATTTGATCATCTTTTTAATTAACACTTTTTTAAAGCAATTGGGGTTAAGTAACTTGCTCAAGGTTACACAGCCAGGTGTTTCTGGGTGGGTGCTAAGTATTTTTTATTAACTCTTGTTCACCAGGTTAAAGGGCAATATAATTGATATGGTTCAGAATATTCTCTGAAATTAATAAAATCACAGAAAATCTCTCCTATATTCTTATGGTTGGGGGTAAACATGATCACATGTTTATGAAAACAACATGAATAAGGGATATAGAAATATAATATCCTATTCCCTCTATTCATTCTTGATTTTTAAAAAATCTTCATAATTTGGAATTTTGAATCAAACAAATGCATATTATTTTAAAAAGTACTTTTAAAATTATATAATAAGTTGCCACATCCTGTCATTTTTACCTGGATGTCATCTTGTTTTGCCCCTTAATCTTCTCTGATATTCTATCATCTTGGTTTCGGCTCTCATTGTATCAAATCTAGACTAATCATATCCTTCAGGTTGTTCTTCTTAACTCAAATCTTCCCCCACTCAAGTTCATTTTCCACTTAGATGTCAAATTAATCCTCATGAAGCCCAAGTGAGATAATATCACTTCTCCCCATCCCCCACTTTCAATATTATCTCCCCGTTACCTCCAAATCGAAACATAAATTTCTCTGAATTTTAAAACCCTTCAGAAGCTAGTCCCTTTCTAACTTTACAGTCTTTTTGTGCTTTACTCCTTTCCATGTCTTCTGCAAGTCATAACCCCAAAGTCCTTGTTGTTCTCTGCACAGGAGGAATATCAACCACTCAAAATTTTCTTTAAAATTTCTTTCTCATCTCTCATTAAACGTCCATGACTTCCTTCAAATATCACCTCCACAAGAAACTTTTTTCAAGATCTTCATAATTCTGCTACTTTCCCTCTGAACCTATTCACACTTTATGCTGTCTATATCCTGTTTGTACCTACTTGTTTGCATGTTGTCTCCTTGATTATATTGCAGGGGCAGCTAAGTGGTGTAGTGTATAGATCATGGGACCTGCAGCTGGGAGGATGTGAATTCAAATCTGTCCTTAAACACTTGAGACTTACTAGCTGTGTGACACAAGGTGAGACACTTAACCACATTGCCTTGAAAAAAAGAAAAAAAAGAGAGATTGTGAGCTCCTTGAGGTCAAGGATTGTTTTGTTTCATTTACTTTTGTATCCTTAGAACTTAGTATAGTGCCTGGAAAAGGGAAATGATTAATACATACTTGTTGACCTGACTTGATTGTATTAGAAGCTGTGACTGTTCAGATAACCATTGTTCAACAATTTGTTGGGTATTGACATCAATCAAAGAATTAAAATGAAATATTTGGTTGCTTATGATTTGTCTTCTATCACAGAAATTTTCCTTCTACATATACTAAACAACAACAAAATTAACTATTGATATTGAGTCCTTAAATTATCTTATTCACAGTTAGCCTTGCCTGAATTTATGCTAACAAAATCAACAAAGAGAAATAGGAAAACAATGAAGAAAGACATTTTACACAAATTATGGTGAACATTTGCTTGACTGGAGTGGATATACGATGGCTGAGTATATTTGTCCAAAATTTTAGTTTACTATTGCTAATGGAGGAGGATAAAATGGGAAGCATTTTACTATGGAAGACCTTAAACCATCCTCTGTCTGAAAAGTCCATTTAAAATGACATCTTCCCATGAAAATCATGGGACAAAGAATCATAGAAAACCATATCACAGAAAAATTAAAATTATTTATGACTAAATATCATCCCTGAAAAATTCAGCTCTGTTATTTAAAATATGTGGGAATGGAATAGTTGTTAGTTGAGAGTTTCTAACAATGCTAAAAACTTTGCATGAGATATAGCAAATCACAAAGCTAAAGTTTTCTATAGCACACCAGCAAAGATAGTGGTCCTGTGACTAAGGACATATTACTCAAACTTTGAAGGCTTCCCTTTTGTCACTTATGAAAGCATTTAGTTGTATTTTTTTAGAGAAGAAAAAAGTCAGGTTAAGTAATAGAACAGATACAAAAGAGTATCATAATCCTGTTAGACTATTGTTAGCCATGGTAAAACCCAGGATGAGTTCAGAATCCTAATAAACACAAAGTACATCCAAAAGAAGGCATTTCAATATTATTTTAGGGGGAGAGGTAGTCCTTAAACCACCACTTAGGATGGCTTTAATACTAATATTAAATGATGACAGAAAGCTGAAGAACTAAAATATTATTTCACATCTGTTTTCTCTTCCAAAGAAAATTATTTCTGTGAATGAGAAGCAGAGAATTGAAACCTAGAACAAATAAAGATGCCATGACAGTACCTTGATGTCCTCAATTAAATAAAGTTGGGTCAATTTAGGCATTCATTCTCCTATATTCTGCTCTAGTGATATCTAGAACTCTCTTTTCCTGCTTTTATACTATGGAACATGCCATACAATGATTGAAGAAAGAATAGAGGAAGATAATTATCAGGGTTATGATAGGTAGGTTTTTACTAATTGAAAAGCTGGCATTTGGAAGAGGAGTAAACATTTTTATTATTTGGTCCAATGGGACAGAAAGTGAAACAAGGAATGGATGCTAAAGAGAGGAATTTTTTGGTTGGATGTAAACCAAAAACTACTTTTAAATTACATCTATTCAAGATTTGAATGGTCAGTCTTGAGATTAAAATAACTGTTCCTTATTTGGATATACTTAAGTAGCATATTGAACAATTACTTTTGGAAATGCTGCAATTGATTTTCATACATGGGGTACCCTGGATGGTCTCTGAGGTTCCTTATATTTATTAAATTCTGCAAAGCATTCCTAATAAAAAGAAATGGGTATGTCCATGCTGTATTATGATTACTAGTATAAAGGATTAAAAACAAAATTGTAGTAAGCACAATAATCATTGTTAGAATTGGTAGAGTTCTTAAGTTTTGTTGAACATTTTGTATACATTGCATTATATAGTCAAAGATTAATGCAGAAGTATAGAGCACATTTTTAGCAATAATAAAAAAGGTCACCACAGAGTCACCTGGATTTTGAGGTTTCTGAAAGAGGAGTACTATAGGGACAAATGAAATATATATCCTGTTATTCTAAATGGCAGAAATAGGAGCAATGTGTAGATGTTAGAAAATAGTACAGGAAAATAGAAAATCTGCTAGTATGGCCCATAATTTTAAATGGAGGGAGGGAAGACGAGTTCCTAGTTTAACTGAACAAATGATGGGGTGCACTGATTGTATATAGATCAGTGTAAGTAAAAAAAAAAACAAAGAAACATAAGGGTATAGTAGCCCAGTGCACTTCTCTGCCAACCACGACTCAATATTTCTCTGCGCCAGAGAGATCAATTAATCCAGAACTCCAGGCTGATTATAAGTGATAGGTAGTATTTAGATACAACATAAGAATCCAGCTGATCCTACAAAGTGCCTCTGTTATGATTAACTTCACATGGTGGACAGTACAGTAAATGACAAAATGGTATACTCAGGAAAGCAAAGCAATCTGGAATTGATTACAGTTCCACCATTCCAGGGTAAGCAGATTAGTCACCATTCAATATGACAATATTTAGTAGACCATATAAGGATGAAAACAGATGTTTATAGAATTCTTTTTATGTCACGGACTGGGCTATTATGTCATTTATATATATATGATTTCATTTCTACTTTTAAGACAAGGATTCTAAGAACACTTTTTTTTTTCATTTTTATGTCATGAATCTCTGTGGCAATATGGAGAAACCCATGTAACTCTTCTCAGACTAATGTTTGTTTCCAGCATTCATATTTAAGCAATAATTAACTTTAGTTAGAGAATAATAAAGATAAAGATGTAATTGTTTCTCCATCTAATTTCAAATTTTACACCCAAATATCTATCTACACACTTCTTAGATGGTCCATAACCTTCACATTAAGTAACTGCTCTCAGAGAAGGGTATGAATTTTCAAGATTTAAAACTACATAATAATGGAATGGGGAAAATCCATACAATGTCTGGATAACCCATTGTTGGTAATGTGTAAAAACAGAAGAAAAAAGTCCTCCTTTGGATGGAATGTTTGATTTTGTTAACTCTCAAATTCTTAGCAACTTTGAGAATCTATAATGTTATTAATTCGTTCAAATATCCAATATTGAGTCTTTATACATCTAGATGAAAGAAGTACATAAAATGAATCTCTGAATTTAATAGTTCTCTTTGTCTGTCTGTCTGCCTATCTCATTTTTGTTCATTTTTACTTCTTATAGATTAATCATTTTACTAGTTATGGAGGAATTATATTTTAAAAATGAGAGAGCTAGAAGGTACTTTATAGATTATTTAGTAATTCTAGTCCAAACTCATTATTATGGGAAAAAAAAGGAAACCGAGCATACATGACTAAAAATTACATGGGAATTAATATACCACACTTCTATGAATAGTTCTCAATTGGTTCATGTTAATGCCTTGTATGAGATAGAGTCAACCATAGGGCTGTTTTGTTTTCTTTTTAGAATCAGCATAACATACAGGCAGTGGAATTTTATAAGTAGAAAAGTCTGAAGGGGATAAGGATTACCAGAAAATTCTAATACCAAGCATTTCAATTAATGTAGACAAAATAGTATTCCTGTCATTTTTCACAAAAAGCTTTGTTCTTTTGCAAGTTTCTTACATTTTCTCTCACTCCAAGCAAAACATTTATGTTAATACATTTAGTTGTGGAAACTAGTGATATCTTTTGAGCATTTTCTTTCTATAAGGCTAAGGCATTTGTGGCCTAGGGTTATGCATGAGCACCTAATGACCCAAATACCACTTCGTGACTGTAATTCTGTTCTTCGTTTCCTCAACAGTTTTGCTTGTGCTACTGACATCTCCCCATGTATAATTTTTCTTTGATAAATCTAATGAAACTTCATTTGTCCTAGAAGAAACTTCTAGATCACAGACACACAAACACCATATGTATATATATACATGCACACATATTTTTACATATGTATTCACATGTGTTAATGACCAAATAAATTTTTCTGTATCTGTGTGTGTATACATACCTATATATATATATACACATACATACCTACATATATATATATATGTATATACACACACACACACACACACACATACCTACATATGAGATACTTAAGGATAGTGATTCATAGGATCATAGATGTAGAGCTAAAAGGACTTCTTTTGGCTATGAAGTTCAACTTTCTCATTTTATAAAGGAAGCAAACAAGATGTATAGAAGTTAAGTGACTTGCCAAGCATCACACAGTTAATAAGTGTCTGAGGCAAAAAGGTGAGCACAGGTCTTCTGGATTTCATGGCTTTTTTTTTTTTACTATCTTTCTAATATAATAAAAAAACTTGTAAGGTAATACCTAGGATATCAACTGTTGCCTTTTTGCTAAAATAAGGTTTTGGTCATTTTTGTCTATTAATTTTAAGCATTTCATTGACTTAATAAAATTATTTTTTTCTCCCTAGCTTTCTTTCTAAACCTGGAAAAGTTTTACCTTTAAGATATTTTGAAGATATTTTGGTAGCATAGAAGATAAAATAAGAGCAATTTCAAAATATGTCTTTAAGAATTTTTATTCTCCTTTTACTCCTCCTCTCCCTTTAGATCATTGAATTTTTTTTTAAATAAAGAATATGTTCAAAGGAGTTTTGAATTCCTTAGTTCTTGTCTAGGCTATAACTAGTCATTTATATTTTGTAAATATTTCATGTTTTGCGTCAAATTTAATCTCATTTTAAAAGAATATTTTTTAGTTGTTTGAGAATAATCAATTCAAAGTTGGAAGCAACCCAGGTCACCTAGTTCAAATCTCTCATTTCAAATATGGAGGAAATGAAGGCTAAAAATCAAGTAACCTGCCTCAGGTCATAAATATAGGTTAAGGAAGATATAACTTGATGTCCATTTGTATAAATAAAGCAAGCTTACTACCTCTACCACTTATAATCCTAGACATTTACCTTGGAACACTTAAAAATTGTGGTTTCCTGAATGAAATAGAGAAAATATTTTCAGTCAGGACAGGAGAGAAAGAATGGGATAATATTTAGAGTGCAGACCATGGAGTCAGGAAGACATGGGCTAAAATTTTGCCTGAGAAAATTACTAGATATGTGACCTTGTGCAAGTCATTATCCTTGCTGGACCTCCATTACTTTATCTTTAAAATGATGATTTTGGACTGAATGACCTCTAAAGTATAACTCTTCCTATTCCAAATTGAATGCCTAAATGTAATGATGTAAATACATGTCTTCTTGACTATGAAGCAGGATTTCACTGCCCAAAATTATTGTGCAGTGGCATAACCAAGTGTCAAGTTCAAATAACCACATTCTGCAAATGCAGTGTTCTTTCCACTATATCACATTTCTTTTTATTTTTTAAGGGGGGAGGGGGAATGAGGCTCACATGAAAAATAGTGCCTTCCAAAGCCTTGGAAGTTGTTCTAAATACACACATACACACACACAAGGAAGAATAATGCCAAAATACTTCAAATTGATCTTATAATAAATGACTCATGATATTAACATTCATTTTAAATAGAATATATGGAGATATTTTACACATTCCTATATTCTCGAATTGTCTTTTGTATTTTTCCTGTTCCACAAGTTATCACTTGATATGTAACTAGAGAGTTCAAAGTTTTTAAGACTCTTAGCACTCTGTAGACTAACTTCCTTATTTTTCTTTACAAATACAACATGAAAGGAAAGAATGAAAGAATATTCCATGAAAAAGTATGGAGCGGTATGCCCAATGAAAAATCTACTATATTACTTTGGATTAAAGCCTCATCATTCAGCTCCTCTGTAGGCTCAGGAGATTCAGTATAATCTAGTAAAAATAGCATTGGCTCTGGTATATGAAAAATACTATAGGCAGCTAATGGTGCTATTCATAGAGTGCAAGACTCGGAGTCAGGAAGAGCTGAACTCAAATTTTGGCTGAAATACTTGCTTATCTATGTGACCCTGGATAAATCACTGACCTTATTTCAGTGACAGGTTGGTCCTCATCAACAAAATGGGAATTATGATTGCACATACATCACAAAGTTGCTGTGAGGCGTGAATACAATAATGTGTAGGGTGTGGAGTGTATTCAAGAAGAACTATCCCCTGTGGTATGAAGGCTGATGAGCCCTTTTCAGGACTGCTCTCCACCTTTAGTGTTCACCTGATTCACCCAATTCTCACCTCCCACTCCAAGAATCTGTAATTTGTTCAATGGCCACACTGCAATTAACCTTTTCCACAGACAGGCTAAACCAGGTTGAGGGTAATTTAGGGGTCTCAAACCCATCGGCTGTCTACCTGAACCAAATGAAGAGATAGAAAAGCACATGCAGCTACATTGGGGGCTTTAATCCACTGCATTCAATATTTCTCAATTTGTTATAACCAATGATTCTACATTTACATGGTGTGCTGCTAGCTCATGAGGAACCTATGTTTTCTTGGTATTAATTGGTAGGAAAAAATGAGCAGAAGGAGCCAAAAATTGATCCTTAATTTTATTTTTTGTATCTCAACCTCAGAATCCTCATTAAGTCCACAATCATCAGTGAAGAAAAAAAAATCGTGCACCAACTGTCCCTCCACCATAATCTTGGCCTGTAGCCTTTTCAAGTTAAATAATTTATCATTAACGTAGTAGTTGACTTTGATGCTATGTTTGTTCTTGTTGGGGGCATCTGACAAAATCTGTGAAAACATTATGTTAAAAAGCATGGGAACAAATACATAGCCCTGCTTCACTCCATTGGTGACTGGAAAAGCAGGAGAGCATCATCCTTTATCCAGAACGCATGGAAGAATGTTGCATGAGACTGATGTACAATACTGATGAACTTCTCTTTACAACTAGATTTTTCCATGATTTTCTATAGGCTATAGTGACTGACAGTATCAAAGATTTTTGTATTCAAATAATTTGAATAGAGCACCATTCCTGGAGTCAGGAGGACCTGAGTTCAAATCTCGCCTCAGACACTTAACACAAAAACTAGCCGTGTGACCTTGGAAAAGTCATTTAACTCCAATTGCTCTACCTTACCCTCTCCAAAAAGCAAAAAGCAAAATCTTACAAAAAAAAAAGAATTTGGTTAGATCAAGGAATATTTTGTACTGATGTCTGTTCTGCTCCTGGCATTTCTTTTGGAGTTGCTGGGCAGCCAACATCATGTTTTTTTAAGCTCCAAAGAATATATGGAAGGAAATATTGAAGATTTTATTTTGGAGTAAGGGAAGATCCTAGAGTGAGAAAGATCTGGGTTCAAATTCTGCCTCTGACACACAGGTTGTGTGATGATGGGTGAGTAATTTAATTTCTCATATGCTGGATAGCTCTGTAAGTCTATTCTAGAAACAAGGTAATATACTGGGGTCTGAGATTAAAGATTTATTAAATTTCTGCCATTTGCCAAGCTTTATATACGCTATATACTAAATGCTTTACAAATATTATAATTTGTTCTTCAAAATATCAAGAAAAAGATTTTATAGTTAAAGATATTGAGGCAGAGGTTAAGTAACTGGTCCATGGTTACACAGCTAATAAGTATCTGTCCATGCTGAGTTTCTCATGACAATTAAATCACATGTCAGTGACTAAAACAAAACAAAAGAAAAAAAAAAGAGAGACACATGAAATAAAAAAAATAAATAAAACACTCAAGATAAATGGTTCTGATATAGAACATTCAAGTATGTACAGATGCTATCAAATCTCTAGGCATGTGTGAAAATGCTATTTTATGTGGTAGACCACTTGTACATTCACAAAGGTGAATAGAACTATTAGAGTTCAGGTGCCCAGAATAAGAAAATATTTAAGACCCCAGACCTAGAAGTCAGGAAGTTGATTTATCTGAGAAAACTGCAGCAGTTAGTGCCTGATTCAAACTAAAAGTGGAATTTCTCCACTCTTCATAGTCAAGGAAAGATGAATGAGCTTTCATAATGGACCTTGCTGTGACAATAGGAATAAATGGCTGTGATTTCTGAACATTTTCAAGGAGACCCAGAGACTCAATATGCAAAGTCTTTCATTCTATCATTGAAAGTGCAGCCTTGGATTATTACTGACAGCCAAGATGCAGTTAAAGTAAAGGTCACACAGGCTATTGACAATAATAAATTCCCAGATCTGGTAGCTTTGGGCTAGCGCCTGTTTGAGGTCATATATCAAAAACCTGTACAAGGAAGTAGTTTACCCTCATCCTATAAAAAGATGTGATTGACTTTTTTCAAGCTCATTTTTTTGAATGAATGTACAAAGAAAACACTTCTTTTTTAAAGTATTACAATCCTCTCATTAGTAAGCCTGGCCTTTAGATACTTAAGAATATCCTCAAGTGACCATGGATAATTTTATAAAATAAGGTAGCATAATGACTTGCTGCTAGGTACATGTTATCACTACAGCAGCATATTTGGGTAAAGGTTGAATGTAAATACTGGTAAGTTAATTTATTTTTCATCATATAAGCCTGGGGTTAAAACATCTTCAAATTGTAGGTTAACTAATTGCCCATTTCTAATTGGATAATAAATATCTATGGCTTCAAAACTGATGCCAAAAATTCAGGCTTCTTATTCACTATTTTATTGTGATAAAACTGCTTACATAGAAATTATAAAAAGTGTTTTTTTTCCTTTCCTCTCCTGTGCCCTGCACTATTCAGTCCCTCCATCTCTCTGTTTTTCTGTCTCTCTATGTCTCTGTCTCTCTGTCTCTCACTGTCTCTCTCTCTCTTTGTGTCTCTGTATCTCTCTGTGTCTCTGTCTTTGTTTCTCTCCCCCCCTCCTTGTGGTTTTTTAATATAATATTTGTTCTGGCTTCAGACACTTAACACTTACTAGCCATATGAGCTTAGGCAAGTCACTTAACCCTAATTTCTCTGCCTTTCCCCCTCTTCGAATACACACACACACACACACACACACACACACACACACGGGTATGTATGTATGTTATATTTGTTTCTAGTTAGTAGCAGCAAACCATTATGATCTTCAAAATTTGGACATAATAATGTCAATGGAGAGATTCATTGTAAAAGTTAAGATATGATCAGTGATAACTCACAAGAAATCAACAAATATCATAGATAATCACAAATTATTTAGATAATCAGATTTATTTTACAAATGAGGATACTCAGAAATAGGAAGTCTATGTCTCAGTTACTTGCCAATTTACCAGTTATAAGAGCAAGAAGTGGGATATGAACCTAGGTCTTTTGTCTTCAAAATCAGTGCTCTTTCTGCTGTATCACCTGAAACATAAAAGATACATACAGTCAGAAATGGAAGTGGGGCAGGCATGTAATAAGTGAGATGAATGATAGATTGTCTTAATATTGCCTTCTGAGATAGGAAATGTCAAAATAAAGAAACAACAATCTAGGAGAATGCCTCTAGGAGGTTGGGTATATCCTCCCTGAAGAATGTATATAAGAAAATGATACAGAATTATATAGACGATCCCAGGGTGCATACATTGGATTATCCACTGTTAGAAAACAATAAGATCAATTATGTATCACAGCAAGGAATTCTTCTTTTTTTTTTTTCTTTTCTTTTTTTGGAGGGGGAAGGCAGGGCAATTGGAGTTAAGTGACTTGCCCAAGGTCACACAGCTAGTAAGTGTTAAGTGACAGGTCAGATTTTAATTGAGATCCTCCTGACTCAAGGGCTGGTTCTCTATTCACTGTGCCACCTAGCCACTCCCACAATGAATTATTCTAATTAGTGATGATTTACTTCCCTTTATCTGATGAAAAATTAGATTTACAATTCTATTTTTTTTTTGCTATTTTTGTGTTATATACATATGCATTCATAATACACCAATAACAAACATGTGTGAATATAGTCATAGGTTTGCATCTATGACTATATATATATAACTATATATACATATATAGATTGATATAGATATCGATATAGACACATGCACAATGCTCTATGAAAAGGCAAATAGATAAAATAACTGTCTTTGTAATTGAATAAAAATAAAAGTTTTGGGACTGTAAATATCCTCTTTATACTAACTAAATGCATCTTTGGAACAGTTTGAGTAACAAATAGTAATTTATCTTTTTCCCACATGGTTTTGATGTCTAACACTATTTTTCTATCTTTTGAAAACCTTTGACATCATGTAGCTGAGGGATTTTAGAATTTTGTTTGGCAACATTTATCAAAATGTTATTGTTTTTGTGGTTCAATGTTATATCTGAGAAAATACAAAAATACAGGCAACAATTTTGATTGTGATGATCTAATTATTGTGAAAATATATATTGAAATTTCAAGAATATTTTGAAATCTGTATTCCTAATGAATAATTTTGTCATCAGCTTATGAAATAAAATTTTTGTTTTTATTTATTCATGTCTGCCTCTTCATGATTCCATTTGGGATTTTGTTGGCATAGATGCTGGAGTGCTTTGCCATTCACTTCTCTAGTTCATTTTACAGATTAGAAAACTGAGTCAAAAATGATTAAGTGACTTTACCAGAGTCACTTAAAGTGTCTGAGACCAGATGTGAACTCAGGAAGAGAGTGCTTCCTGACTCCAGGTCAGACATTCTGGGAACTAGCCACTTGATTGTCTCTCAGTCTCAATCTTTTTGTTGACTATGCCACTCCAGAATTTTATTTGAGTTATTATTTTAAGGTTGACATATCTTCTTAAATATTTTATAGTTGTTCAAATTTTATAGCCTATTCTGATATATTGCACAGTTGTTATAATCTCCTAGTATATATAGGTTTCCTCACTATAATCCTATATTTTCAGTGATGACATAATCCCAAATTGTCATGATAAAGTCATCAATTTCTATATGACCACATGACTGACTTATTTGTTTAGTGCTTCTCTGTTGACAAATAGTTCATTTTGTGAAGATGTCACTGATAGAGAGGTCTTTTTGGTTGCTTTTTTTTTGTCATTTCATAAGGCTATTTCCATAGTTAAACTATTTCCACTTACATTCAACAAATCCAGTGATGTATACTGCCTGAGCCTTGGACTAATGAGAGGTCTCTTAGAGCTTTGTAAATCTGCTCTTACCATCATATCTACTGGTGATTTTCTTAGAAGATTTCTTATTTTTACTCCTGTGGCTACCACCTTTGGAATGTGGTTATTTGTAATTCATATCTGACCTAAATTGTAATCATCATTCTTAGTGTTTATTACTCCCTGTGATGCCACATATACCTTGGTAGCTTTTTTCCCCATAACTATTGCCCTTACCTTGGTCACAGTCATTCTACTATGAACTATGCACAGTTTCTCATTTTTCCCCCAGCATCAAATAATGTGATGGTTCATGACCATCATTAAAACAAAATGAAAAAAAAAAATCACCAGCTTCATGGAATTGATATATTTGGTATGGCTGGTCTTCTTGTTGGATTCATGCCATCAAACTAAAAAGACTAAGAAAAATTTCCATTTATATAAGCCAACTATCCTTTTTCAAATCATTTGAGGCAAGGCACTTCCAGTGGTGAAGCCAAGATGGCAGAGTAAAGAAAGCACTCAGCTGAGTTCTAACATTTCCCCTTAGAAAATTTTAAAACAGTACCTCAAATCCATTTCTAATTGAAAACCAAAATGGCAGAGTCACCAGTAGGTGAGAATGAAACATTCTTGTAGGCCAAGAAAAAAAATAGGAAGTAAAAAAAGAGAGATCTGTGACATGGAGGAGGGTGCTGCTCTGGAGCCCACATGGATGAAATACTAGTGATAGGACTAGGTACTAATGATAGAAATAGCATCAATTTCAAGATTTCTCAAGTCAGAGATGGTAAAGGGACCTGGTAATTGGACAGAAAGAAATTATAAGGTATCACTGTACTAGCACTAGACATAGGACTGGATCCTATTTGGAAATTCCATGGCCTATACCACTTCTAGGTCATCGTTCAGGAGCAGAAGGAAGCATTTTAAGACAAGAGAAAGTGGAAGCCTTGAGGGCAGTATTAATTCCACTGACATTGGAGGAGGGGTCCTACAGAGCAGTATCTATTGCAATCCTGGGGTTTCACAGGTTCATTCTAGGTAAGAACCAGAATGTGTATAAAGAAATTAGTTAACAGGCTTTTTCACAGATCACACAACTTTGGAAACACTGAAAACATCCACCTAGAATTAGCTCTGAACACAGAAGTGTGAAAAAATCTTAAGCTTGAGAAAGCATCCCCTCTGTCCTGGCATGACAGGAACAAAGCCCAACATTAACATAAAGTTCCAAATAAAAAAATGGGGTGGAAAAATAATGGAACAACTAAAAAAGGAACTATCATAAAAAAGCTATTGTGATGACAGGGACGATCAAGACACAAGAAGAAGACAATGAAGTCAAAACAACTACAAACAAAGGGTCAAAGAAAAAATGCAAATTGGACGCAGACTGAACAAGAATTCATGGAAGGCATAAAGAATAATTTTAAAATCAACTAAAAGAGGTAGAGGTAAAAATAGGCAAACAAATTAAGGCAAATGGATAAAATTATGAAATAAAATTATTGATAAAAGAGGCATAAAAATACTAAAGAAAATTACACCTTACAAAATGAAAATGGTTAAATGGAAAAAAAAATAAGTACAAAATTCATTATAACTCATTTAAATTAGAACTGGACAAGTGGAAACTAAGGACTTCATGAGATATCAAAGAAAAATAATGTAAACAGAATGAAAAAAATAGAAGGAAATTGGAAACCTCTGATCAGTAAAACAACTGACCTGGAAAATAGATTAAGGAGAGATAAATGAAGAATTATTTGACTACGTGAAAGTCAGGATCAAAGAAAGAGTCGAGAATCATATTTAAATAAATTATCAAGGAAAACTTCCCTGACATCCAGGAATGAGAGTATAAAATAGAAATTGAAAAAAAAAAATTCATTGATCACCTTGTGAATGAGGTCCAAAAATAAAAACTCCCAGAAATATTATAGCCAAATTCTAGAAACTCATGGGTCAAATGGAAACTATTTCAGTCAGAAAGCAACCATTCAAATGTAGTGAAATCATAGTCAAGGTAACGCAAGATTTAGCACCTACTAAATTAAAGTAGCAAAGGGCTTGGAATATATTCTGGAAAGTAAAATGTCTGGGATTGCAATCCTAAATAAATTCTCCAGCAAAATTGAGTATAGTCCTTCAAAGGAAAAAAATGATATTTAATGAAACAGAATATTCTCAGGTATTCCTGATGAAAAGGTGAGAACTTCATAGAAAACTTGACTTACAAATAAAGATATGAGGTACATAAAAAAGTAATGAGAAAAGAGAAAAAAAAAACATGACAAATTTAATAAAGTTAAACTACTTACCTTTCAATATGGTAAGGTGCTATGCGTATCTTTTACAAACTTTATTATAATTAAGGTACTCAAGATAGAGTGAAAGATAAAGAAATGAAAAGAGTATAGAGGGAAATGAACAGTTAGTAATCATAACTGAGAATGTCAATGGGGTGAATTTTTCCACAAAATGGGAGCAGATAAGAGAATGGATTAGAAACCACAATACAGCAATATAGTATTAATAAGAAACACACTTGAAAGAACAAGAAAAAAACAGAAAGAATTAAAATTAAGAGGGTAGAGTAGAATCTGTTATGCTTCAGCTGTAGTAAGACAGGTTGCAGCAGCAATCATGATCTCTGAGAAAGTAAAAGCAAAAATAGACCTAATTTAAAAAGATAAGCAGTGAAACTACATCTTGCTAAAAAGTCACCATCAGCAAAGAAGTTATATCAATACTAAACATATATTCACCATGTGGCATAGCATCCAAATCCTTAAAGGAAATGTTAAATGAATTACAGGAGGAAATTTACAGTAAAACTACAATTGTAGGTAACCTCAACTTTCCCCTCAAAGAGTTTTATAAATATAACCAGAAAATATATTTTAAAAAATCAAGGAGATGAATAAAATCCTTTTTAAAATGTTAGCTATGAGAGACCTCTGGAAAAAACTGAACTGGAATATAAAGACATATATCTTTTTTCCCCCTCATCTGTACATGTCACCTTCAAAAGAATCAACCATATGTTATAACTGTAAATCTCCTTCTCTCTTGACCTGTTCATAGAGCAAGTGGACTTGAGAATGTATCAAGAAGCTAAAACATAAACACATTTATAGAAGATGAAGCCATTTACCCAATGAGAATCTCAGAAAAGAAGAAAATTTTCTTAAGTTACAGGAACTGAATAAATTTTAAATAGCAATTTTTCATTTTATCAGGGGAATAACAGATCAGTTTAACTCAGGATTCATTCATTCACTCGACCATTTACTATTTATTAAGTATATACTGTATACTACAACTCGATGAAGAATTTGAGGAGGTTGCAAATATAATTAAGATGAATTAAGGTCCCCACCTTTTAAGAGTGTGCAATTGAATAGAATCTATGAAGTGCTTTTCAATAGCCCAGGAAGGTAGCCATGGCAATTCAAAATTTCTTTATTAACTGGTTTTTTTTGTTTGTTTGTTCCAGGATCTGAAAAATAGTGTAGAAGCAGAAAGAAATGTGTTGGAGCAAAAGATAATATATTCCTTATCTCAAACAACTTATAATTTCATTGGGGGGGGGGGAGGACACGCAAAAAGAAAGCAGAAAATAGAGGAGTGTACATTTAGTACAAGTAGTATTCATTGTAGTTGTAGTGAAATTACCTGGCTGGGGGGAATTATATTGCAGTCTTGAAATCAGAAATTGAGTTAAACATTGAGGCCAAGAAAGCAGAGTAAAAACAGGAATTTGGCTGAGCTCCTGCTCCAACCACCTCCAACACCTTTAAAATATGACTATAAACAAATTTTAGAGCTACAGAACCAATAAAGTGAGAAAGAAAAATAAATCTCCTGCTGAAGGGAGCCTGGCAGTCCAAAAGGAAGTGTCTATTGCACCAAGCTGGAAACAAGCAGAGAAAGTACAATCAGACCAAAGAATCATTTAAAAAGAACAAAAAAGGATGAAAATATGGATGCAGAAGAAGACAACGAAGTTCAAACTCCTGCATCAAAACCTTCCAAAAAAATAAACTGGTTATAGACCATGGAGGAACTCAAGAAGTATTTTGAAAATCAAGTAAGAGAAGTGGAGATAAAATTGGGAAGAAAAAAGAGAATGATGCAAGAAAATAATGAAAATAAGGTCAAAGACTGCTAAAGAAGACCCCTCAAATACTGAAGAAAATAACACCTTAAAAATAGACTAACTCAAGTGGAAAAGTGGCACAAAAAGCCAATGAGGAGAAAAATGCCTTAAGAAAGATTTTGGCCAGATGGAAAAAGAAATTCAAAAACTCACTGAAGAGAATAATTCCTTCAAAACTAGATTGGAGAGCATAGAAGCTAATGACTTTATGAGAAATCAAGACATAATAAAATAGATCAAAATAAATGAAAAAATAGAAAGCAATGCAAAATAATTCATTGAAAAAAAAAACATTGACCTGAAAAAATAGACCATGAGAGATAATTAAAAAAATATTGGTCTTCCTGAAGCCATGATCAAAACAAAAAGTCTAGACACCATTTTTTCAAAATTATCAAGCAAAAATTACACTGATATTCTATAACCAGAGAGAAAAATTAGAAAATGAAAGAATTCACAGGTCACCTCTTGAAAAAGATCCCCAAAAGAAAACCCCTGGCAATATTATAGCAAAATTCCAGATTTTCCGGGACAATGGGAAAATAGTGCAAGCAGTCTGGAAGAAACAATTTGAGTATTGAGGAAACACAATCAGGCTAACATAAGACCTAGCAGCTTCTACATTGAGGGATCAAAGGGTTTGTAATATGATATTCTGGAGGTCAAAGGACCTAGGACTAAACCCAAGAATCACCTACCCAGCAAAACTGAGTATAATGATACAGGGAAAAATATGGTCATTCAATGAAATAGAGGACTTTCAAGCATTCTTGATAAAAAAAAATACTTGAACAGAAAATTTGACTTTCAAATGCAAGATGCAAGAGAAGCATAAAAAGGTAATCAGGAAAAAGAAATGATATATTATTATTATTATTATTATTATTATTATAGTTGAACTACTTACACTACTACATGGAAAATGATAATTGTAACTCATAAGACTTTTATCAGTATGAGGATCACTGAAAGGAATATATATGTGTGTGTGTGTGTATGTACATGTATATGAGGCCAAGATAGCAGGCTATATATATATATATGGGCATTTGTATGTTCCTGTATACATAGACAGAGGGTACAGAATGATTTGAATATGAAAGGATGATACGTGAAAAAATAAAATTAAGAGGTGAGAGGAATGTATTTGGAGAAGAAGAAAGGGAGCAATAGATTAGGGTAAATTATGTAATATAAAAGAGTCAAGAGAAAACTGTTACAATGGAGGGGAAGAGCAGGAAGGTGCAAGGGAATGGGACAACCTTACTCTCAATGGATTTGGTCCAGGAAGGGAATAACATACACACTCAATTGGGTATCTTATCCTACAGGAAAACAAGGGGGTAGGGATGAAATGGGGGAGGATAGAAGGGAGGACAGATTAAGAGAGAAGGTAGGGGAAGCAAACATTTTTCAAAAGGAATAGGGTCAAAGGAGAAAATAGAATAAATGTGGATTAGGATAGTATGGAGGAAAATATAGTTAGTCTTACACAATATAACTATTATGGAAATGATTTTGGTAGCTACACATGTACAATCTATATAGAATTGCTTATCTTCTCAGTGGGGGTGTGTCAGGAGGAAAGAAGAGGAAAAATATGGAACTTGAAGTTTTAAAAACATATATTTAAAATTATTTTTCTACATGCAACTGGGAAATAAGATATATAGGTACTGGGTTATAGAAACCCATCTTGTCCTACTAGAATGTTAGGGGGTGAAGGGGTAGGATGAAAGAGAGAACAGATTAGGCGAAGGTCTATTCAGTCGACTTGCTATTTTGGTGTAAGGGATAGGGGAAAGATGGGGAGAGAAAAGATTGTAACCCCAAATCTTGTGGAAATGAATGTCAAAACTAAAAATGAATAAATTAAAAAAGAAATTACCAAGCAAAATTTCCCTGACATTCTAGAACCAGAAGGCAAAATAGAAACTGACAGACTTCATCAGTCACCTCTTGAAAAAGATCCCAAAAAGAAAACTCCTAGGAATATCATAGCCAAATTCGAGCCTTCCTAGGTCAAGGAGAAAATGTTACAAGTTGTCAGGAAGGAACAATTTGAGTGTTGTGGAAATAGAATCAGGATAACACAAGATCTAACAGTTTCTACCTTAAAGGATCAGAAAGTTGGAATAAAATATTCTGGAGGTCAAAAGAGCTAGAATTAAAACCAAGCATCACCTACCCAGCAAAACTGAGTATAATGCTTCAGGGGAAAATATGGTCATTCAATGAAACAAAGAACTTTCAAGTATTCTTGATGAAAAAATCAGAGGTGAACAGAAAATCTGCCTTTCAAATACAAGAGAAGCATGAGAAAAAGCAAAAAGAAATCATAAGGAACTAGTGGTGGCTAGGTGGTGCAGTGAGTAGAGCAGTGGCCCTGGAGTCAGGAGGACCTGAGTTCAAATCCGGCCTCAGACACTTGACACACTTATTAGCCATGTGACTTTGGGCAAGTCACTTAACCCTAATTGCCCTCCAAAAAAAAAAGCAAAAAAAAAAAAAAAGAAATCATTAGAAACCTATTAAAGTTGAACTCTTTGCATTCTTACATGGATAAACAATCATGAGACTTTTCTCAGTATGATGATAGTTGAACTAAATATATGTGTATGTATACATATATATGTATAGGAGGTTGTATGTGTGTATAAATACATATGTTTGTACATGTATGCATAGACACAGGATCATTTGAATAATAAGTGTAGATATCTAAAAAATAAAATTAAGATGTGAGAGAGTAATATAAAAGGAGAAGGAGAAAAGGGAGAGATGGAATAGGGTAAATTATCTCATGAAAAAGAGGCAAGAGAAATCTGTTACAATGGAGTGGAAGAGCAAAAAAGGTGAAAGGTAAACTTTACTGTCACTGAGTTTTGCTTAAGGAGGGAATAACATACACAGTGAGTTGAGTATCTTACCCTATAGGAAAGTAAGGGGGAAGGGGATAAGAGGGGTTATGAAAGAAGGGAGGGCAGATTATGGGAAAGGGTAGTTAGAAGCATTCACTTTTGAAAAGGGACAGGGTCATAGCAAAAAGCTGAATAAGTGGGGGGCAGAATAGGATGCAGGGAAATATAGTTAGTCTTTCACATTATAACTGCTATGGAAATGTTTTGCATAACCACACATTGCAACTGATATTGAATTGCTTGTCTTCCCAATCTGGGTGGGTGAGGAGGCAAGAAGGGAAATAATCTGGAAATCAAAGTTTTAAAAACAAATGTTAAAAATTCTTTTTTACATGCAATTGGAAAATATGATATGCAGGGACAGGGGTATAGAAACCCATCTTACCCTACTAGAAAGTTAGAGAGAATGGGAGAGAATATAAGAGACAGCAGTTTGGGAGAAGGGATATTCAGTAGTAGGCATGCTATCTTGGGGTGGGGGGCAGGGGAAAGTGGGAGAGAAAATTCATAACTCAAAATCTTTTGGAAATTAATGGTGAAAACTAAAAAAATTAAAAAAAAGAAGTTGAGCTAAAGTAGCAATGGAGGTGGACAACACATCAATGGGAGGAGTCTGAACTGCTAAAATGATATTTTAGGGTGTGAAAGTTGAGGAATAATTAAATGACCCAGGGTAAGAAGATCTAACATCTAAGCAAAGTTTCCAGTTGAGACAACTGAAGCATCCATTTGAAGTCTAGGAATATAGTGAAAGTTAGGAGGGGGATGATATTGAATAAGAATAATATTATTCATCTATTTTTTTTACAAATGAGGAAACTCAGAAAGATTAAGTGATTTGTCTAGGTCTAGGACCATATCCCTTATTGGTGGAACTATGCTCCAGAAATCTAGAGTCCAGAGCTATGTCTCGTATCCTGCTGCTTATTGTAAAAACATTACATCCAAAACATCTTAGCAAATTAAATTCTATTGTGATTGCATTAAAGGACATGGATATTTAAAAAAAATCATATTAAATGTTTTTTGTTATGTGGTCAGACTGTTTTTTACTTTCTTTTGAGTCAATTTCATACATCATTTTCCCCCAATTTGAGAGACATTTTAAATATGTGCTTCACTCATTAAAAAAATGACCCTATGTAAATAGTCTTGCCTATTTAATCTATTTAATCTGTGGGTATAATAAAGACCTAAAAATCAGTCTATCTATATTCCAAAAAATATTCAATCCTGCATGGAAAAAAAATGGCGAGAGCAATTCTAGTGGCCCCAAATTTATCATTCTGGCAATTAATCTAAGAGAGAAAAGAGATGATCTCAAAGAATTCTCAAGTTTTTTTTTTCTTTTCCAATTTTATGATTCCCTGTTTTGGGCATATAATAATTATAATTAGTAGGTTGAAAATGATAGTCTAAATCCTAAACCAAGTCATGATTGAAAGTCAGTATGGCATGGTGGCTGTACAATATGTATTTATGGGATGTAATTGAAATGAACTAACATGGAAAGAGTATTGCCTGTGGAGTTGCAGTATAATTCAAAAATTTATAATTAAAAGAGACTTTAGAAGTCATCTTGTGATTGTATAAAGTAATCAGCCATCATTTTATACATTAGAAAATTGAGGCTGAAGGTTTTTCACTTGCTTGGATTGTACTACTTATTAAATGTGTGACCCCAGAGAAATTATTTGATGCTTCTTGGCCTCAATTTCCTCATTTGTGAAATAAAAGGATTGGATTTATTATAGTTGGGCTAATTTCTATTTCTTAGAAGAACAAGAAAAATAAACATGTAGCACTTTCTAAGTGCCACACACTGATAATTTGTAATCATGACATTTAATCTTCTCAAAAACCTTGGAAAATATCTGTTATTTTTACCCCATTGAAGCAAACAGAGGTTAAGTGACTTGCCCAGGATCACACAGCTGTTAAGTCTCTCAGGCAAGATTTGAACTCAGATCTTCCTGATTCTAGGCCTAAAACTTTCTCCACTATGGCACATATTTCTCCTAGATCTAATGGAATTGGAGGATTCATGTTCTCTTCTTAACCATGGTTCCCATATAGCTCCCTGATGGGCAATAAAGCCCCAGCAAAAATATTGACACAATTTATTTTTCAGAAAATATCTAGAGTCTAATAGTATCTAAAGTTAATATTTCCCCCATATGTCTTTTCACTTATTAACCAAAAGAGAAGATCAGGCAAAATTGGAGGAATATAAGTCTTTTTTAATCAATGGTAGCTCCTCTTTGGGATATTTTAATCTTTGAGAAAATAAAATTATTATATTTTCTAATGAAGGAGAAACTAATAGAAACATGCTTACTGACACAATGTCCTAGAACAACATGATGATTATCCTGAACCAATAAAGTAAGAGTAAATTCACATAGATTCATCTTAGAAAATTAAGGATATCAATATATAATGTCATGACTATTTTCATATAAGAACATGTTTTAAATTTCTTCAGGAACTTTTTGTACACTTTAAGAAATACATTGGGGTGGCCAGGTAGCACAGTGAGTGAGAGCACCAGCTCCAGTGTCGGGATGGCATGTGGATCAAATCCGGGCACAGACACTTATTGCCCACCCAGAAACACCTGGCCATGTAACCTTGAGCAAGTTAATTAACCCCAATTGTTTAGAGGCGGCCAGGTGGCTCAGCGAGTAACAGCAACGGCTCCAGTGTTGGGATGACCTGGGGAGCAAATCCGGTAGCAGATACTTAGCACCACACGCAGAAGTAACTGGCCATGTAACCGTGAGCAAGTTACTTAACACCGATTGCTTTTAAAAAAGAAATATATCGTTTTTTAAATTCATTAATTAACTCAAGTGCTTTAATATATTAATGTTTTCAACAAAACCATTTTCACTTGTGTGAAAGTTTCAGAATACTGACCATAATTTTAGCAAGATAAAATTTTCGTTCTTCCTGATATTTTAAAAATTAAAAAAAATATATATATATCTGTTAATTTCTAAGAACAATAGCAAGGAAAGATCACTCTTAATTTACTAAAATCAATAAATTAAAAGTGTAAATTATATTTTCACAACTTGTGTCAAATATTTTCTAAGTAAAAACTATAATGTATTTTTCAAATCATTTACATTTTATTTTTTCAAATTATATGTAAAATATATTTAACATTCTTTCTGAAAAATTTTGACTTTCAAATTCTTTCTTTCATTGTCCTTCATTTAAAATGCAAGCAACATGATATAGCTCATACATGTCCAATTATGCAAAACATACTTTCATATTAGCCATGTTGTAAGAATACACAAACAAGCAAACAAAAAAATAAAGGTTAAAAATATATATACTTAAATCTTCAATTAGACTACATTTCTTTCTCTGGAGGTGGATAGCATTTTTCATCGTAAGTATTTTTCATCGTCTTGGATCTTTGTATTGCAGAGAATAGCTAATTTTTTTCACATTTATTCATTGTACATCATTGCTGTTATTGGGTATCATGTTGTCCTGGTTCTGCTCACTTCATTTTGCATCAGTTTGTACAAGTCTGTCCGGGTTTTTCTGAAACCATCATGATCATAATATTTTATAGCACAATAGTATTCCATTAGAATCATATGCCAATTATTGTTTAAGCATTCCACAATTGATGGTTATTGCCTCAATTATTAATTCTTTGCCAACACAAAAAGAAAGACTAAAATTATCATTTGTACATAGAAATCCTTTTCCTTTTCCTTTTATTCTTAATTTATTTTTTTATTTTTTTCTTTGGGATACTAACCTAGTAGTGGCATTAAAGGTTCAAAGATTATGCACAGTTTTATAATCCTTTGGGCATAGTTCCAAACTGCTCTCCAAAATGGTCAGATCAGTTTCCATTTCCACTAAGTGTACATTAGTGACTGAATTTTTCCACATCCAACATTTGTTATTTTCCTTTCTGTCATATTAGACAATCTCATAGGTGTGAGGTGGTACATCACAGTTGTTTTAATTTGAATTTCTCAAATCAATAATGATTTAGACCATTTTGTCAAATGAAATAAAATTGTATTAGTGTATCAATTTGTTACTTCAAACCAATTTTATTTTTCTCCCTCTAAGCTGACATGGAGTCAATTGAAACTCAGATAAATGTACTTTCCTTATTAAAGATATCTATAAAATTTTATATGAATATATGAGTCCTATAAAACTCCCTGAACTTCATTTCCTAAACTATAAAACAAGGCTACAAATTTGATTAAAACAGCTTATTAGATATTTTTCCTCTTTTTATTGGTTACTTTTTGGAAGAGAATATATATATAAATTTATATACACACATACATATATATCAGGATGTGTATATGTATGTATGAGTATATACACACACATATATATGCATATATAGACACTCATACTTATATAGTCATATGCTCATGGAGATGTATGTGTATGTGTATATATATCTATACATACTGTTATATATTTATATATGATACATATTTATATATACTCATATATTTGTATATAGTATTTTATTTTTATATATACTGATACATGTATGTATACTGATACTTTGCATTTATTCCTAGGAAAACTACCTTTCCAGATCTTTTGACTATTTGTCTCTTGAGGATACATCTTGTTAACACACACACACAAACATGGATTTAATTATCATCTCTATGAAGATGAATCTTTTCTTTACAGTATATTCCCAACCTCAGTATTTCTCCTGTGCCCCACATCACTAGCCACCTACTGGATACTTTATACTAAAAACTGCAGAGACTATTCAAATCCAACATACTCAATCCAGAACTCATTATCTTTTATTTAAGATCCACTCATCATCCAAGCTTCCTTATTTCAGTTGGGGAACACTACCATTCATTTAGTCTCCCACATTTATAACCTTGGTATTCTCGTAGACTATTTATTGTTCTTTTCTACTCATATCCAAAAAGTTGTCAGTTCTTGTCATTTTTACCTTGCTAATATCTTTCATTGAGCCCTTCTCTTTTCTCACACAATTACTAACTTAGTTCAGGTGCTCATCACTTTCCCCTCCCCCCTGGTTAATTGACATGGCCTAGTACTTGTTCTCTCTTCTCCAAGTTACATTACACTTCTATCCTCACTCCAAATTGCTATCAAAGTAAGCACAGATCTTGTCATGTTAATGTCCTACTCAGTAAACTCCCATAGCTACTGATTGTCCCTCTGATAAAAATATAAATTATTCTGTTAACTTTTAAGTATCTTCCTATTTTTGTCTTTGGCTTTCTGCCCCAAGCAAACTTTCCAGATGCACTGTCCATTAATATCCCTCTTTCATTCTATGATTCATCCAAACTAGCCTTCTCTTTCTTCGTTGTTCATAACACCCCATTCTCCCTTCCTTGCTTTTATACTAGGAGTCCTCCATGAGCAGAATGTACTATCACCTCACTTCCATCTCATAGAATACTTTTCCTTTTCAAGACACAACTGAAATGCAGTCTTTTCAAGTGAAAACTTTTGTGATCCTCTGAAGGCTAATCATTCTCTTTCTAACATATATTTAACTACCTTCTCTTTTTTAAAAATTTATTGTCTTTACTTATGTTTGTATTTCTTGTCTACACAGATAAAATGTAAGCCTCTTGATATTAGAAATAAGAGGCTTCTAGGAGCTAAGGTGTTAGAGTAAGAAGTAAGTTGGTCTCACCCTCCCCTATTAAATTCTGAAAGCCCAGATAATATCACTGCCAGGGAAAGCCATGGGAACAGCCAAGTCAGCAGAAAGATGGGGTGTAGCAGTATTATAGCCTAAGAATTTTTGGGAAAGAATGGGAAAAGCCCCTCTCACTCTGGGGAAGGGGGAGTAGTACAGGATGGAAGGTTTACCAGCAAGCCAGCAGCAAGTCTCACTTCAGCAAACCAGGACAAGATTCTGAGACCCAGGGTGTTGGAGTAGGTGAGCTCAAACACCAGGACTGACTTCCCAACACTCCCCACCTCAAAGTGCCTCAGGATAAGCAGGGGAACTAATAGACACTAGCTCAGAAAACCACCACATGTGCCTGTGTTCTCCAGCAGTCACATCCCCCTGTGTTTCAGCACAACTCTCAGATGCCTAGGTCCAGGCTGGCAGAAATCTTCCAGCAGCTAAACCTTTGAGTGGTTTAAGGAAGTCCAAGAGAGCAGGCATCCTCTAAGGGACAAACTCCCCACCTCAACCCTCAGAGCTTTAGTTTTGTCTACTCCAACTCAACACTAGGTAAGAAACCAGACACTTACAATATCCACTTAACAGCATTTGAGACCCCAGTATACAAAGCTAGTGATGAGGTCTTGGACTCATAGCACAAGTGCCCCCATGAAACAGGAGGAAAGATAATTTTTAAAAAGCCAAGTAATAGGGAAACACCATGAGCAAAAAGCAGAGATGGGGGGCGGCCAGGTAGCACAGCGAGTAAGAGCACCGGCTCCAGTGTTGAGAAGACCTGGAGATCGAATCCCGGGCTCAGACACTTAGCACCCACCCAGAAACACCTGGCCGTGTAACCTTGAGCAAGTTACTTAACCCCAATTGCTTAGGGGCGTCCAGGTGGCTCAGCGAGTAAGAGCACTGGCTCCAGTGTCGGGATGACCTGGATCAAATCCGGGCTCAGATACTCAGCACCACACCCAGAAATAACTGGCCGTGTAACCTTGAGCAAGTTACTTAACCCCGATTGCTAAAAAAAAAAGCAGAAATGAACAATGACCATAGATTCTTATTATGGTTACAGAGAAGATCAAAATACATATTCAGAAAAGGACAATATTGTCAATATACTCACATCCAAAACTTCAAAGGGGAATATGAACTCCTCTCAAGTTGAAAAAGACTCCTTGGAAGAGCTCAAGAAGGGTTTTAAAAGTCAAATAAAATAGGTAGAAGAAAAATAGAGAAAACAAATTAGCGATATGCAACAAAGTGTCAAAAGCTTGAAAAAGGAAGGACAAAAATTTACTTTAGAACATAAATGTTTAAAAAATGAAATTGGCCAAATTGGGAAAAATAAGTACACTGAAGAAAACAAGTCCTTGAAAAATACAATTGGTCAAATGGGGGAAAAATATAATGAAGAAAATACCTCTTTAAAAAGTACAATTAACCAAATGGAAAAGGAGGCACAAAAACTCACTGAAGAGAAGAATTCCTTAAAAATTACAATGTGCCAAATGGTAAAGGAGGTGCAAAAACTAATAAAAGAAAACAACTTTTTAAAATTAGAATGGGACAAGTGGAAGCTAATGACAGTATGAAATATTAAGAATTAGTTAAACAGAAAGAGAAAAAAATGATTTAAAAAGTGTTAAATACATCACCGGAGAAACAACTTAACTGTAAAATATATCTTAGAGAAATCATTTAAAAAAATATTGTTCTACCAGAAAATCATAATTAAAAAAAGATGCTGGAGAGGATCTTTCAGGAAATCAAGGATAACTGCGCAGAAGTACTAGAAGAGAGAGGGTAAAATAGTCATTAAAAATTTACTTATCACCTACTGAAAGAGATACCAAATTGGAAACTCTAAGGGATATTATAGCCAAATTCCAAAATTACCATGTCAAAGAAAAAATACTCCAAGGAACCATAAAAAAATTTTTAAATATCATGGAACCACAGTCAGGAGTATGTAGGACCTTTCAGCTTCTACATTAAAAGATCAGGATGGGCATGGAATATGATTTTCCATAAGGCAAAGGAGCTTAGATTACAACCAAGTATCAGCTACCTAGTCAGACTGAGCCTAATCTTTTACGGGAAGATATGTTCATTCCTTGAAATAGGGGGCTTCCAGATTTTCTTGATGAAAAAGATTAATGCAAAATTTGATTTTTACATACAAGACTCAAGAGAGGCATAAAAAGATAAATATGAAAGAAAAAGAAAAAAAATTACATCTTATTAATAGGGCCAAATTATTCATATCCTTGTGGGGGAAGATGACACTTGTAACTGTTGAGAACTGTATTGTTATTATCAAATTTAAAAGGTTTATATGTAGACAGAGGGCATGGGTATATATTGATTTTTAAGTAATGATAAAAAACTTATTAACTGTAGAAAAGGGATTATACTGGGAGAAAAAGAGAGGTAGAGGTAGACAAGGGTAAATTATATCACATGAAAAGTCACAGAAAACTATTATAGTAGAGGGAAAGAAGGGAGGATAATAAGTATATTTGAAACTTACTTTCACCAGATTTACTTCAAAGAGGGAATAACATAATTAATTAGGTAGAGAAAGCTAGTTTATCATATAGGGAGTGGGAGAGGAAAGGAGAAAGAAAAGGGAAGGGATGGATAGAAGGGAGGACAGACTGAGGGAGGTGATGGTTGAAAGCAAAACTCTAATGAGGAATGAAAAGCAGAAAGAAGAGAAAAAAACATAACAAAAGGGGAAAATAGGCTGATACTTTACACTTCTCCTTTTGCTCCTCTCCCTCCTGTTCCCCTTCTCCTCTTCTTTCCCCTCCTCTTCCACTTACTTCTTCCCTTTGTTCCTTCCTTTCCCTCCCTCTTTTTACTCCTCCTTTGCTTACATTCCTCCTTTTCTTTCTTTTCATCCTCCTCCTCTTTTTCTTCCTCTTCTTTCTCCTCTTCCTCTCCCTTTTTTCTCTCTCAGTTATCTCTTCTCTCTTTCTCCTTCTTTCTCTCTCTCTCTAAAGTACATGGGAACTATATGGGAACTAGACTTTCAAGTATGAAAACACCATGAAATTCACCATGAACTTATCAGCTTTTAGGGTTTTATATTTGATAACTGCAAAAAATAATCATGTATAGTGATTTAAAAAAATGAAACAAAGCAAAAAAATCTTGATAATGACTCAGAGAACCTACTCTTTGCCTCAAACTGTTAGAAGCCTTCCTTCTAGGCTAAATTCAAGTATTGTCTCCTAAATAAGATAATTTTTTTCCCACCTCTTTCTCCTAAGTACTAGTGTCTTCTGTCATCAAACTGTTCTCTCTCTCTCTCTCTCTCTCTCTCTCTCTCTCTCTCTCTCTCTCTCTCTCTCTCTCTGTCTGTCTGTCTGTCTCCAAATACATACATCTATTCCATTAATTATATGGACATGATGTTTCTTTCATTAGGATTTTGAGTCCCTCAGGACAGAGATTATTTTATTTTTATTTGTTTTCATATAGCAACTAGTACACAACCTGGAAAGGGGCATCTATTTAATGAGTACTTTTTGAATAAATGAATTTTTGGGTCCCCAAATCAGCTCTGCTACTTTCTACCTATGTGACCTGGGGCAAATAATTTAAACTTTTGAACTTCTGTTTCTACAACTGAGAAATGTAGAGGTTTGACTAGATGACCCTCAAGTTGATTTTTAGCTCTAGATGCTATGAGATTGTGAGGATAGAAATCTTATACATATTGAATGTGACAAAGGAATTCTACACATAAGTTAATCAGAAAATAAGCATTTATTAAGTGCCACTTTGAGGAAATGTGCTAAGTGCTAGGGATTCAAAAATATTTTGGCTAATGAAAAGTTTGAGAAATGTGATTTTTAGGTAATTGATACTTTTCTTAATTTTCTGATAGCCATATTTAATAAAAGTATTAGTTACTTAGAAATTATGTCTCTCAAACTTTGCAATGTCTTACAGGAACTAGCAGTCTACTGTGGGAGAAAAGAACCACAATATATATCCAAACTATATACAAGATTGCCAGGAAATAATTTAGAGAGTAAGGACATTAGAATAAAGAGGTATTGGTGAAAGTAAATACTGGATGGATAGATAGACAGATAGACAGATAGATTGATGATAGATAGATAGATAGATAGATAGATAGATAGATAGATAGATAGATAGATAGATAGATAGCAGACAGACAGACAGACAGACAGATGATTGTATCGATATGGATGTTTACCATAGCTAGTTCACCTCAGACTTTACCTATGGTTCTTAATTTCAACATGGTGTAAAATCCTTAACATTTTCAGATCAAATACAGGGGCAAGAGTTTCTGACATGTTCCCAGCTCCACACATTGCTATTTCAATCATTTCTCCTTTTCAATATTATTTATAAATATATATGAGAAGAATCATTGGATTTTGTAGCCACAGAATGTGGATTCATAACCAAAACAATCACCTGTGCAACTTTGGGCAACTCACTTAACATCTAGCTACTGTTTGCATATCTGTTAACACACTTGATGGTCTCAAAGGTCCCCTCTGTTGTGAATCTCTTTTCATATGATTTTTTCAGGATAGTTGGGAGAGGATGCCAACCCTGAGACAGAGAAAACACTTGTTAGCTCTTTCTTTTATAGTTTCTCTTAAAGATGGCCTGAATAAGTTTCATCCAATTAGAATCTGATGCCAATCCTACATTTCCTTACCAACACATCTTAAATAATATGTGTCATAGTGAAACTGCAAGGTGTCATTGTAACTTGGGATATGAAATTTTCTGAATCCTGACCTTATTATGCAATCATAGATATTTAAATTAATGAATAAGCAAAGATTTATTTTCTACTAGGTATCAGGAAGTATGTGTAAGTGGCTACCTAGTATATGCAAAACATTAATAACAAAGAACTTACTTCCTCTCAAGATATCCTACTCTCATTTTCAACATGTCTGAATATTTTTAAATATTTTCCTATGCTGATATTAAGCTAAAATTTGTAAATATTGAGGATATAATAAATGCAAAGGTGTGATATTCTCTGCCCTTAACAAGCAATAGGGCGATATAGCACACAAATATAAAGGAAAGAAATAAGGAATTATTAAGTGTCTGCCACTGTGCTAAGTGTTTATTAATATCTCTATATACCAGGGAGATAGGTACTATTATAAACCCCATTTGAACCCTGATGAAACAAAGACAGAAGGAGGTTAAGTGACTTGCTTAGATTCATACAGTTAGGCTGAATTTGAACTCAGGCCTTCCTAACTCCAAGATCAGTGCTTCATTCACAATGTCACATAGATGTATAGATTAATGGGATCCAGTAAAGGCAGGTTGCTTCTGGTTTGTTAGTGTATTTATAACATAATCATGCAGTAAAAATATATCATTGTCTAGTAATAGTGATAATGTTGATTTAAGTATCCTTTTTTGCCATGGCAATATATAGAAAATAAATTTACACAGTATTAGGCTGCTCTTTGATGTTGACTGGGTTGATGGCATGTGAATTCTGGGACTGGCTAGATATAATCGATTATGCAAGTTTTTATACACCCAAAGATCAGGGTAACTCAGCACTCCAAATATAGAAGGGATCTGAGCAATCACAAGTATAACTTCTACCTGAAAAATAATTACTGGTACAAGACACTAGCCATCTAGCATCTGCCTAAAGATCACTGCACCTCTCAAGGCAGCCTATTCTACTTCGCAGCATTGTCTTTAACAGAAACTTTCCTCCCCTGATAGCAAACTTAATTTGACCTCTTTGCAGTATCTACCCACTGCTCCTGGTCCTGCCTTCTGGAGCCAACTGCACTCCTCCCCTCAAAAACCGAACCTGAAGCCAAAACCAAGTCTTTCCCTTAAAAGACAGTTACTTTATCCTACCTCTACCCCCACCATGTTCTCTAATCTAAATATCCTTTGTTCCATTTGTATCATTGTATTTTTTGAGGTCACTCACCATGTTATGATGCCTTTCTCTGGACTACCTTCACAATGAATGCTCTTTCTAAAATGTGGTATTTGAAATGGAACACAATGTTCTCATCTGATCAGAGCAGAGTGGAATGTAATCACTCAGTACATACTTATTAATTTGGCTTTATTTAGTGATTCCCATCTTAACATTGCACAACAAATTCAGGCTTTTATGGATAAAGAAGAAAATTGTCTTTATTAAAACAACCAAGACTTCTATACCAACCACTATTCTAGAAAGCGAAATGCAAAGAAACATTTAAAACAAGAGTGGTTTTGTAAAACTCAGTGAATTCTCTGGTTCTTAGAGAGTTTGTCTCTGGATTTCAAAGAAACACATCTAGTTTCAGAAAGAAAAAAGCATATATTGAGCACTTCACTTTGCAGTCTTTGTAGCATTCGTCTTCACAGATGTTTGCTTAACAATTTAACTGATGACTCGATCCTAGGCTATTACCTCATCATTTTCAAAGCATGATGCCTATTTGTAGCATGGAAGTTTCAATGTGACTAATGAGTAAGATGTCAAAGATAATGGTAGATACGTGCATGTTTAATATAAAATTACTGTTACGTTCTTAGAGTTGAAATGTTTAATTGTTTCTTTATTGCTGCTTCATGTAAATCAGACCTAAAAAAGGATTTAGAAAATTCCAGCCCCCAACACTGTAATTCTAATGCATTTTAAATAACTTTAGCTAGGTTTAGAAAACATCTCTTAAAAAAAAAACCACTTGTGTTTGCCTGCTTTGTCATTTACAGAATCATATCTGTCCATTTTTTAATCTAAGTAACTGTATATTGATCGTATATATGCCATATATGAACTGACTGCTCTCTGTTACTATTCTTGACCTGACTCAACTACCAAATATATTTCTCTCTAGCTGTATGGCCTTAGAGTACTCACTTAAATCCTATGGATTTCTGATTCTTTCTCTTGAAAATGGGGATCATAATTTTTGCACAACCTTTTTCACAAAATTATTAGAGGACCTCTTGGTAAAACTTAAAGCAGTACATAAATGGAAGTAATTATTTGGTTTTAATGCTTCTAACTGTGCTCATAGCTTTCTGAAGACACACTCACAGAGCAAGAATGGACCTCACTTAGCCTACATACAACAATTACACTCTCAGTACATGGTTATCTAGTTTTCAATTGAAGATGTCCAATAACAGGAAACTACCTCCTGATATACGGTCAATTCTATTTTTCTTAGCTCTGAATGTTAAGATAGTATTTTCCTTTTATTTAGCCTAAATCTAAATCTTTGTAAAACATTTGTTGCATTTAAATGAACTCTATTCATTTATCCTAATTCTGCAAGCAGAACAAGTTACCACCCTCATCCCCAGGAGAGTTCTATTCTTACTAAAATACAGATGATACAAACTATACAAGTATATGTTTCTTTTGGTTAAATTTTCTTGTTTACTTGAAACATTTCTATTAGGAAATTAGTATATCTTAATGTTCTTCGTTATTTTCATTGCTGTTGCTTTTGATCCTCTGCAAATTATGTAAATCCTTCCAAAAACATAATGCCTAATTTGTGGTATTGATTGAGTTAAAGAAAAATATATAGAAATAATGAAAATTATGTGATAGAGAATAACAATGAAGCATCATGAAAAAGTTTCTAAAATAGAGTTCAACAATCCTCAGAGAAATATATATTTCTCAAAGCATACATTAACAAAAGTGAAAAAGAATTAACGGGTTTAACATGTAATTTAAAAAAGTAAAAACATAACAACCCAAACCAAAACTATTACAAAAGAAAAAAAATCATAAAAAGAAAGGAAAATAGATAAAATTGGGCAAAAAGATTTCTAAACAATGTTAAAAGATGGAGAATTCAAACTAGGTGAGCATTCCCATAGAGGCCAGAAGAAACAACACAAGGACATTTTCAAGGTCTCCCTGAAAAACTTTGATAATGATGGCAAGACATAGAGCATACCACCTAGCCTGTCTGCATGAAAAAAAAAAATTCTTAATTTCTCTGAGCATAGCAGAATCACAGTAGCTCAAAGGAAAAGTGAGATGCATAAATTTAAAGACATCTCAATCCCAGTTGTACAGAGAGACAATTTGTCCTAGACCTGTTGCAAAGTCTTTCTTGGTCTGATAAACAACAGTCAGATAAACTGTGTTTTGATCCTGAGATTATGATGTAATTTTCATCTTCTTGAGTATAAAGGATAATAACTACTATTATTTAACGAGGTTATAAACATTCTAGCTATAGAAATATTGCATAATAGAAATTTAAAGGTATAAATATAGGCAGAAAATAGAAAATTAACCTACTAAAGGAAAAATAAGGGTTTACTTAGAAAAATGCCATATAATCATCAAAGAAACTGAGACAAGGGCTAACTTTACTAAAGCAATAGGAGGCAAAATGTGGTCTCAAACATTAATCATATGACTATGCAGCTACAACAAGATTTATGAAGAAATAATAGAAAGGGAAGTTCCATTAAAAGAAATTCAAAATGCATAAAATGTTTGGGTTTCAGCCTACTACAGGACAGTGATGTTGTATGAAATAATCATTCTGTGAGACTTAAAGAAAGAATAACAAATTGGAAGGAGAAGCATTGCTTATATTCAAGTTAAAGGAGCATAAAATTAAAATTGTCATGTAAATTAACTTGAACTTTTAGTACTACTTTAATTCACCTACCTAAAGGTTACTTTTTAGAGAGATAGACAAAATTCATTTGGAAAAATGAAAGATTTAGGAACTAAAGGGAAAGAAATGGGCAGGGGGAAGCAATGGAGTGGGACTAGCCTTTCAGTTTGTTATTCACCTGTGTGTGGTTCATGTGACCTCATTTAATGACTTCTTGGTGCAATTCTTCTCCAGCTCATTTTATATATGAGGAAGTTGAGGCAAACAGAGTTAAGTGACCTGCACAAGGTCAAACAGTTAGTAAGCGAATTTGAATTCACAAACATGTCTTCTTTACTCCTGTCCCAATGTGCCACCCATATGCCTAACACTTTAGATTTTAGTTTGTATTACAAATCAGTAATCAACAAAATTATATAACACTGGTTGAAAACAGATAAGTTAAATTAGATTGGATTAGATAAAGAAGAACTGGAAAAGTTCCAACAAAATAAGCTCATATTTTATAACTATTTTTGTGAACTAGAGCAATAACCTACTTAAAAAAAAAACTATTTGAAAAGATGCAATGTAATTTTTCAGAAATTAGAATTAAAACAACATTTTACACATTATACATTGTATACTTTAATAAATTCTAAAAGTTATATGATTCATAGGCAGGAATATGTTTTTAGATTTAGTTGGATGGAGTCTCTGAAACTGTTTGATGGAGTTAAACTCAAATAGAAACAAGGCCAGTGTAACAAAAAAACAAGGGCTTTTTTAGGACACATGTTGAATTTCTCATACAGTCATTTTCAGTCATGTCCAACCCTACGTGACCCCAATTAGGATTTTCTTGGCAATGATACTTGAGTGGTTTGCCATTTCCTCCTCCAGTTCATATTATACATGAGAAAACTGAGGCAAAAAGGTTAAGTGACTTGCCCCAGGTCTCTCACAAAGCTAGTAAGTAAACGAAGACAGATGTGAATCATGAAGATGAATCTTTCTGCTTCCAGACTCAGTACTCTATACTAGTATATACTCTGTATGCCTACCTGTGCCACATATTGCCTTAGAAAACCACATATTGGGGGCTGCCAGGTGGCGCAGTGTGTAAGAGCGTGAGCCCCAGAGTTGGGAGACCTGGGATTGGTTCTGGGCTCAGATACTTGACACCCACACAAAATAACTGTCCATGTAAACTTGAGCATGTTACTTAACCCCGATTGCTTAAAAAAAAAGAAAATAAAAGAAAACCACATATGTACTTTCTATTATATTTATATTTGTTTCATTAAGCATTTTCCAATTACAATTTATTTTGGTTCTAACCACTCTTAAGAAAATTCCTTTTTGAGGTTCATATGTTTGACACCACTGATCTAGTATAGTCCAACCCTTTTATGTAACATACAAATGAGAAAACAGAGCCCCAGGGACTTTAAGTATTTCTTCCCAGTCTATAATATCAGAGGCAGGAATGCAGTCAAGTCTCCTGATTTCTATTTACATGCTTTTCACAATTAGTGAAAGAGCTTTTAGAAACTGCACTAAGGGAAAAGTGGAAGGGATCAGGAGTGAGAGAAAACACTGTCTTCTGAGGAACTGTATGGCACAGGAGATAGGGTGCTGTATTAAGTAAGGAAGACCCAGGTTGGAATCCTTTCTTACATACTTACTAGCCATGTGACCTGAGGCTAATCATAGAACTTCTTTGAGTTATCTGTAGAATGCATATAATGTTAGCACCTGCATCACAGGGATATGATAAGAAAGAAATGAGATTAATGAATATGTAGTTCCGTACCATGTAAGAGCATTATATAAATGCAAGCTATGATTATTAATATTTTTTACTATAGACATTTACCTCAACTGATGGTTATTGGGCTCCTCTCATGATATTCACACTTTTCCAAATAGATATTTGTGGTGGAAGAAATTTTGAAACTAAAGTTAGAGACTTTAGTTAATTATCCAATTGCACCATTTTACAATCTATTTGATCCTAAATGAATCACTTTCCCCGTCAGGGCCTCTTTCCTCATTGGTAAAATGACAGAGGGGATTAGATGAGCTCTACAATCCTTTCTAATTCTATATCATTCTATGATTCTAAAACTGAACACAGAGAATCAAATGATGAAATATTTTATATTTCTAGTGCCCATATGTACTTTAGTGGTCCCTAAGCAATTTCTTTCTTTACCAGACCTAGTTTAGGCTAAAGTATTCTCTAAGACAGAAGATTTGAAGCAAGGGATCAAAATCTAAGATATGGAATTAAGGAATGATAATGACAGCATAATCACCTTTCATGGTAGTGTTTGGGGAGTGTGACAATAGAGTCAGAATCAGTAATGATACTGAGAAGGGAAGAGAATAAATATAAATCTTGACTAAGAAAGGGTGCATGATGAAGAGAAATAAAGAAGGATGTACTCAAAGAAGAAGGCAGTGGGGAAGGGGATGACACTGATGGAAAAGGAGGAGCTAAAACACTAAGCCAGACATAATGAAAACCAAAAAATCAGAAAATTGAAAGAAGGAAAAAAAAACATAGGAAAAGGCTCTACGTGCCTTGTTGCCTGTGAATATACATCAACACCACTTATCCTTATATTATTTTGATCTTTTTTTCTCCAGCATGTAGCACATTACCTGATAGATAGCTAAGTATTTAATAAATGCTTCTTGAATTTAATTCATCCAGGACCATATAGATCAAGAGCTAGAAAGCACCATGGAAGTCATGTAGTCCTATCATCTCATTTTATGTTGTTTTTTATTTATTTATGACTTTATTTTTTGCTAGTTACATGTAAGAATTTTTGTCATTCATTCTCTCCCTTCCTGCCTCCACAGCCCCACTCACCATTGAGAAGGCAACTGATTCAATATAGGTGATACATGTGGAGTCATGCAAAACATTTCCATAATATTCATGTTGTGAAAGAAATCAAACTAAATATAACCCTCAAGAAAAATAAAGTTACAAAAAAGGATGCTTCATTCAGTATTCAGACACCATTAGATAGTTCTCTGGGGAAGGATAATATTTTTCATCATAAGCCTTTCAGAGTTGTCTTGGATAATTGTGTTGCTAAGAATAGCTAAATCATTCACAACTGATCATACAATATTACTATTGCTTTCTACACAGTACATTCCATGTGACATCATTTCATGTAAGCCTTTCCAGGTTTTTCAGAGAGCATCCTGCTCATCTATTCTTAAAGCACAAGAGTATCCCATCATAATCACATAATGGCTTGTTAAGCCATTCCCTAATTGATGGGCATCCCCTCACTTTCAATTATTTGCCACCAGAAGAGAACTGCTGTAAATATTTTCTTACAGACAGTTCCTTTTCCTTTCTTTTTAAAATACCTTTTGGAAAATAGATCTACTAGTGTTAATAGTAGATCAAATATATAATTACACACACACACACACATACACACACATACATACACACCCATCATTTTAGAGCCCTTTGGGCATAATTCCAAATTGCTCTTTGGTTGATTGGTTGAATCAGTTCACAACTCTATCAACATCTTAATGTTTCATTTTTCCTATATCCCCTTCATCATTTTTCTTTTTCCTTTTCTGTCCTATTAGCCAGTCTAATAGGTTTTAATTTGCATTTCTCCAATCAATAGTGAGTTGTAGTATTTTTTTAATAGGGCTATTGAAAGGTTTGATAACTTCATCTTAAAATTGTTCACATATTTTTGCTAATTTACCAGTTGAGGAATGGGTCTTGTTTTTATAAATTTGACTCAGTTCTCTATCACGTGTGAGAAATGATGTCTTCATCAGAGAAACTGTCTTCATGCTTTTTGCAAACATTATTGCTGTGTTTTACTCCATCCTATTCCACCCTCTGTTTATTCTGTCCTCTCTTTCCTTTTATCTTGTGCCTCCTCAAAACTGTTTTGCTTCTGACTATCTCTTCCAAATCTGCAATCAATTCTATTATGAAACATTTCTAATAGCCTTCCCCTCCTATTTTCCTGTAAGGGAAGAAATATTTTTACACCCAATTAAATGTGCATATTATTACCTATTTGAATCAATTCTGAAGAGAGGAAGGTTTCCTTACTCTCCCTCAAATCCCCCCTCTTACCCTCCACTATAAACACCCTTTGTACTTCTCTCTTTCCCTTTCTCCCAGTACATCCTTCTCTCATCTCTTAATTTTATTGTTTAAATGTCATCCTTTCATATTCAACTTGAACCTATGCCTTCTGTCTATATGTACTCCTTCTAACTTCCCCAATAATGGGAAAGTTCCTTTGAGTTATAAGTATCATATTCCCATGTTGGAATGTAAACATTTTAACCTTATTAAGTCTCTCATCATTCCTGTTTCCTTTTATACAGGACTTTTATACTTCTCTTGAGTCCTGTATTTGACAGTCAAATTTTCTATTTGATTCTGATCTTTTTATCAATAATGCTTGAAAGTCCTCAATTTTATTGAATGCCAATTTTCCCCTGAAGGATTATACTCAGTTTTGCTGGGTAGGTGATTCTTGGTTTGTAATCCCAGCTTCTTTGCCCTCAAGAAGAATATGAGTCAAAGATCCTGTATCAGAAGCCTCCAAAAGAAAAAAAAATGAATTGGCCTCAGGCCATAGAGGAGCTCAAGAAGGACTTTTTAAAAAATGTATTTTAAGTTTAACTGTTAAATCAAAATGATTATTTATTTATTTTTTATTAATTCATTAAATTAATTTTAAATAGTATTTGTTTTTTTTTTCTATCTATGTAGAGATGTGAACACTTTGCCTTTATTGAATATCAAACAGTTTTTGGTGTTTTTGTCTTTCCTGTTTACCATTTTATGCCTATCTTGGGTCTTGTGTTTGATGATCAGATTTTCCAATGAACCCTGGTCTTTTCATCAGGAAGCTTGAGAATTCTGATATTTCATTGAATGTCTGTCTCCTTGCCTGAAAGATTACGCTCAGTTTTTCTGGGCAGCTTATCATTGGTTGTAATTCAAGCTTCTTTGCCTTACAGAATATCATATTCCAAGTGTTATGATCTTTGTTTATTATTAATTTGTTTACTTTTAGTTTACAAGATTGATTACCACAACTCCTTGAGTTTCAAATTTTCTCTCCTTACCCCCTGCCCCCTCCCCATGGCAGCATATAATCAAGTACAGTATCTGCAAATACTTTCACATTAGGCATTAGTCAGGTTATAAAGAAGGATTGTAACAGATGTAATGAAGAATGGGAAAGAGGAAACAAAACCAAACAAGAAGATGAAAAATGGCAGGTAGTTTCCTACAATCTGTGTTCAATTGCAGTTCTTTCTCTTGATGTAAACATCCTTAAACACATAAATATAAATAAATAATTTGAAACAAATATTAAATTTAAATATTAAAACAAAAAGAGTAAAAGAAACATAAATTTAAATATTTACATTTTAATACAAAATAAAAAAGAAAAGAAAAACAACATATACAATAAAAAATTTCCATTTCAGGAAAGCATATGTAATAAATACTGCACATTGTATTCAAGACTGTTGATCTTTTCTTTGTTTCCTTTTGAATTTTCTTTTCTTCTCTGTTGTGTACTTTTTAGTTTCTTCTTTCCACCCTCTCCTTCCCCAAGAAGCCTGAAATTAAGTGCAGATAAACACACATATGTATATAGGCACACATATACATATATACACATAAATGTACACATAGATACATGCACAAACATAAGTGCACATATATACACACATACATATAGACATAGATACATACACTTATGTTTACATTCATATACTTAAAAATCTGTAATCATACTAACATATAGACAAATATATATGTGCCTATATATGTGTGTGTGTGTATTCATATGCTTCTATGTAAGACCATACTATTCTTGTTTGTCCTCTCTTTTTCTGAGGGTGGAAAACATCTCTTTTCATAAGTTCAAGTCTTCCATGGTTTTCTAGATCCAGCAACTCATCGTTTTATGCACCACAACAATATTCTGACTTTATATTGTCTAGTTATTTTAAATCATCCAAAACAATATTGATTAATATCTTTGACATGTAGTCTAGTCTCATTAATTTATTCTTTTTAATAAATCTATTTAGATTTAACTTTGTCTGAGATCATGATTACTTCCCCTGGTTTTTATTTTTCCCTAATAAATTCTACTGACCTTCATTTTTTGTTTGTACCTCTTATTTCCTATCCCTCCTAACTCTACTACTTTATTTCTACCTGCTACCTTGCCCTCCTATTACTTAACATATTCCTCCTTCAAAGATTCCTCCTTTATCCTCTTCCTCCAACCCTTTCCCCATACTTTCTTGTTTCTACCTAAATTAACTTTTATACCCTTGCAAATATTTATGTTTTTTCTTCTTTATTCCATTACCATTAATCTAAACATCCTTCTATATCCTCCTTATCCTATTCCCTCACCCTCTTATGTGTTTATAAATTTAGAATAGTTTTATTTACTTCTAAATGGACATTTTTCTCTCTTTTATTCAGATCTCATGTGATTAATATCCCCTCTAATAATCCCTTCCTTATATTCTCCCTCCTTCTTTTCCTTTCTGTATTTAGAAGACTTTTAAACCCTCCTAAATATGTGTATTTGTGTGTATGTATATATGTATTATTCCCTCTTTCACAAATTTCTGATGAAAGTAGGGTTCCAGAACTACAAACTCTCCTCCCCTATCTAATTCCTCAGTACCAATTCTTTATCTTTCACTTCATTTGTCCAAGATAATTATGCTTTTTTGTCTTTTCCTAGACAGTATTACATTTTATGATAACATCATAGTCAAATCTACACCAACCTTTCTTTTGTACTACCCCATTACTAATGACAATTTTACAAATACATTTTCCATGTATAAAAAGCAGAGAATTTATCCTTATAGAGGCCCTTGTCATTAGTCACTTTAGAGACTAGGTTGCCTCAATCTTATCCCCTTTTAGATGGCCAACTTGCTACACTGTCTGGGAGATGAAAACTACTGTGGCTGATGTTGAGACAATCTCCCAACCCACTTAGTCCCAGGGCTCACAACTTGCTATTTCAGTGGAACTAGCCTGGAGATGTTGAGACTTCACAGGGAGCAAACCTCCTTCCTGGAGTTTTTCTTAAGATATCCTCAAGTTGTCCCAGGAAGACCACTGCTTTGCCCCAACTCATGTTTATTTTTACCACTCAATGTTGCCCTGAGGCACTTTTTTATCTTGTTTCTTGGGAATATCTGGAGAGTTTGGAATTGTCTAAATGCTTCTGCATCTTCCTGGAATCCTCCTAACAAAGACCATGAAAATCAAATAAGAGATGTATAGGAAAAATTGGGAAGAGAAATGAGAGTGACACAAGAAAATAATGAAAAATTAACAGCAGACTGGTAAAGGAGATAAAAAGTATAAAAGAATATAACATCTTAAAAAATAGACTAGGCCAAATGATAGAAAAGGTATAAAAAGCCAAGTACTAGAGGAATGTCTTTTTTTAAAATAAATTTGTTTATTTTGTTTAGTTTTAAACATTCATTTCTAAAAGATTTTGAGTCAGAAATTTTCTCCCTGACTTTCCCCTTCTCCCTACCCCAAGAAAGCAAGCATACTGAATACCCATTCCCACAATCTGTTCTCTCTTATGTCATTCCCCATGACCTTCCCTCCTTACTTTCTTGCAGGACAAGATGGATTTCTATACCTTATTGAATGCTTATCTTTTTTCCCCATTTTCCATGTAAAAAAATTAACATTTGTTTTTAAAATGTGATTTTCAGATTCTTTCCTTTCTTCCCTCCTCACTCACCCCCACTGGGAAGACAAACAACATAGGTTGAACATGTGTAGTGACACCAGACATTGCCATAGTAGTTATGTTATGAAAGAATAACTATATTTCACTCCATTCTATCCCACCATCCATTTATTCTATTTTCTCCTTGAAACCTGTCTCTTTTCAAAAGTGTTTGCCTTTCACTACTCCCCCCCATCTGCCCTCCCTTCTATCATACCACTTCTTAATCCATTCCCCTCTACTTTCCTGTTGAGTAAAATACCCAGTTGAGTGTCTATGTTATTCTCTCCTTAAGCCAAATAAAATGAGAGTAAGGTTCACTCATTCCCTTTCACCTGTACGCTCCTCCCCTCAATTGTAACAGTTTTCTCTTGCATCTTTTATGTGAGATAATTTACCCTCTTCTATCTCTCCCTTTCTCCTCCCATTATATTCCTCTCTCACTTTCTAATTTTACTTTTTACATATCATCCCTTCATATTTAACTCATTCTGTGCCCTCTGTCTATGTATACATGTACACACATATTTATACATATATACACCTTCCTATACATACATACATATGTATGTATACATAAATGCACATATACGCATACATACATACACATATAAATTTGCTTCAACTATCCACATACTGAGAAAAATCTCATGAGTTAAAATAATTTTTCCATGTAAGAATGTAAATAGTTAAACTTTAATAAATTCCTTATGATTTCATTTTCCAATTTACTTCTCATGCTTCTCTTGCTTCTTGTATTTGAAAATCAAATTTTATGTTCACCTCAGGTCTTTTCAACAAAAATGATTTCAACTCCTCTATTTCATTGAATATCCATATTTTCCCCTGAAGTATTATACTTAGTTTTGCTGGGTAGGTGATTCTTGGTTTTAAGTCTAGCTCCTTTGACCTCTGGAATATCAAATTCCAAGTCCTCTGATTCCTTAATGTAAATGTTATTAGATCTCATGTTATGCTGATTTTATTTCTAAAATACTAAAATTGTTTCTTCCTGACTGCTTGTATTATTTTCTCCTTGACCTGGGAACTCTGGAATTTGGCTATAATATTCCTAGGAGTTTTCTTTTGGGGATCTTTTTCTTTTTTATATAATTTAAATGCTTTATTAACTGCTGATTTACATCATTTGTTTCTGCCAGATTTTGAGTTACAAATTTTCTCTCCGTTTTTCCCCCACCCATCCCCCCAAAACAGCAGTCCCACAGGATATCCCCACCTCCAATCTGCTCTCTCCCATATTTTCTCCCATACCCGTTTCAACTTTTCCAGTGGATCTCTATGCCTCAATGCCTGTATATCTTTTTTCTTAATTACATGTAAGATGGTATTAATAATAGTATACACACACACATATATATATATATTTGAATATTTGATTTTAAAACTTTCAATTCCAGATCCATTCCCTTCCCCCCCCGCCACCCACCCCCACTGGGAGGACAAGCAGTTCAGTATAGGTTGTACATGTGTGGCTAATGCAAAACAATAACATAGTAGATGTACTGTAAAAGACTGACTATATTTCCCTCCCTCCTATCCCACCTCACACTTGTTCTATTCTCTACTTTGATCCTGTCCCTTTTCAAAAGTGGGTGCTTCCAACTTCCCTCCCCACCCAGCCTGCCCTCCCTTCCATCATCCCCCCTCACATCCCCTTCCCCCCCTATTCTCCTGGAGGGTGAGATCCCCCATTTAGTGTGTGTTTCCCTCCCTTCTCAAGCCAGATTCAATAGGAATAAGGTTGACCTATTCCTTTTGCCTTCCTATTCTTCCCCTCCATTGTAACCATTTTCCCTTGCCTCTTCTGTATGAGATAGTTTGCCCCACTCTATCTCCCGTCCCGGCACTGGAGCCAGTGCTCTTGCTCGCCGAGCCACCTGGCCAAAGTTGAACTATTAACATTCTTACATGGAAAAACAATAATTGTAACCTATGAAACTTTTCTCAGTAGTTGAAGGGATTAGAAATATATATATGTCTTTATATGAGGGTATGTGGGCATATGAATACATATGTGAATGTGTGTATATACGTTTACAGGTATACATAGATAGAGGGCACAGGACAAATTTAACAGGAAGGGATGATACTTAAAAGGTGAAATTAAGAGGTGAGAGGAATATAATGGGGATCTTTTTCAAGAGGTGATTGGTGAATTCTCTCAGTTTCTCTTTTGCTCTCTGATTCTGAATATCTGGGCAATTTTCCTTAATAATCTCTTGGAAAAATGATGTATAGGCTTTTATTTTTTGATCATGACTTTCAGGTAGTCCAATAATTTTTAAATCATCTCTCCTGGATCCATTTTTCAGGTCAGTGTTTTTTTCAATGAGATATTTCACATTGCCTTTTTTTTTTCATTTGTTTGGATCTGTTTAATAGTATCTTGATTCCTCATAAAGTCATTAGTTCATTAGTTTCCATTTGCTCTAACCTAATGTTGAAGTAATTATTCTCTCCTGTGAGTTTTTGAAATTCCATTTCCATCTGACCAATTTGGGTTTTTAAGGCATTCTTCTCCTCATTGGCTTTTTGGATCTCTTTTGCCATTTGAGTTAGAGTATTTTTTAAAGTGTTATTTTCTCCAGTCAGACTCTTGACTTATTTTCATGATTTTCTTACATCTTCCATTCTTCCTAATTTTTTTCCTTTACTTGTCTTACTCAATTTTCATAATCCTTCTTGACCTCCTCCATGGCCTGTGATCAGTTCATATTGTGCTTGGAGTTTTTGATGAAGAAGTTTTGACTTTGTTGTCTTCTTCTGATTTTATGTTTTGATCTTCTTTGTCCCCCAAAAGAATTCTAAGGTCTGATTGTGCTTCCTCTGTTTGTTCATCTTGCCAGCCAATTACTGGACTTTTGAGCTCTTTGCCACAGTGGAATTCTACTTCTAGAGTGGAGAGTGCTGTGTCCCAAAATTCTAGGATCTTGTTCAGTTGTTCTCAGAGCTGTGAGGAGGGTGCCCTCTCCACAGCCACCACAAGCTCTGCCATGCTTGCATTCCTCACCCCAGGACCACCACCCAAGTCTGCAACTCAGATTCAAGCTGGTCAAAGCAAGAGCAGTTCTCTCTGAATGGTCTCTTAGTCCTCCTGCTATCTGTAGGCCTGGATTTCAGGAGGCAGCAATGTATCAGTAGCTGTAGCCATTGTCTCCATGACCCCCCAGGGGCATGGGCCAGATTGCACTCTTTTCCCACCCAGTTCCAAAAGAGTTCCCTTTTTTTAACTTTTACTTTCTCTTTGGAGTTTATGGGTTGAAAATTCTGGAAACTGCCACAGCTTCCAGTGATCTGCTCTCCTGAAATCTGCTCCAGCAGGTGTCTGCCACAAGTCTAGGCTGCCCTGGGTTTGGGCCAGCACGGCTCATGCAGGATTGCACTCTTCTCCCAGCTTGGTTTGATACCCTTCCTGTCAGCCTGCTGGGCTGTCTTCAGTGAGAGATTTGTTTCTGTCTATCACGTTGTGGGTTCTGTAGCTCTGAAATTTGTATATACTCATTTTTTACAGGTATTGAAGGGGCTTGGAGTGGGAACTCAAGAACATTCCTGCTTTTACTCTGCCATCTTGGTTCTGCTTTAAGAAGAATGTCTTAAAAAGAAGAGTTGGCCAAATGGATAAAGAGGCACAAAAATTCACTGAATAAAATAACTCCTTAAAATCTGATTTGGTCAAATGGAAAAGGAGGTACAAAAGCTCCTTGAAGACTAGATTTCCTTTAATATTTGAATTTATTAAATGGAAGTTAATGACTTTATGAAAAATCAAGGAAACGATAAAACAAAGCCCAAACAATTTAGAAAATTGAAGACAATATAAAGTGTCTCATTGGAAAAACCAAAGACCTGAAAAATAGATCAAGGAAAGATAATTTGAAAATTATTACACTACTTGAAAACCATAATACAAAAAGAGAATAAACATTATTTTTTAAGATATTATTAAAGAAAATTCCCTCGATATTCTAGAGCCAGAGGGTAAAATAGAAATTGAAAGACTTTACCCATCATACCCTGAAAGACATTCCAAAATGAAAACTCTTAGAAATACGTGGTAAAGGAGACAGAAGTGTGTGTGGGGTGGGGGCAGTAGAAGAGAAGCATATTGGTGGAGAGGAAAGTCAGAAGCACAACACATTTGAGGAGTGACAGGATGGAAGGAGAGATTATAATAAATGGGGAGGAAATAGAATGGAAGATAATACAATTAATAATAATAATAATAATAATGAATTGATGCAAATTTCTCTGATTAAAGCCTCATTTCTCAGAGAATTGAGTCAAACTTATAAAATAAGAGCCATATGCCAATTTATAAATGATCAAAAGGTATGAAAAGTTTTCAGATGAAGCAATCAAAATTATGCATAGTCATATAAGGAAAGAAAAAACACTCTCACTATCGATTAGAGAAAATTAAATTAAAACCATTTTGAGGTACTGTACACCTCACACCTATTAGATTGGCTAATGGGGCAGAAAAGAAAAATTATCAATGTTGGAGGGGATGTGGGTAAAATGAAATATTAATGAACTGTTGGTGGACTTGTGAACTGATTCAACCACTCTGTAGAGGAAATTGGAACTATCCATAAAGGGCTATAAATCCATGAAAACTTTTTACCTAGTAATATCACTACTAGTTCTGAATATAAAAAAAAAGATTTTCATAAAAGGAAAATTTTCTATACATACAAAAAATATTCATAGAAGCTCCTTTCTGGGGGCAAAGAATTGGAAATTGAGGGTATATCCACCAATTGGGGAATGACTGAAGAAATTGTGTATGTAATTATAATGGAATATTATTGTGCTACAAGAGAGAATGAGTAGGATATTCTCAGAAAAAAAAAAAAAACCTGTAAAGACTTACCTAAACTGATGCTAAGTGAAATGTACTGTTTACAGGTAATTATAATATTGTAGGATGATCATCTGTGGATGTCTTAGCTATTCTCAGTAATACAATGATCCACAACAACTCTGAAGTACTTATGATGAAATATGCCATCCATCCCCAGAGGAAAAAAAAGATGATATCTGAATACTGTTTGAAACATCCTTTTGTAACTTTGCTTATTTATCTTGAGGGGTTTTTTTTGGTCTTTGTTTGCTTTTACAATATGACTAATAAGGAATTTTTTTACATGACTACACATGTATAAAATTTATCAAATTGTTTGAAATCTCAAATGGAGGCATAGGGTTTGAGAGAGGAAAAGAAAAGAACTTGAACTCAAAAATTTAAAAATGAATGCTAAAAATATTTTTACATGTAATTGGGGGAAATAAAAAAAATTATCAAATTAAAATAAAACAAAATAAAGATATAATTTTAAAAAATCTAGTATGTTTCTTATAAAGTTGACATGAATACGATTTGTAGAGGACAGTAGTTATAAAGTACTTGAAGAGATTTCTTTTTCTTAAACAGATGAGTGGACAAGTGAGAAACATGGATAAAATCTGGAAGTGATACATTTAGTTTTTATGTGTGGAAAAAGATCCTAACCTTAGGTATCTTCAAGTAGAGTCTAGAAACCAGTTCATGATCAAAGATTTCAACCTGGAAGAGACTTTAGAGATTAATTTAAAACCCTCCTCATTTTAAAAATGAGAAAACTGAGATCCAAAAACGTTAATGGACTGCTCCATTGCCACAAAGCTAGCAAGTGAGAAAGCAAGGATTTTAAACTATGTGCTCTGACTTCAAATTCAGCTTCCTTTCTATTGTAACACATTGTAGAGGAATTCTTTTTTGGATATAGGTTGGACTAGAAGGTTTTTAAGCCTTTTCAACTCTGTGATTCTATGAGGCAGCCATTACCCACAAGCAGTAACCTAATTTTAATAGAGTAGAAAGCAGAATAATGTAATCACCAGAAAATTGGTAAAACTCCTTTGCACTGGTAAATAATAAAAACATCATTTTATGTATAAGCAATTCAGTTTTAAGGCAGATAATATTCATACAGCAAGGTTTTTGGATTTCCATAAATCATGTATGAAAATTTCTTGAGAGGGTGTCACCAAATGAAATCAAGAAATATCATATGAATGAAAGATATGCATTTTAAGTCTCATTTTATGAAATTGATGTGCTTTTGAAATAAAAATATTACAAAATGTTCCATACCATGTCTTCCTTGATTCTAATCCTTAGTACTGAGATTATAATTGCATAGTAAATTAATTCCAGAAAAGAAAATATTTTATATTGATAATAATTATTGCTGCTCCATATTTTAGAGGAAGACTTAACAAGATCAGTGGCAATTAGGCTGCTCATTCCCTGTCTTTCCTTTCAGCAAATAAAGCTATAAGTATAATTATATTTGTAGTTTATAAACATACATTCTATGACTTAAATTCTTTAAACTGAACATATTGTGTAGAAATTATCTTATAGATAAACAGAATTGACATGACTTCCTAAAAAATGAAGTCACATTTTCTTTGACAATGCAATATATGATATAATTATACATCCATATACATTTTTTTAATGTTGAGTGCTCAGTGAAAGTTTTATTTAGAAACATTTTGTCGAATTGTAGAGGATAGTGAAATTGATTTCCTATTTATAAACTGAGAGTGTTGAACTAGTTTATACTTGTGTGCTTTTGTGTTTAGGTACACGTTAATATAGATATTGAATCATGGGAAGTAATATCTTTCATTTGAATTTGCATTATTTGAAGTTACATGTAAAATATGGCAAGTGATTTCATACCAATGGATATATGCAGTAAATTCTAGCATAGTGATCACTTCATGGGATTTGTTAGTCATGCTAGTCAGCACCTAGACCTACAGGGACACAAGAACCAAGATCTGTCACTGAAAGAGGGAGTAGGTAATTAACCTATTCTTCTGTGTTTTCAAAAGAATATTGCATCTGTTGTTTGCTACCATCATAGTTCTTAATTAAGGAAACTTTGCATAAAATAATCCTCAATGTGTTTCCTCCAGGAACTCTGGCCTTGAATAAAGGAGGATATTATACAGATTTCAAGAGGATAAAATTATATTGTAGGATTCTTGAAGAATATATAGCTATTGACAATCCCTAGCTCCTTCTGGTGTTATTTATAAGAGATCATAGACAAACACCTCCCAAGATGAAAGGTGAGGATGGGTAATGATCTAAACTTTTAGAAGAATCTATATTGGTATTTCTAGACTCTAAAGAATTAAGGCCTGATCTCTCATACACACACACACACACACACACACACACACACACACACACATATTTTATTGTTCTCACTGTCATTATCCAAATTTCCATGACTCCACGTGCATTTTAAGACTTAACATCTTAGTCATATTCTCTGACTGCTCTGTATCCTGGTTTTAAAGAGATGTCACCAGATTCATTTTCCTCAAGCAGAAAATTTAAATTTGTTTTGACTTTTTTTTTAATATCTTCTATTTCTATTGCATTTTAATACACTAATAATGCTTTTTACAACAGAAGAGAAAAGAAAGAAAAAGATAGAAAGACAAAGAAAGAACTCTGGCCTCTTGCATGCTTTCCTCTTTTGCCACAGCTATTTCCCTTAACATGGAGTTTTAGTAGAAAGGATAAAAGACTCCTATTGGAGCAGATGCTATTTCTATTTTCTTTTCAGATTGCTCTAAGAGGGAGAAAGATGAACAATGACCACTGCCCTCCAGACTTTCTGCCACACTTGGTTTTCTTGGGCTTCCCTGCTCCGAGGCAGCCAACAATGTCCAGGATAAATTTGGCACCAAACAATACATCAGGCACTGTATCTGGGTAGGGTTCTATGATTAGAAATACTAACTCTTCACCGCCATTGAGATTTTCATTTTTACATCCAATATGTGATTTGCCCAATCAGCTGACCTTTTGTATCCCTAACCTCCAAATAGAAAGAAACAAAAATCAAATTGGTGGGAAAAAAGAAAGCAAATATAAAAAAAAATTTAATGAATTTCTTGATGAAGAATTCAGTAGAATTTTAGAATTCTACTGAAACATAAGATCTCCCAGATTATTTTGAAATAAAGATACAGCTACTTACTGAAGAAACAATTTATTTTGAAATAAAGTTATAAAATTAATTAAAGGAAACATTTTTATCAATTCATATGTTATATTTAGTCATATGTTGTATTAAAAAGATAAATATCTCAAGTATAAGAACTTCTATGAAGCAAAACTTTAATGACAAACAAAGCTCAAAGTTTATAAAGCTTTGATTGGCAAAATGTTTTATACATTTTAAAAATCATTTGATTCTTATGTTTTTTTTTACTGGGCACTTCTTTAAAATATGGTGAAACTAAGACTAAAGGAAATTAAATGACTTAGAATGACAAAGCTTTTGAAATAGACTTTTAATGCATTCCTGTTGACACTTATAATAATACTGGATGCCAACTAATTCCAATGGCTTTTAGTGCTTATAGCCCAAAACTTGTTTCTTAGACTGACCTTTAAACAATATATACTTTATATTACTTCACTACACCAGTACTCTTTTGGAGAAAAGCTATTCCTGAGATTGCCTTGATATTCCTTTCTTTTCTCATGCCATTTTCTTTACTTGAAACTCCAAATAAACTCTCACATTTTTAAGGTTCAACTTCTATTCTACCTCTTCCATGATTCCCTTAATTTAAAGGATTTATTTTTGTAACACTCAATGCCTTTACCAAGTGTAGGTCATTTGTCTTTTATCTCAATTTCCTCCTTTGTAAAATGGAATGATAACCATGCTTATAGAGCTTTTTATTTTTCTTTCAAAGAGCTGTGATCAGTAAAAAAAACATATAAAAGATTTTGTAAATCTTAAAGTACTATAATAATCCCAGCTCTTATTTAGGGAGAGGACATATATGTCATACCTTGTATTTTAATTATTTATACAGACACACACACAAGGTCCCAAGTGTCTTGGTAGAGTTTTAATTTATTAAAATTTTAAACTACAGTTAAGTTTTTGAGATATACAGAATTTGTGCATAAATAGATATTGTTTAGATAGCTAAAAAGACATAGTTTATCTCCATAAATAAATTATAATCTTGCATTTTTACAATATATGACTGTTTTAGGCAGTAAAATATTGGTTAAGTGAATTGATGCATGTATAGTATTATTACAACTTTAGTGCAAATAGCATCCTCTCCAGGAGAACATTCCCAACTCTCAGTTGTGTTGGTGAGATTACTTCCTCCTTCTGAGTTCTAGTAGTGTCCCTGAGATTTTGGAGCTTTATTATTATTGTTTTTATTATTTATCATCATCATCATTGCCATTCATGAGCCCTCATCTCATCTGTTCCTCATTTATTATTATCCAGTAATACCAATTATCTTTTAGAAAGGCATATTTACTAAAGTAGTATAATAAGAAAATTTGGCACAAATACACCACACACAATAGTTGGGTTACATTCTCTCACATGTACCCACATACTTCAGAAGAAAATATTTTTGAACACGTGTGGCAAAGTGATTAATAATAGCATGTGTTTTTTTCCTCTTTATGGGGTGCTCAAAATGTACCTGTCAGTATAACTCTCTAATGAGCTCCCGGGGACAGAATCTTTTATATTTCTAAAAGTGTATTTCCTCACTACTTTGAATTTTCTTCAGTGTGCCTCTCAGTTTCCAGTGCAGATGTTGCTTTCAGTTAACAATACCCTGAGAACACTGCTTTCAATATCAATGCTAAACCCAAATCTTCTGACCTTTGGAAGTTTACAAGGTTATCCTTTAGTATATGTTGGAGGTAAGAAGGAAAATTTAATCTTCCCTTCCCAAGGACAATTCCCTTCACCATTCCTAGAACAATGGATGACTAAATTATTCCTGCTAAAATATTCTTGTTGGAGTTGCTCAGAATTGACCTGTTGTGATATATGGAAAAAAAGACATGACTTTGACTCTTTCAATCAGACTTCAATTGATTTTCTATATGGCATCATTTCATTTTATCCAATGCTAAGTATTTTACTCCTTCCAGTTAATTAAGGATTATTTTTTAACACCTGACTCATTTGAGAAGCCCATGTCTTAATTATTTAAGTAGTATATGGTGTAGTAAGAACAATTTGTGGGAAAACAGGCTCTCCTAAAGTTCTGAGATACATTCTCCCCCAAATACATACAGAGTCCAAGAGGAAACAAGTTCAAGCTTCAGGAGTTTGACAAAGGGAGAAAGGGATTGTCATGTCTCCTGATTCCTGAAAGTCCTTTGTATAGTCTTCATGAAAGTCTCCTTTTTCATAACATCTACAAATAAAATAATTTCCTGAGACTTAGGAAGGTTGTCCATGTCCACACACTTCATACATGTTGGTGGTAATATTGAATGCAGGCCCTCCTATCTCCCAATTCAACAATCTTTCATCATACCATGCTGCTTTAAACTGATGTAAATAACTAAGCATGTTTAAAGTTTATGTACAGAGAAATTGTACGTTTTTTCATGAACAAGTGAAGTATAATTCATTTAGAACTTACCTATATACATAGACATACCTTGTATCATTCAGTTTCAACTATGAAATTCACTATGGGCTATGTATAAATCATACTTTGATTCACAAGAAGCACATATGCTACACACTGACCTCATGATGGAGAGGTAAGAGTTAGAGCTAATAATAAATAAAAACAGTGTGGGTTTATTTGCAATAGCTCTGCTGTGATCTCCACTATTGCTCTCTCTCTAACCTGGGTATCATTTGTGGTTTAAACCTTCCATCCTCTATTGACCATTCCAACACACACACACACACACACACACACACACACACACACAGAAGGGATAACCACAAAAAAATATGGGTCTACTAGTTTCTCATAATGTTTGGGTTTTTTTTGTATCTTTCAAAGAAAAGTGTATTTAGAAAACAAATGGCCTCTTTTTAAAGTGTGTTTTGCCTGACGCTGATTTTTAAATAGATGCTTTCAAAGCATCTAAGAGCCTGAAGAAGTCACTGTCAAAATTACCCATTGTGTAGATGAGGAAATTAAAGTTCAAAGTGGTTGTCAGAATTATAACTATAGCAAACCCATGGGAATTCTGACACAGGATAGAAAATTTGAAGGTTAGTATGATACCATCTGAGGGAGTACTCAGAAAGTTTTTTTCTCTTTTCTGTACATGTCTCTGGTGGTCATTTGATCTTAGGGTCATTTCTTCTCACTAGCATCTGAGAAATTTTCTCACCACTTCATGACCTTGCCCCCTGAAGCTGGTGTTTGTTTCTTTCCAGTAGAGGCAAGAAAATATAGAGTATGGAGGCAGCTCTGTCCTGAACTTTCTCTCTCTTTCCTAACCTACTCTCTTAATCAGTCTGTCTTGCTTCTCCTAATAGAGGCAGAAACCTTGAGTCAGTGAGTTCTTCCTTCTCCTGTTTGCTACCTCTATTCCTATTGACCAGTGTTTCAACAAGGTAGAACCTTCATAGTGACCTGTTTCCTGCTAGGCTTCAACTCATTAAGAGTAAAACTCTAGAAATGCCTCACATCTTCTCCAATACCCACTTCCCTCCCACCACCCACTACTTGTTCAAGTTGCAAAATCTCTCTTTATTCTTTGGTTTAAGTGACGTTTAAAAAGTTATAAAAGTAGCAAATATCAAAACTGAATATTGAAATGTTTCTTTTGATCTCAAACTGTATGCTTCTGGCAAGTGTGGCTCTCAGTTTCCAGTGCAGATGTTGCTTTCAGTTACCAATACTCTGAGAACACTGCTTTCAATATCAATGGAAAACACAAATCTTCTGACTTTTGGAAGGTTTCAAGGTTATCCTTTAGTATATGTTGGGGGCAAGAAGAAAAACTTAATCCTCCCTTCCCAAGGACAATTCCTTTCACCATTCCTAGAATAATTGATGACTTCTGAAAAGGCCATTATTTCTTTTAAAGAGATGCACTTGATAGCATAGGTCATAGCTTGGGGAAACTGTGACCTTAAAGCCACATTTAACCCTCTAGTCTCAAGTGTGGCCCTTTGACTAAACCCAAACTTCATAGAACAAATCCTCTTAATGAAAAGAGTTTTTCTGTAAAACTTGGATTCAGTCAAAAGACCACACCCACGGACCTAGAAGGTCACACATGGTCCTGAGGCTGAAGGTTCCCTACCTCTGTGCTAGCATCTCACTATTTTTTTTTTCAGATTCACAAATAACTGCTCAATAAATACTAAAAATGAGACATGGATTATAGGATGTCTCTATACAACACTTGCTATTACTGTGAAAAAAAACTAGGAAACGCCTTTTGTTCAAATAGTATTGTTGGCAATTAAATATTGGAATAAGAGGAACTTTATGGAACTTAATGAATTTTATATACATTTAAACTACTCATTAAGAGACTATTTGATGTTTAGGTGGCATAATGAAAGTGGTGACATAGACAGAAATAGCTATTGGAAAAGTATGGTACATTAGAAGACATAATTGCTGGTACTATATCAGTGCCAAGATTGAGCAACTCAGATAAACAGCACATACAATGAGCCACTGCCCCTAATTTAAAAATTCTTAAAATAACTCAAAAACAAAGTGATTCTTCCTCATATTTACAGATTCTTAGTTTTGGAAGGGACTTTAGCAGCCTTTGATTTCTTTTTTTTTTTTTAAGCAGTTGGGGTTAAGTAACTTGCTCAAGGTTACACAGCCAGTTATTTTTGGGTGTGGTGCTAAGTGTCTGAGCCTGGATTCGATCCCCTAGGTCATCCCGACACTGGGGCCAGTGCCCTTACTCGCTGAACCACCTGGCCACCCCTAGCAGCCTTTGATTTCAACCTGTAAATGACAAGAATTACCTCCACAGCAGCCTTGATGAGGGGGCATCTAGTCTTTGCTTGGAACCTCCTGCAAAAGAGAACTCATACATTACCTCTGATGGAGTTTGTTGCACTTTCAGAAACTTCTAGTTGTTATGAAGTTGTTGTTGCTGGTGGTTTATTTATTTAGAAAAATTATTTTAAACTAAAATTTTCCTCTTTGTAGCTTCTGCATCTTACTCCTAGTTCTATTCTTTAAACCCAAGCAAAATAAATTCTGGAAAATAAGCTCTATTCTGAGGTTAAGCAAATTTGCTCTTTTTTTCATGCTTAGACTGAGTGGGTTTACTGAACTATTTGCCCAAGCAGTGTAGTTTTATTGGTGTGGTATCCAATGTGGCAGGAATCTCTTCCCCCCTTCACTAAGCCAAGACGAAGTAGTCAATCTGCCCTTGAAGAAGAGGATTGGAATTTTTTTCCAAAGTGGAAGGCCCAACTAAAATATGGCTATGTGGTTATCACTCACTACTCATTCTCAGGCCCCTAGCAGATAACCTTCATGTGTTGGGGATACTTTCCTCTTACCACTCATTGTATCTTTTGTGTCTCTCTTGGTGTACTTCCAATTTACACAGTCAGGAACCATGACATCACTAACATTTTAAAAATATAAATATCCATCTTTTGGAGGGAAGAGGAGTAGTGAAGGGGAACCTCCCATCTTATGTGCCTCCCATTTCATACTGGACTTGCCTCCAATCCAATCTCCATCCTCTTTCAGGAAATGGAATGGAACTGAATGATGAACATTCTCACATTTATTTGTATCTTTCACATACAAGTATTTTTTTCCTTAACCTTTGTAGGTTATTACCCAAACTCCATTCCCTTCCCCTACTTCCTAATTCCTTATTTCCATCTTGCTTGATCCTTCTATCCCCAAATTTTAACCAAATATCATGTGGTTCTTCCACAGTGCCTTAGGGAATGACAGTTTCTTAAACAACAAACTTCCCTTCATGCTAAATATTTTCCTCTCCCACTCCTTCCATCTACTAGCTAATACTGAAATATTTTCCTGTAAAACTTGGATTCAGTCAAAAGGCCACATCCAAGGACCTAGAAGGTCACATGTGGCCTCAAGGCTGCAGGTACCCCACCCCTATGCTCAAACCTCACTATTTTTCAGATTCACTAAGGACAGCTCAATAAATACTAAAAATGAGACAAGGATTATAGGATGTCTCTGTATGTCAGATTCACTTACTATTACTGTGAAAAAAAAAAACTAGAAAATTTGTCTTAAACAAGGAAAGGTCTCCCCCAATGGCACAGTCTCTCTGACCACCTTTTCCAATGCTGACTTCACCTTAACTCATTCTTCTTAGAGCTCACAGTTTGAGGCAGAGGATTTGAAAAATTCCTTCTTTCCTTTGTCATTTCTAGGTTCTTCCTCTACTATAATCATTCAATATTCTCTCCTCCTTTAAGGATCATGTTATTCGCATCTACTGTCCAATCAAATCCTCTTGACTATTATCTGCAGACTTGCAGGTCACTGACTTTCCTTCTGCAATTAATTTGCTCACTTTTTTCTCCTTTGCACCTCTTGCCCTTATCTTAGAGGACATCAGCATATACATTGATGCTCTCTTTCTTTTTTTTTTCTTTTTGGAGGACAATTGTGGTTAAGTGACTTGCCCAAGGTCACACAGCTAGTAAGTGTTAAGTGTCTGAGGCCAGATTTTGAACTCAGGTACTTCTGACTTCAGGGCCAGTGCTCTATTCACTGCACCATTTAGCAGCCCCTATACATTGACTATCTATCAAACAACTTAACCACTCAATTCTTCAGCCTTTCTACTTTGCATGAACTACTCACCCACCCCATCTCTCTCTCTCTCTCTCTCTCTCTCTCTCTCTCTCTCACACACACACACACACACACACACACACACACTGATAGTCCTACCCTTGAATGTGAAATTACTATCACCTATAAATGTACCTCTACATTCAAGAATTATGAAATCCTTTTATACAAATAAAATGCTTTGGATTTTCATCTCACCCTCTTCCTTCTCTAACAAAAACTTACTATTTATCTGCGTTGTGATTTCAAGTCCCTTGATCTCTCAATTCCTCCTAAACTCTGTCCTCTGAACTAACCATTCTTTTCTCTTTTTCCTTTCTTGATTCTTTAATGAACCAATTCAACTCCACACTATTCTAGTTTATTGAATTTTTAGCCCTTTTATCATTTTGCCAAGTAAAATCTGCCAAGCCTCAGCCTGGCATCAGATCACTGCCACCATTCACCACTCTTACTCTTACACACATGTTGATAAACAAAAGTAGAGAAAATCACAAAATGTTCTGACTGAGTCCACTACAAATTTATGTTATGAAAACTCAATTGGGCCCTCACTTCTTCTAGGCAATTATTCTAACTGCCTTTTGCCACTATGCCACTTTACACAGTAGTTCTTCCAAACCTTTTTATGCCTCCTCAAAACTCCTATGACTCTCTCTTTCCCCACACTCTCAGTTAAGAGACTTGCTTTGTATTTTACAGGAAAAAAAATGAGGCCATTAACCAAAAGCTTGTTTTTCCTCTTCCTCATTTCATATGACTCATATGCCTTCTCACTCTATCTCCTTACTTCTTATCAAGGCTAATCTCTTTACTTTTTAAAAATTCTTTTATTTATCCTCCTACAGATTGACCTATCTGTCATACTGTTTTTATCATTTATTTTCAAATGTATTTTCTCTGGGTTTCCTGGTTCCTTCCCTGTTTCATATAAATAGGTCCATATCTCTGCCACCCTGAAAACAAAACAAAACAACAACAAAACAGTCTCATTTGATCCTTTCCCCCTCTGCATATATTGTCCTATATTTTTTGCTTTGTGATCAAACTCCTTGAAAAGGTCATCGACAATACCTGCCTGCACTTTTTTCCCTCTCATTGAATCAGAACTGCTCCCTCCAAAGTTGCCAAATCCAATGGCTTTTTGATCTTTTCCATTCTTCTTGAACTCTCTTTTTTGTTTGTTTGTTTTTTGGAGGGGGAAGGTAGGGCAATTGGTTTTAAGTGATTTGCCCAAGGTCACACAGCTAGTTTTGTGTTTACTTCCTGAGGTTGGATTTGAACTCAGGTCCTCCTGACGCCAGGGCCGGTGCACTATTCAATGCTCCACCTAGCAGCCCCTTTCTTGAACTTTCTAAAGTTGCCTTTGACACTGTTGATCACCATCTCATCATTTATACTCTCTGCTTTCTGGGTTCTTAGGAAACCATTTTCCTGAACCTCCTACCTTTATGAGTGCTATTCTAGATCATTGCAAATAAGCACAGGTGATGCACAGGATTTTATCCTGGGTCCTCTTCTATTTTACCTCCATACTCCTTCATTTAGTGATCTCATTTGCTCCCATAGATTTAATGACCATTTCTATGTTGATAATTCTCAAATCTAACTATTCTATCCCAAATTCTCTGCTGACCTCCAATCTCACATCTCCAATTGTTTTTTCAAGTATCTTGAACTTGATGTCTAGCAGACTCTTTAAACTCAATGTGTCCAGGATGGAATTCATTATCTTTCCCTGTAAATCCCCTATCACTTTTGCTATTGCTATATCAGCTATCAATACCCTACCATTCTCTCATACATATTAGTTATCTTTAGTTCCTCATTTTCTCTCACCCCTCAGCCAAGCTATTGCTAAGGCCTGTCAACTTTTACCCTTGCAATACCTCTAGAATACAGTCCCTTGCCTCCTCTGACACTGTCACCTTTACTAATTCTTTCTTAAAATTTCTTCTCCCATTAGCTTCTAATACCTCAAATTGCATCCTTCAGTGACTCACTTCTGCATTATGAGGTAAAACTCAAGAAACCAACATTTATTCCAGGAATTGAACTCAATAACTCTTATATAGCATCCCCTAGGTATTTGATTTATAATTGTTTCAGTTATAGTATTAAAAAAAACTAAAATCAGTCACATGCAAATTAATTGATGAACTAAAATGCTCGGAAGTCATCTTTAACTCAGTCATTAACTTGTCTTTTAACAGATCCTTTCCGTCCATTCATCTGAAGATCAGTTCTATATCTTCTTCTCAGAACAATATTCATCTCTCTTTAATATCTTATCATAAAAAGTATATTTCTTCATAAATTGCCTTTATATCTTTTCTTCATGTCAATGGTCATTTTCTGTTTCATTTTAGCCACCAAAATTTTCACACATGAAAGGTGCAGTAGTATTCATCTCCTCATTTTTCTTTAATATGATAATCCATCCTACTAAATACCAATTTACATCCTATCCCTCTTCTGTCCTTTGGGGTTAAAGTCCTTGAAAATGCTAGTTACAATAGCTGCCTCCCCTTTCTTCCATCTCATTTTCTTTTTAATCTCTTCCAGTCTGGCTTCCAACTTACCAAAATTCTACCAAAAATATTCTCTCTAAAGTTACCACCATTTCAGTTGGCATAGGACTAACTGAAATAAATCAGCATAGAACTGACTAAAGTGATAGACTGAGTTAAAAAAGTAAAAGTGTGATTATTGTATGTAAGTTCCTGGAGAGAATAAATATTCATTTTTCATTTTAAACACCAGTGCCTGGAACATAGCAAGAATTTAATAAATTCTTGATGCCTTGATAGGAAGAAGCCATTGGGTCTCTCAACATTTTCTTGAGAGGTCATTACATTATCTGTTGTTGTTCATTGTTAGACAATTCTTCCTTTGTATTTGGGGTTGAATATTGCTCCCAGACAATATAGGATGAGTGTAATAATTCAAATTATATCCTTTCAAATATACGAAATTGCCTCTCATCCCCTTGCACATCTTTTCTTTTCCAATCTAATAATTGATTATATGACATGATTTCTATACTTTTCACCATTCACTTTTCATTCTCTTCTAGAAACATCCCTTTTAAAATATGACTATTAAATCCCAATACAAAATTCCAAATGCCATCTGTCCAGTGCAAAACACAGTGAAACAATTACCTTTTTCCATCTGGACACCACTGTTTATATTAATGTATTTTAAGATTTAATTGGCTATTTTAAGCATCTATGCCAAGATATCTCATAGTAAGCTTTCTACCAACAGAGATTCACAAGTATCTTGAACTGATGCTGTTAAACTAACACATTATCATCCTGTATTTATTAATTTTAATATTTTGAACATAAATAGATGACCTCATATTTATCCTTGTTAAATATGTTCTTGTTAGTTTGGGCTTATCAATATAGCCTTTCAAGGTTTTCTAAAGTTTGATTTTACTCTCTAACATTTCAATTATTTCTTCTACCTTTCCATTATTTGAAAATTGTCTTCTGCCTTCTTGCAAGATGCTGATACAAAAGTCAGAAGGGTTGGAACCAAGAGGAAAATTTCCTTCATCTATATTGTTGTGTTCAGTTCCTTGCTTCTCTAGCACATGGAGGAAGGAGAGGTGCAGGGTAGACGAGGGAGCAGAAGAAAGCCATAGTATTCAAGACTACTAGAGAATAAACATGACTTATTGATCAACTGTTCCAAACTCTCATTTTGCAAGTCAGGAAAACAAGCCAAGAGATTAATTGTCTTGCACACAGTCACCTGTTAGTAAGATAATATGGAAAGAGCATGGGGTTTGGAGTCAGAGGGGCTATGTTTAAATTCTCACTCTAAGATGTATAACCTGTGTGATATTGGGTAAGTCACTTAATCTTCCTGGGTCTCACTTTCGTTATTGATTAAATAAATATACATTAAGCAACTCTTCCAACTCATTTCAGTTGTAAATCTGTAATTCCATAAGTAAAACAAAAACAAACAAACCAAAAAAAAAAACAATGGAATGCCAAGCCCAGTGCATTTTTTTACTTTAAAATGTAAACAGGAAGTTTGTTAACAGTTTTATACTTATTCTCCAAGTTCTTATTATTGCCTTCTTAAGATGAGCTCCTATTTTAAAAAGAAAATAAATATTTGAATGGGTTTTTTTTACTACATCATAATCTGGGAGGAAAGTAGTGCCTTCAAAATAATTCCTTCTTTTTTTGATGTTTTATGTTTTCTTGTAATGAAAAGCAGAGATGTAGTCCACACTTTGTTTCAGCTATTTAATTAACATCATGTTTCAGTCTTTTAAGAAAGAGAACATGTGAACTCAACATGAACTCCTGCGGAGGAGCTAATGACTATATAAGGAGAGCCCCAGGGCTAGAGATGGCAGGATCTGAAAAGAGGACTCTTGTGGTGGCAGTCAAAAGGAATACTTGTGGTATCCCGGCACTCTGCTCTGTATGTGTCGATGTTTGTTTGTGATACCTGGGACCTTACTGAAAGCCCTGAAATAGGATTTTCTGGTTGTATGTGTATAGAAGTCCTGGAGGAAGGTTTTGGAGGTCCTGGAACTTTGCTGATGATTTCTGCTGACCTCATGGATCTTGTTTGTGGGTCTGTGTTGATTTCTATGTTGGTGATTTGTGTTAAGTTCTCAGATGTTCTTGGTTGGTCTGAGCTGATTTAACAGGCAGATAGTGAATTGATGACGGTGCAGGCAATGTGAATGAAGACTTTTGTGGCTCTGTTAAGCTTTGTCTTCCCAGAAATCGGGATTGTGAGGGTCCTGAGGCAGACTGGACACTGTGAACTTTAATATGGAATGGGAACTGGATGAACAACTGGAAAAGGAGCTGGACAAGGAACTGGGAGCTGCCTGCCTTTGAAACCAGGTGACAGTTATAGCTGGTATCATGGAAGAGGAACCATGGAAGCTGAGAGCCACCTCAAGTCAAGCTGAACAAAGACATTACTTGGATACTGTGTATTGACTGAGAAGATTATGATTTACTGTGACCTAGGGCTGGATGACCTGTGTATTTTCCACTACCCCTTAATAAGTTACTGAGTAGTGACTAATGACTGAGTAGTGACTGATGACTGAATAGTGACTGATTTGTAACTTAGTGTGCCCCATGAGTGGACAACTTTTTTTTTAATATACACAATATTTATATTACTGAATTATTAGCAGGTGATGTTCTCTGTCACTGTACAGCTTGGGAGCTGCCTGCTCCTTTCTCGAACCTAGTCCATGCCAGCCACCAAGAATCATCACACTCTAGTTTGCTTCATTTTTTGATGCTTCATCAAAATTTTCTACAAGATTCGGCACATCATCATGTTCTTCGTCAATGTCTTCAGGTTTGGGGGTTTTGCTCTCCAATACTTTCCTTGGGAACTGTTCAGCTAACTTTCTAAGAAGGGTTAAGCTGTCAGTGCCAAGTTGGCTTACTATCCCAGGAAGCATTTCTGTGATTGGCTTGGCATCTGCATGACCAGTGATTGCAAAGGTGTTGGTGGAGAGGGGAGCCTGGACTTTGGGGTTGTTGAAATGACTAACTGTCCCATCATCTTTAATCATGTTCACCACTTCAATACCAGAAATATTATTCACAGCCAATTTTTTGAGAGAACTCTGAAGTTTCTTGTCATCTGCTGTAGCCATTCTGTGTGCACTTCTTCTTTCTGCACTCTGTGCCCTTGCCTTCTATCTGGACCTGAGCCTGAAGCTTGGCTAATTTCTCTTCATTCATGCTGCTGGTGGATCTGGAGCCGAGGCAGGGACTTCATCTGGTGGCAACACGCGTGGCAGCAAGCCGAGTGGAGAACTTTGACTATTGCATTTTGTGACCCCTAAGGAGGCAAGCCTCCTTAAGGATGATTGAATGACTGAGTTACTAAATGATTGTACTTTGTTGAAAACTACTGTGACCACTTTGGTGAAAACTATAAGACCATTTTTGTGATAAGTCTTTGTGAATGCTATATTTTCATTTTCTGTGTTAAGTTGTAACATTGTGAATGCTTTTCCTTGATTTTCTGTGAATGTTGTACTTTGGTTTGTTATGGAATAAATAGTGTTCACTATACTGTGCAATCAGAATCTTAAAACCTGTTCATAATAGCATTTTTCTGGAAAGCTGCTCATGAATGTTGTTACATTTGTTTAATTCTATTATTCAGGGAATAATAGATTCAGTAATAGGATTCTAAGCCAATGAGACTTCACAGTACTTATCCAAGATGCATCCCCTCACTAGAATCCTTCAAGCAAAGACTAGATATAGGAAATGTTTAAAGATATTCTTTTTCAGTCATAGATTATATCAGATATCTAGTGAGGTCCACTTCAATTCTGAGCTTTTTTTTTTTAGCCTGGAGAAATGAAAGAAATTCAGAAGAAAAAGAAAGAAGGAAAACCTCAAAGTGCATTTTTCTTATGTTCCCAGTCAATTAGCAAAAAGTTCACAGGTTTTTTTTTTCATATTCCCAGCTGTTGTTGGCTTTCAACTTGATTTCATGTGTTTTATTTTCTCTATACTTATCTTTAAGAAAATAAATTGAATGGGTTTTTTTCAAGCCCATCAAGGATGATGACATATTTAATCACATCAAATAATTTGCAAACTCCTCATTGTTTTATGTGATTTATCAAAAACAATCTTATGAGTCACATAACAGTTCTTATGACTAACTAATGGATCAATATCTCTTTATATCTGAGAGTCACTGGAGAATTGTATTCAAAACTATTCAAAGGGGGAGGCTACGTGGTGTAGTAAAGAGGGCACTGATCCTGGAGTCAGGAGGACCTGAGTTCAAATTTGGCCTAAGACACTTGACACTTTACTAGCTGTGTGACTTTAGGCAAGTCACTTAACCCCAATTACCCTTCCTTCCCCCCTCCAAAAAGCAGGAAAAAAATCCTGTTAAAAATATTGCTAAGTTAAAGAGTATCCAGAGAAATGACACCAGGATGTTGAAAAGCCCTGAGTTCATGTCATAGGAAGATGGGTTGGAGTAACTAAAGATGTTTATCTTGAACACTTGGAAGGGAGAAGCAAGGATGAGGACACATTACCATTTTAAAAATTATTTGAAGTTCTGCCATGTGGAAGAAGAATTAAATTTATCCTGTTTTCCCTCAGAGTTCAGAACCAGGAGCAATGAACAAATGGTTCATAGAAGTAAATTTAAGCTTTATATCAGAGAAACAATTGTACCTGTCCAAAATGGGAATGAGCTGCCTCAAAACATGTTGGATTGCCCCTTCTGTGAGGTCTTCAAGTAGAGACTGGATGGCCTCATATCAAGTATACTGTCATGGAGTTTCTTTTTCAGTTTAAGTAGGACTAGATAGCCTCTGTGACTCCATCCTGCTCTCAAATTCTGTGACATTGTGATATAAATGGGAAGTTTTAGAAATACGCAATCTCCATACTTATGATCTGCAATAATTTAAAAGTATTTTTCTCCCAGCTGAGAATTTATCTAGCATTCCATTAAATATGATTAAATAAAATAATACATGTTTGCCAACCTTAAAAAGCTAGATAAATATAAGATGCCATATATTATAAGAACCATCAGAAATGTTATTGCCCACTCACATACTGAAAACAAGATGGCATATTCCATTCTATTAATGAAAATGTTGCTCCTTTAAAATTAATAGCAAAACTTGGAATTTTTATGTCGACTAAGTTTATTTTAATGATTTTAAGGATTGTTCATAGGGTACTCCACCATGGTATCATTTGTCATGATTACAGGAATCTCTTCTCTATCTACAATGATTGAAATCTATATTTAACTTGGGATTTTAAATAGTTGCCTGAGTTTCAGAAAGATGAAATTACTGGTATATGGTGACAATAGTATCAGAGACATAATTGGAATTAAACCCACAAATTTTTGACTATGTATACATCCACGCATCCACTTTGTTATGCTATTTCTCTTGAATTGCAATTACATGGAAAAATCTGCATAACTGAGTAAAGAATACTTTACAAAACATAACTAGCACAGATTGAAAGAGTTTTTATAACATTGTTAATCACTACAATGGGTTTTAGTCCTATCCTTCAGTACCAATATTATGAAGGACTCTATCCTTCTAAATAATGCTATAATTTAATATTTTCTGCTATTTCCCTATATAAATCAGAACCTGGGGTAAGACTCCATTGTGCTAAGTTATTCACTGTAGGAATATTAATGCATTATTATTTATCATTATAAAATATTTGTGGTAAACCATATTATCATACAGTTCTTTTCTTCTGAAAAGCACAAAATAATTTACTCATAATATATCAATATCCTTCAAATAAAGGTGAGAAATGTGGAAAGGATCCCCATCCCTCATAAATTATATAAAATAAGGTACAAGGCTAACAAGTGACTTGGCCAAGCTGAAAGAAGCAAGATAATTGAAGAAAGTTATTATATAAGAAAAATAACTCAGTTCTCTTTACCATTCAGCTATTCTTCTTTCTACTAGACTATATTGCCTCTAAGTGACTCAAAGTCTATGGTGCTGATAGGTTAATACATATTTTTTTAATGTGTGAATTCCTCTCTGGAAAAAGTCACAATTTTAATAGAAACTATTGTTAAATAAAATCTGCTTTTCCAAATAATTCCTCCTGTAATTGCTTTTGCAATTCTGACTTCCAAGACAAAAAAAAAGCTGGAATTTTAGATGTGTTTGATGTATTTAGATAATTGTTTCTGGTAGGGTGAGACTTCACAGAAGATACTAAAAATATACAATTTGACTTAAAGGTTATATGTCACAGTTGAAACATCCTGAATATGGAGTCAGAGTATCTAAATTAGAAACCTGGTACAACCATGTACTAGGTACCCATCCTGAGACAAGTCATTGATTTTCTGACCTTCTTCATATGTAAAATGGGGACAATGATATTTGCGTTATTTGCAAACATAGCAAAGAGTACATGATGGGTGAGTTAACTAGCCAATGCAATCTCATTTGGAAAAAAAAAATTCAAAATGTAAATAATCAAAAGGCCAATGAAGAATTGTATTGAGGATAAATACCAGTTTGTTTTAAAAAGTAACTTAATCAAGGCTACCATGAAAATTCAGAACTTTGTTACTCATCATCTGGAATATTCTAATATGATCTAAATTAATATTTTTTCATTTGATCTTCCATGTATCTTCTCCACTGTATCCACCACACATACACACAATAAAATTTTTTCTTAAAGTATGAGTATTGTACTCCCAATTCAAGAAATCCAAGTGACTCTTTATTGCATTTGGATAAATAAATACCTCTATTTGCATTCAAATTATGCACACTATCATTGCAAACTACACTTCCATTCTAATCAAAGATTAATCCTATTCCCTTTTCCACAGTCTATGTAAACAGGCCTTCTTGCTGATGCTCATGTGACAATGCATTTGCCATTGTCATGCTTTCATATGAGTTGGTTCCCATGGCTGGAAGTCACTCCTTTCTCACTTCTCTCATTTAGTATTATATGATCATAGGATAAGATCATAAATTTAGAGAGACAAAGGACCTTAGGGATCATTCGATACAACCACCTGATTTTACACATGAGTAAACTAAGGCCTAGAAAGGAGAAATAATTTGTCCAGGATCACACACCTAGTAAGTGTCTAAGATATAATTCAAATTTAGGACTTCCTGAATCCAACTTCAGTGCTGTATTTACTGCAACATGAATTATTGTTTGTCAAAATAATTTTGGGCTACCTTCTACATAAAATCTTTTCTGATTATCCTAGCTGCTAGTATCTTTGCTCTATAAAGCAACAAACCCAACCAATAAATAATGACAGTAACAATAACATTTTTGTATTTAATTTTATGCATATACAATTATGGTAAATCAGCTGGGGACAAGAAAAATAATTAATTCAATTGATACCCCAAACCATTATTTGTATCTTAAGAAATGTTTGAAGTACATTTTAATTTACTCAAGTCCCTTATCTTAAGTGATTTAGCATTTATTTCACAAGGTAGTGACACATCTCCTTTAAAATTTGTCATCATGAAACCACTCACATTATCAAATTGGTTATTAAACATACTTTAAGTGAAAAGCATATGTGTGTATATGAAAATATACACATATGCACTTGCATAGATGTGCAAATGGACATGTATATACACATACAAAACACATATTCATGTACACATGTATGTACATGTACACATACATATACACATATATTTACATATACACATTTACATACACATGTTAATTAGTTTCTTGGTTTCCTTATCCAAGTCTATCCTTCATCATAGACTGTAGATTTTCATTCCAAGTTACTGAAGCATGTTTGTCTATATTTCTTGGAAAAATGACAAGAACAGCAAAACCTTTTTTGTGACTTGTGTCACAGTGCAATGTTATATTGTAGTATACCATCTCTATTTGAGAGTTCCTGTGATTTTAGAACATGTCTGCTTCTTCTCAGTATATTAAGACATTTATTAGAATTCATCATTTTATCAATTGGGAGAAGACTTTCCCAAAATATTGACTTGGAAGGTAGATATCTTATTGTCCAGTGAAGAAACCCAGATATTACATGGTAATCTGGACTTTTTTATAAGAGTAGTTTTTTTAATGTATTCTTGAATACATTAAAATGTAACTTTTTCTAGTCTTTAGTATTTCAGTCTTTGTATTGTTTTACCCCTTGCATTTTTTTTTCATTATATTAAAGACTTTTCTGCTTACTTTTCTTGGAACTTCAGGGATTCTTTGCTACAGCACAAATGCATCAATCACAATATCTCAATTATCCAAGTCCTTCTGAATGTCTTTGCTTCAGGGAGATAGTAATAGGCAAATCATTTGTTTAGTTTAATTTTTTTTCTTTTATTTATGGCTGATTTGTTTTGTTTTGTTTTTAATTTTTGTATGTATTTTACTTTGTGCTTCAGTACACCTGATCACTTTTTCAGTGTAGACTTGAATGACCATTGAAATGATTGACTGCCCCATACCAATATCTCCAGCAGACGCTGAAAAGTGTCTTTTTAAGAATAATAATTTTTCTGAGCTTCTTTGAAGCAATATCCATCCTTTAAAACACAGAATTAAAAATAAAACAAGATTTAAAAAGATGAAATGTGTTTGTATGGCATGAAATTCAGCATTTGACTGGAGAAGACTAACAATATATGAGAAAAGAAGCTCACTTTGTTTTATTTGATCAAAACCAGATATTCTAAGTCAATCAAGCATTTGCAAATTGAAGTATATATATATATATATATATATATATATGGCCACTGCTATCAAAAATTGAAAATATATCAAAATTATTTTGCATCCTAATTAATACAAAATTAGACAGATATGCTGTCTCCTCCAATGAAAGATAACTTCCTTGAAATTGAGGGATGTTCATTTTTATCTTTTTATTCTTAGCATATAGCATAGTATACATACTTGTAGAATGATTGATTGGTTGAATGATTGATGAAAGCTGTCATTCAAGAGAAGCTTGATCAGCAAATGAAGTAGGCTGGTGATACAGAGAGAGAATTATGTCATGCTGGGGGAAAACAAACAAATCAACAAAAACAAAAAAGAAACAAAACAGAAAAAGTTTCCCAGAACTTTTAGGCGAACTTATGGGAGGAAATAGAAATAAGTCATATAGTGTCAACAGGCAAGGTTGGTTTGAATGCTGTTGAATTGGAGATACCAGCATTGACAGCACCATGGATTCATTAAAGTAAATACATCCACAATCAAAGCCCTTGAAGTCTATTGTGCTGTGATAATAGATATAACAGATGAATGGAGTTGAATATTTCTCTTATACTTTCCCAAGCATGACTGTTAAAAGATACGAATATAGCAAATAGATTGAATACAAAGTACCCACTTAGTAGTGAAGACAATGATGGTGGTTAAGAAATGACAAATCAAATACACATATTAACTTTTAGCTGTTCAAGCTATGGCAAAACAAAAATGTGACTCTAAGGGCCTTTAAGGCATTGTCAGTCATTTTTCTACCTGTATATTGGGATTGGAAATCTCCTTAATTAATCTAAGAACTTTATTTATTTTTATTTTATTTTTTGCTTTTTGCAGGGCAATTGGGGTTAAGTAACTTGCCCAAGGTTACATGGCTAGTATCTAAGAACTTTATTAATTACTAATGAGAATGTCAACACAGCAGATACTGCTTCTTTCCTTTCCCCTTCACCCTATATTATCTGGTGTGTAACTGTGTTCTGATGTGAATAATCATGTACTTCTAATAAAACAAAAAGATGTGTGTGTGTGTGTGTGTGTGTATATTTCCTTTAGAAAATGCTGGGCCATGTTTATGCCTCAGAGACATTTGAAAGAAGATTAATTGCATGACTATTAGTAAAAAGATGTCTCTCTGTTTTACGTTGGTACTACTCTTGAATATGGGGTGTCACATTTCTTTTCAGAAACTGCTGCCTCCATTAGACTGCCTTTGTCTCAGATGTGAAAGGCTATCAAATAAAGGGTTTATTTCTAATACCACTTTTGCTGCTTCTTTAATTTTTAGGATATTTGAAAAAGTATTTCTCCTTCATTTTTAATACATAAATATAGAGAGTAGGAAATTTTGAAATCTGGCAAATTCTAATATTCAATTTCTAATCCAACCTTCCTTCTCGGAAGCTATCCCTGATGAAATCTATGAGAGATTACTTCCCCCCCCCCACCTTTTTAATTCCCAATTGTTTACCTGTCTCTTTTTAAAACCCAGAGTAGAACTATTTGAGTAAGTAATCCCAGATATTTCCTGGTTTATCAGAAAGTTTGCTAAAACCCCATACAGAGATTACGTATAATTTTTCTGGTGGTCTTCTATAAATTCATAGGAGAATACAGAAGACATGGGATGGAATAGGGAAAGTAGAGGAAGAATTATTGGTTTGGTGAATAGAATTTCCATACTTAGAGATTTATACACCAATGAAATCACAAAAACAAAAGTAACTACATGAAGAATGAATTGCACAGGAAAAGGGGGGGGGGAGGGATTGCAATAATTATCTCTGATAAGGTTATTATTTCTCAAGTATATAGAGAATGGAGTCAAATTTATACAAACCCACGTCATTTTCCAATTAATAAAATATCAAGGAATAAGAACAGACAATTTTCAGATAAAGAAATGTAAGTTATCTACAATCATATAAAATGTTCTATCTCTATTGATTACAGAAATGCAAATTAAAAGAACTTAGAGGAAGCACTTCATATCTATCAGATTGTCTAATATGATAAAAAAGGAAAATGATAAATGTTGGAAGGAATGTGGGAAAACTGGGACACTAATGCCTTGTTGAATATATGTAATTGGGGAAAATATATAAAAAGAATAAACTGCTCACATGAAAATAGCATAGCACACTAAGTTAACAATATTGGATAAGAAGTTCTTATTGGAAAGAACAACTGATCATTAGAATGGATGAATAGATGTGCAAAAAAATTATTATATGCTAGACCCTGTGCTAAATATTGAGTACATAGATGCAAACAATTAAGGGAATAGGAGGAGCATTGTAAAACTTGAAGACAGTCTATATAAAGGCAAAGACACATGAATTGGAATGTCTATCATGGGAAACAGCTCATTATAAAGATGAGGAAACAGGCAAATTGGTGTAAATGACTTTCCAAAGTCACACAGCTAATCAGCGTCTAAGGCTAGATTTGAATTCCATTTTTCCCAACTTCAGGCCCCACATTTTTTCCGCTGTACCACATAGCTGCTCCCCATTGGCTATTGGGAACCACTATAGGGTTTTCAGCATGAGAATGAGATAGGTAGATCTTAGCTTTAAGAAGAAATTTTGGCAACTGAGTAGAAGATGAATTAAAAGATGATTAAAAATCAAAATGTCTTACTAAAATGCTAGTGCAAAAGGTCAAGTAAAAAAGGATGAAGGTCTGATCTATAATAAAAGCTATATGTAGGAGCAGAGAGATGTCAAAGAAGAAGAATAATGCAAAAAAATTGAGAGAGGAAAAAATTATCATCTCTCAGTATATTATCTGAGAACAATAGGTAATTGATAAAAATGTCTTTTTAAAAAGCTTTAGTCCTTGAAAATATTTGGGATCAGGAGATAGAACTAAGAGGGCAGAGAAAAGGCACAGACTCACCTGAACTCTCCCCCAAACTTATCCAAATACCTTTTGAAATGGCTGTAAAAAATTCTAGAGTAGCAGAATCCACAAAAAAGACAAAGCGAAACAAATTTCCATACCAAGACAACTTGGAAGTCTGGCAGGAAAAGCCTGTTGCACCAGGGTGAGAGAGGAGTGCAATCCAGGGCAGACCACATCAGCACAGACTTGGCCTCAGCAAATCAGGATCAGGTATTTGGAGCTAAGTCAACAAAGGCAGCAGCTAGTTCCAGAGCTCTCAGCCAACAGATAGAAATGGGCTCATACAAGTGGTTAGAAGGGAATTACAGGGATGTTTTTGCTAGTACTGAGGCAACATTCCACTGCTTTGCCTATATTCAGATCTAAGTCACTGCCCTGGGTGGTAGTCCCAGGGACAGGAAAAGTAGTACTGTGTTTCCCCGATAATAAGACACTGTTTTATTAATTTTTTGGACAAAAAAACACCAGAGGGCTTATTTTCAGGGGAGGGCTTATTTTAATGAACATTGACAGCAATTTTAATAAACAGGTAAATGTGAACAAAAAAAAATGTACCTTTATTCAATAATAATCATGTCATCGTCTTCAGCAACATCGTCATAAGTGTCCATACCCTGAATTCTGTCCTGGATGTCTTGCGCCTCCATTTCCTTCAGAAGAAGTGGACCCAATCTGTCATGTCCAGCAATATAGCTCTCTTTAAATGAATATGTCTTGTCCAGGTAACCTGCTCGTAGTGCCTTGGCGACACAGCTGTCAGTAATTTTATCCCATGACTTCTTCGCCGAAGTCACGACTTCTTGCAGACAGGGCTTCACAAAGTTTCCATGCTGATTTCTTTCCATTCTATTTTCAATGTAGTCATTGACTTCCATGTGCAAACGGTCCTTGAATGGCTTGTTTATTGCAATATCAAGGGTCTGGAGATAGGCAGTCATTCCTGCAGGAATCATTACTTGATCTATTCTTCTCTCTGCAAGGAAGTTCTTCATTTCTTTAGCGCGGAGAGTGCTGGCTGAATCCCAGACTATCAGACCTCTTTGGTTACCTCGCATAACAAGTGGCAGCATTAAATCAACCCACTTTCTTATAACGGCTTGTGTACACCAGGCTTTTTTGGTTTCAAGAAAGTAAATGCCAGATACACGTTCAATCTTATCTTTCTTGCCCTTACTGATAATTAGAGGTGTGGCTTTCTTTCCATCCAAACAAATTGCCAAAACACAGGTGACCCATGCACTTTCATAGCCAGTGGTGGGAAAGTAGATTGACGTTGCACCCCTGTGATGAATTGTTGTTTGAGATCCTTGTCCCATAAACACTGCAGTTTCATCCATAGCAATCATATTGCAGGTTTGGTACTTGGAAATGTCGATCCTATCAATAAAGGACTTGAATGCAAGTGCACATTTAATAACTTCAGCATCTTCCAGCTTAAACAGTGTTGTTGATCTTCTTACCGTAGGGACAGTTCATACCGTTGAAGGAAACCGTCCAACCAGTGTTGTGATGCTTTGAATCCTTCTGAGACCATTTCAAACTCTGGTGCCATTGAAAGGGCAAATGCTTGAATATCAGCCCTGGGCACAACCAAGGCCTTTGCTCTCCTGTCAGCAATCCATTCACCAATGAGGATCTCCAAGTCAGGATATAAGGGCTGCCGACCTGATCCAGACTTGCGCTTTTTCCCTTTTCCCTCATCCACCTGTTGATTGAGGTTATTATAATCTGCTCTCCATTTTCTGACCATTCAAAGATCCAAAAGTTTTTCTTTACAGAAAACTGCAAGATTCTTGCCATGTGACTCCTCTACAATTGCTTTCTTATACTCAACAGTATAGCTCTTCCTTTTTGTACTCATGTCTGGGGGTCAAAACAGACAGAATAATAAAATTATGACCATCAGTCCTTCTTTTCACTCCATCATGCCCCCTGAGTTCTTCTTTTTTACTCCATCATGCCCCCTCACTCCCGCTTACATACTGGGTTTTTATGTTGTCCTGCCTCAGCTTTCCTCTGTGGCACTGCTCTCAATGGCGCCAGCAAGCAAATCACTGGGGAAGAACAAGATGACGCGCTCACTGCTGTAGCTCTGATTGGATGCAGCTCAGAGCGTGGCTTGTGTTTCACGTGGGGGGGGAAGACGGTGCATACAGAGGGTACCGTAATGTAGCATGTAGCGCAGGGGATCACTTTCACTACAGTAGCAATCTCAATAGGGCTTATTTTGGGGGGAGGGCTTATTTTAGAGGAATCTTACACAGTAAGAAGAGGGCTTATTTTCGGGATAGGTCTTATTATCGGGAAAACACGGTAGCATAGCAAAGCTTGTGTACACAGTAGAGAGGGGACACCTCACAATTCCAGGAAAGGAAAGAGTTCTTGTGGTTGCTCACAGGGTAGTATTAAACAACTCTCTTCAGATCATATCACCTTGGAAGAATTGAAAGTATCTAGAAATACCTAGAAGTAACAAAGTCAAACTCCTAAATTCAAAGTCTCCAGGACAAATATGAATTAGTCTCAGGCCATAGAAGAGCTCAAAAAGGATTTTAAAAATTAAGTAAGACAGAGAGAGGAAAAATTGTGAAGAAAGTGATCCAAGAAAATCATGAAAAATGAGTCAACAGCTTGGTAAAGGACACACAAAAAATACTGAAGAAAACTCCTTTAAAAACAAACAAATAAACTAAACCAGGGGTAGACAAATATAGAAGGTAGACAGAATATACTTCTGTCTTCATATAGAAGACAGAAGTATAACATTTATTCAGACACAAGAAAATCAAATCCCAACACCAGAAAGTCAACTGCATTATACTAACAAAGAAGCTAATATCATGCCTTCACAGCACAGAGCCACACAATCCTTTAGCCTTTTCATAAACACTCGAAAGTCTGACACAGCAGGGGGCAAACAAATACAAGCCTAACTGTCTCCTTAGGTGCACCTTCTCCTCCCTTCACCTCTAACTCCTCTGACTCCCAGATTTCTGTGGGCTCTGCTTCACCCCTCAGCCACATCCACCCACCATAGGCTCCATGTAATTATATTCTCCCTATTAGGGGAAAAGAAGTTCTTCTAATCAGGAAAGATCTTCAAATTCCCCTAGCGTCATTAATGGGCAGGGAAAATCTTCAAATTCCTGTTACCATTACAGAGGTAGGTGCTATCATTATTGCCATTTTATAGGTGAGGAAACTGAGACATATAAAAAGTTAAATGACTTGCCCAGGGTCTCATAGTGACAGAACTTTTAGTTATTTATAAGTTACATGTCCAAGAAACTTTCAATTTTCCAGACAAATGTTATATTAATATATTTTCATTGTAAGGACTTTGTAACATAGCTACCAACTATTAGTAATTTGATTACATAATAATTGTCATTGGAGTGGAGGTTGCAGAGGTAAGACCAGTATTAATTAGATGATTTTTTTCTTACTCTGCAATTCAGTATTGATGATTATTTTCACATATTCACCTGTAAATTAGTTAAAATTATTACCCCTTAAATATATCAATAGCACAAAACTTTATTTAAAAAAACAGCATTATTTTCAAAGATAAGTACTAGTCCTTTGGTTTATTTAATGAAATTTGGTTTATTTACATACACACACATACATCTATATTAACTTGACTTTAACATTTTCTGTATCCTTAACCTTATATATGTTTAACACTTGTTAAATTTGTTGTTAAAAATTGACTATTTATAGAATATAATGAGATCAAAATATATTAGTAAATATAATTTAAGCCGTGAAAACGTTTCCCTATAACACTAGCATGTTTTTTTTACTCTTAAGTTTAATAATCATCATCATTTTTCCATCACTTTTTAATTCTAGAAAATCAACAAAACAATCAATTGAAACATGATATTTCATATTTGCTTATATCTCAGGAGAAAATGTCCCTGCTGCAAATTAAACAATGAAATCTAAAACTAATAAGTGAAATCTAGCACACTTTCTTCTGTGAAATTATTTTGCATACATTTCTGAGCTTCTTTTTTTCAAACACTTTTAACAATTAATTTGTTTATTTACTTTTAGTTTACAAGATTCAATTCCAAAATTCCTTGAGTTTAAAATTTTGTTCCCCTCCCTCTCCTTCCCCGCTGCCCATGACAGAATACAATCCAGTATAGGATCTGCAAATTCTTTCACATTAGACATTAGTCAGGTTATAAAGATGGATTGTATTAGATGGAATGAAAAATGGTAGAGAGGAAATAAAACCAAATGAGAAAAAAAAAAGATCAGGTGGTTTTCTTCAATTTGGATTCAAACTCAGTCCTTTCTAGTTCTTTCTATGGATGTAGAAATCTCTCTTCATCATGAGACTTTTGGGATTGACTTATATCACTGAATTGTTGAGAAAAGTCCAATCTATCAAACTTGGTCATCACACATACGTTGTGTCTGTAATTGTGTACAAATTTCTCCTTGTTCTACTCTTCTCACTCACCATCAGTTCGTATAAGCCTCTCCAGGTAATATGCATGTTTAATCCTGAGACCTTGTTTTTGTTTCTTACATTTTATTGCACATTTACTCACTTACTCTTTGATAAAACAACAACTTATTAGGAGCCTGTTCTCTTCAAAATAATCCCTTGGTTCTTGGAGAAAAACAAAGGCAAATAAAATATTATCATTGTCATCACAGAATTTTTCAAGAAATGGTACAACAAAATACATATTTACATTACTCAATTATAGCTTACATGGTCATGTGATGCAGAACAAGATAAAATAGAAGAAAAAGAGAAGTGAAAAGCAGCAAGTCAAGAAAACTGGGATTCAAGTCCTGCTTAAAAAAAAAAAAAAAACTAGTTGTGTGGCTTTGAGCAAGTCTCTCACATTTTTTTTTTCGTCACTTAATAATATTTTGTGGTTGTTGTTGCTGCTGCAGCTATTGCTGTTTTCCAATTACTCCCAAACCCATAGGAAAGTAGTTTTCAACATTCAGTTTTATGAGATTTTGGTTTCCAAATTTTTTTCCCCTCCTGTCTCCTCTCCACAAAATAGCACACAGTCTAATTGAGGTTATGCATGTGCAATCATATTAATATATATTCACACCTCAGGCACTTTGTGAAAGAAGAACCAAACAAAAGGAGAAAAAAAAACACAAGAAAGAAACAAAACAAAGTGAAAATAGTATGGTTCAATCTGCCTTCAGACTCCATAGCTCTTTCTCTGAATGTTCTCTGAATTTTTCATCCTGAGGCTTTTGGAATTGTTTTGGACCATTTTATTGCTGAAAAGAGCTAACTCTATCATAGTTGATTTTTGTACAGTGTTTCTGTTACTGTACACAATGTTCTCCTGGTTCTGCTCACTAAGCCCAGTATGAATTTATGTAAGTTTATCTATTTTTTTCTCAAATCTGCATGCCCATTGTTTCTTATAACACAATGTTATTCCATTATATTCCTATTCCATAACTTGTTCAGTCATTCCCCAATTGATGGACATCCCCATAATTTCCATTTCTTTGCCACTTTACCATTTAATGATCTCTTTTGGGGAAAAAAAGACCTAGCAGTGATATTGCTTCATCCAAGGGTATACAGTTTTATAACCCCTTGGGTATAGATCTAAATTGTTTAACCAAATCGTTTGGATCAGTTCACAAGTCCGCCAACAATGTATTAGTGTCTCAAATTTCCCACATCTTTTCCAACATCTATCATTTTCATTTTTTCTTTCCTATTAACCAACTTGAGAGGTGTGAGGTCATACCTGATTTTTCTCCAATCACTAGTGGTTTAGAGCATTTTTTTTCATATAACTATAGATAGCTTTAATTTTTTCATCTGAAAATTCCTTTTTATATCTTTTGATCATTTATCAGTTGGGGAATGACTTCTTATAAATTTGATTCATTTCTCTATATGTTTTGGAAATGAAGACTTTATTATATTATAATAATCTAAAGATGCTGTTCTCAAGAGTTAAAAGTATCATCTTTTCGTGTAGGGATGTAAACAGTTTAACATCATAGAATAATATAAGGTCCAGAAATCCCTTTTCTGGGCAGCCCTGTTCCTCCCTCATAACTCTGGGGTGTTCTTTTGATACTACAGAAAAGGACAAATATATCCTTATTGACTATAGGAGATAGTATAATAAATCATTATGAATGCTGACAAATTAGTAGTATTTGGTCTGGGATGATGGCCAGACAGTTTTGTGGATCATTGCTAAGAACCTCCAAAATCCCAATGGTAATTATAGAAAACATACAAAGCAGGAGGGACTAGAGAGTGCATCACTTTTGATTGGTGGATATTTTTTGGTTTTATGATTAGTAATGATCTTAGGAGTTGAGTCAATGTTATGCCCCAAAATGTTCACGTATGAATTATATATTAGTCATATATGGGTCACAATAATCTTGTTTTGGCTTCCATAGGCCATATATTATCTTAAGTTTTAACTCAGCATCTAAAAGATAATTGTAACCAGGTCAACATGTTCAGGCTTCCACATTTCACAGAGTTTAAGGTTTTAATGACTTGTCACTTATTACTGTATTTCAGAGCTTTTCCCTGGTATGTACCCTACAGATAACCTTTTATTTTCTTTCTTATTCACCTTTTTATGTGTGGCTTGAGTCTTGTATTTGAAAAGAGAATTTTCTGTTTAGCTTTGATCTTTTCATCAGGAAAGTGTGAAACTCCCCTATTTCATTAAATATTAATCTTTTCTTCGGAAAGAGTATGCTCAATTTTGCTGGTTAATTGGTTCTGGTTGTAATCTAAGTTCTTTGCTCTCCAGAATATAATATTCCAAATGTTATCATCCTTTAATGTAGAAGTTGCAAAGTACTGTGTAATTCTGACCCTCTCCTTGATATTTGAATTATTCCTTTCTGACTGCTTGCAATATTTTCTTCTTGACCTGATAAATTCTGGAAATTGGATACCATATTCCCTTGGAGTTTTCATTTTGGGATCCCTTTTGGGAAGTGATTGCTGAATTCATTCAATGTCTATTTTATCCTTTGTTTCTGGTATATCAGCAAAGTTTTCATAAATTTCTTGAAAGATGCTATCCAGGTTGTTTTGATTATGACTTTCAGGCAGCCAGACTAGTCTTAAATTATTTCCCCTGGATTTATTTTCCACATCAGTTGCTTTTTCAATGATATATTTCACATTGTCTTCTATTTTTTCCATTCTTTTGATTTTGTTTGATTCTTGATCCCTCATAGAGTCATTAGCTTCCACTTGCCCAATTCTAATGGAAATATTTTTGTCAGGGAGCTTTTGTACCTCCTTTTTCATTTGGCCAATTCTACTTTTTAAAGAGTTGCTTTCTTCAGTGCCCCCCCTCCTGTTATGGGAATGGGAATTTGAAGATATCCCCTGCCCCTTAATAGACCTGGGGGGGGGAGTTTGAAGACCTCCCCTGCTGTGAAGATAACTCTGCCCCCTAATAGGCTGAATGTAGTCACATGAAGCCTGTGGTAGGAGTTTGCTGAAGGGAAGCAAAGCCCAAAGGAAGCTGGTGTTCAGAGCTAGCCAGACTCTGGGGAAAGAGGATGATCATTAAGGAGAAAGAAAGGTTTGTGAGTAAATATTGATTTTGTATTGGTTTGTGGGAAGGCTAAAGGATGCTGCAGCTCTCAGCATTATTATGGCTTCTGAATATCTTTGGTATTATGATGAAATCATCTTACTGTTTTCAGGATTTGATTTTCTGGTATCTAAATAAACCCTTCAGCTCTATTCTCTATGTGGAGAATAATCTGGTATTTTTTGTGACCTAATGTCATGTGTTATTTATAGTCATGGTCTTTATCATGATCATGGGTGCTGTAAATATTGTATTGGCACTACACTCCCCCTCCATTTGGTTAATTGTATTTTTTTAAGATATTGTTTTCTTTAGTCAATTTTTGTCCATTTTCATTGCTTTTGATTCACTCTTTTAGACCTTTCATTTCTTTTCCAAATTTCTCTTAAACTTCTCTTATTTGATTTTAAAAATCCCTTTTGAGCTCTTTGAACAATGCTTCTTGGACTCGAGACCAATTCACATACCCTTTTGAGGTTTCACATGCAGATATTCTGACATTTTTGTCCTCCTCTAAGTCTGTGCTATGATATTTCCTTTAACCATAGTTGCTTTCTATGGTCAGGGCCCTTTTGTTTCTTGCTTATTTTTTTGCCTATTTTATGGCTTTTAAAGTTGAGCTTGCTCCTGGGGCACAGGTGGCACTGTCCCAAACTCTTTGTGCTGAAGGCCAGGTTCCTGATCACTGATATTCTGCTTTAGGGTCTCAGGTGCTAGTATCTTATTCACTGTGCTGGGGTGGCCTAGTCTAGTCAGTTCAGTTGGGGCCTTTGTTCTGGTGCTGGAAATTTGCCTTGTGCTGGGTCTGGAGGTATCAGAAATGGCCTGTTGTGCCACTGGATTGCTAAGCCTAAACTGTCACACCTCATTTATTGATCTGTGCTATGGTTAATAACTTTCCACTGCCTTGCCTGAACGTGATCTATGTGGGGCTATACTTCCTTCTACCCAAGTGAGGAAGATCTTTCCTGAAGTTCCTCCAAGTTCTTAAGCTGGAAAATTGTTTCACTCTGTCTTTTTGTAGGTTCTGTTGCTCCAGAATAGACTTAGAGGTTTGATCTGATGTTGTTTCTGATGGAAATTTTGGAGAACTCAGGCAACTTTCTGGCTTTTCTCCTCCATCTTGGCTGTGACCCAATCTCTTGCATTCTTGATGTCTTAGACAAACCCCAAAGAAAAATACTATATATGATTTCCTGATTTTCAATGATGGAGGGACCATCCATATTGAGTTCACTGTAGTGATGAATTAATAGTTCCTTATCTAAAATTAAATTAAATGAATAGAAAATAAATAGAAAAGAAGTAAATATTTATGTTAGAAAATGCAATACAAATTTGGAGGAAGGAAAGATAATTTCTAATTGTGAGAGAAAACATTTTGTAAGAGGATGTATTTAGATAAACCAGATGGACGGGATTCGAAAGGTACATACTCAAGGACAGGTGGATTGGGCTGAATTGAATGGCAGCCATTCATGGACAGAGTGAGAAAAGGTATGAACCTACTGACATTACAGAGTATTTTCATAAACTTCATATACGAGAGAGCATTACGGTTTTGGCATCAGCAGATATATTTTAATGTCATATTTGCTACTTATAGTATTCTGGACAAAACAATTCTTATCTTTGGGAGTTATCTTACCTTGGAAATTGAGGCAGACTTAGAAAGATAGGTTGTATGGTGGATTGAGAGTGGACCTGTTGTCAGGAAGCTCAAAAGTCAAATCTTGGCTCAGATACTTAAGCAGTTGCCAGGTTCTGGGTAAATCATTTAACCTCTATCTGCATTGATTTCTAATATGTAAAATGGAGATTATACACATACTTCCTAGGATGATAAAGATAAAATGAGATATTTGTAACTTTCTTTGTGAGTCTTAAAATATGGTATAAATGCTGTTGCTATTGCTATTTTTATTAATATTCCCCATAGATCTAAATCTTATATTGCTGTGACCTATATGATTTCAGGCAATCTATGTCACCTATCCTAATCATAGGAGAATATAACCTTTATAAAGAATATCTCCTTCTATTTGTTGGGAGCAATATAAAATCCATATATTTACATCTATGTATCTATATAGTCAATAAAGATTTTTTTAACATTGAGCATTTTTTTAACATGCAGGAAAAGTATAGTGTTGAAATATTTAGAAAAAAAATAAATGGAGACAATTGAAATTGAAACTAAAAATTCTTTTACCAGAAGAAAATTCAACTGAGATGGTGGAGGCAGTGGGCAGTGGGGAAAGTGAAGGGGGAAACATGAGTGTGAGGGATAAATTGCAGGACAAAGGATAATCAATTAAGAAAGAAAGAATACAGTCTATCATCCAGGTCCTGTCCCATGTTTCAGTAATGCATTCAATATTCCATAGCTGCCCAATTTCCAGAAAGTGATGGAGCAGTGGATAGGTAATAGGTGTGAGAAGAATATTGATCTTGAGAGAGACAGTCACCATGCCAGTGAGCTCAGGGATTAGCAGGGGGAATGAGAGCTGTGTTATCATACTGTGGAAGGCAAGGAAGCCTGTATTTTCCAGATGTGGTCTACTAAGGGCAAAGTCCTTGTGATCTTGCCGAAGTAATGACTCCACAGACATGTTTCTATAAAATAAAGAGTTGAGACTAGATAAAGTCTAAGGCTCTTTTTAGCTTTAAATCCCATCAGTAGAGATCAAAATTACTTGTTCCAGAACATAAATGATTGCTATTTCTATCTTCATTTCATTATTTTTTACCAATATGTTAGCAAAAATATCCTTTAAAAGAATATTCTTTTTTTGATGGGCATTTATTCAGTGCATAAAAAGCTCTCATTTTATCTCATCTGCTAATCTTCATATCTCTTCTTTAAATGCTACTGAACCTTAGTGTGTTGGGCAATAATTTTGTGCAGGCCTGTCATGGGGGGATAGTATGAGTGTTCTAGATTTATATCATATTGGTAAGTAATAACACATATGTATTCTGAAATACATTTTTAAGGGTTTACTCACATCAGAGACCTTGCAGATCCATTTGAGAGAGAATGCAATGTTCAGTATGTACTTTTCCTTCCTCCACTCATATTTCACTCTACTTTGAAAATATTTTATTTTGACTTTACTATTTTGATCAAAAAGTATCTTTATCCATGTTATTCTTCCCCAGTAGAATCTAAACTCCTTGAGGTCAGATAGCTTTTCATATGTGTCTTTGTATACTTTGCACACTGCCAGCTGGGCACATAGTAAGTACTTAATGAACATATGCTAAATTAAGTTGAATTGGATATTGGACATTTTATTTATGTGCAGAAGTGTGTGATGAAGTCTAATCATAATTTATTTTTCTGGATGCAAACATTTTCTTATAAAAAAAATAATACTTGTAGAGATAAAAAAAATATAAGAAGTGGGAAGCTCATAGGGATTTAGCAGCAAAGAATATTTTGACTATGAATGTTTGTGATGGTACATTTAGATTTAATTTTCTATTAGGCTAATGCAAAAACCACAAAATGTACTTGAAGATTTAAATTCCAGTTTCATCTGTCAATTTCTTTAATAGGAAAAATTGCCCTCTAAGTCTAAGTGAACATTTGATGCCTTTCATTGAAGAAGACCTAACGTGAGACCTGGCAATTCTCAACTCCCAGGCTAAAGTCAGATTTATTAAAATCTATTTTACAGCCTTTCTAAATCAGTCTTCAAAATAACTTTTTATTAGTATTTACTTCCTTTGAGTAATTGATTTCTACAGCAACATTTTGTTTTATGTTTGTACCCTAGGATTTTTTTTTCTCTCTTAGATTTTAAACTAGCAATCCTGACCCCTGGTGCCTACTCCAGCTAAGATTTTGTGCCTTTCTGGACTAACCAAAAAGAAAACAATTTTTCCAACAAATTTAAACTTGCTTTATTTCCTTTTCCAAAGCAATTGCACAGTGGATTAGATATTCTAACATTTTTACTATGGAGATTTGAAAAATTTATGGAAAACAGATGATAAAAATTAAACATTTAAGACCAGTTTCTTTTTATTGTGTGAAAATGGAAAACAGTGTGACAGATAATACATCCTAATGATCATTAAGTTCATAATAAGATTTATGTAAAGAATACATTTATATTTATTTTCTCCTCTTTTTCAAGTTAAATACAGTATCAGGATGATATTGTAGACTGAATGTCGGATTTGAAATCAGGACAAGTACTAATCTAATATAAGCTGTTTATAGGCAAGTGCTATTCATTTTTGTATGTATATTCTGTGTACTAAGACAGTTCCTGATACATTCCTATTGAATTGAATGTGTATTGAATCTTCACTATTAGATATATTATCTATGTGTCCATTGACAAATCAATTAGCTTCTATGAATGTTTTTATTTGTGATGTGAGGATAATACCTATAGTTCCTACCAAACCAAAGTGGGAGGAACAGGTAGTGAAGGTGAATGAGTTGGTGCTGGTGGTGATAGTGATGCTGCTACTACTATGAATATTGCTTTTATAGGAATTGCAACTTATAAATAAGATTGAATCTCTCTCTCTCTCTCTCTCTCTCTCTCTCTCTCTCTCTATCTCTCTCCCTATCTATTCCTACATAGATAGAGATTGCACAATGGCTGCCTCTTCTTGTATGTGATTTTTGTGCGTGTTTTCCCTTCAATACTTCAAAGAAGAGATATCAATTGGATTTTTTAAATTTAGTATCTAATATTAATCAGAAAGTGGATTATGAACTACGAGATATATTCTTATTGTTTTTCTTGTTCTTGTTTGTGTTTTGTTTTGTGCTTCATTTTGATGTATCAGTTCCAATAGTCCTTGGAGTTGTTGATTAACTATGTCTTTCCTTCTTCATGGACAGCATATGTCCTATTCTAGTGTTTTCAATGATGTTATTACTGAATGTCTTATAATTACTCAATTTAAATTATTATTAAAGTATTTAACTTATGGATATTAAATATTTTAATGTTAGCTTATGAAATTATTTTTAAATATCCTATTGTTCTTAAAATAGTTTTAGTAAAATATTCTCTCTTTCTCTGTTTTTATGGAACTTTTTCTGTGCTTCCAACTACCACCCCCAAGAGAAGAATTTAAGCTTCTTGAGGGCAGGGAGTATTTATGAATCTATATCTAAGCGTACAACTATATCTATATCTATCAACAGAAATAGATAGATATAGATATATGGATAGATATACAGACATAAAATATGTATACACACACATACATGTGTTTGTATATGTATGTTTATATGCATATATGCATAGCATGTGTATGCAGTTATATAGGTATATAAATGTGTGAAGACATGTGTATGTATATTTATATAAACACATATGAATACACACATGTATGCATACATAGAGGTATACATATACACATTTATACACACAGGCATATGCATACACGTAGTCATACATGCATTCATACATACATACATACACACAGTATGTATGTGTATTTTTATTTCCTATTTCCAGGGCCTTAATCAATACTTGCACATAAGTTGAGCCTAATAAATGTTTGTGAATCTATTGAATTTACACATAAACTGCCTTGAATAACATTTCCCAACCTGCTAACACCAATCATGGATCTCTTCTTTGTCCTTTGGGTTGTCATTGAGGTTATAGAAGTCCAGGATTTATAACCACACAGCAGAGCCAGGAGCATATTTGTGTAGAAGAGATGAGTTTTTGAAGCAGCAATAATTATGAGATCATTGAAAGTATAGCATAATTTCCTAAATGCAATCCAAACCAATCTCCTCCTCTCATTCAATACTGGACATAGCTCATTATCCATTTACATACCCTGTATGAGAGAAACAAGCCAATGGACACATTTGTCAGGCTGCTCACAGCAGTGAAGATGGAGAGCATGAGGATAGGAGAGAGAAAAATAATGTATAAAACCAGCAATTGGTGTAGTCTATGTAAGGTAATAATTGTTCTTTCATCTGCTTTTCTACCAATGAAATGGGAATAAAAGTGTGAAAATTAAGTAATGTGAAGAAAGATGAAGCTTTATTCTACCATGTCACCTCCATTGACTTTGACAGTATATAAGAGGGGCACAATGTGACTGTATTGTGAAATGGTATTTTCTGGCCTGTGGCACTTGCAGAAGAATCCGTGAACTTCATATCTCGCACTCAATAATTCTTGAAGACTCCAACGTCATCTGACAAATCATTGTGGCATAAGCCTCAATTATAAATCTTTGTTTAGTCCAATAAACTTCAGCTGATCTTGTACACTCCACTCATTAGCGTCACATAAAATCATTACTTTAAATGACTTTCATTTTTCTAATGGTATCTTTATTTGGTATTGGCTGTTATGAGGCAAGACAATGTTTGCTAGAAGAAAGAACAGAGAACCATGCCATTGGAATTAAGGGTCTGTCGTTGATGCTAACTTTATAATGAGGGGTAAGTGACTTAGTTTGTTTTTACATGAAAGAAATGTATCTAATTGTGTTTTATTGTGGTTATGAGTGTCTTTTAAAACTTTGGTTCAGCCAGGAAAAAAAATTATACAATAAATAAATATTGTCAAAAAAGTAAACAAACATGAAAAACTTGGGAATTCAATGATCAACCACAATTCTAGAGAACTCTAAACATGATGAAACATGCAACAAACAGCCTATACCTAAAGAGATACATGATGGACTCAGAGTACAGATTGAGAGGATTATTTTTTTGTTAATTAATTAATTAATTCATTCATTCATTCATCCATTTATTTGTTTACTCATTTACTTAATTATTTTAAAATATTTATGGGCATGACCAATGTAGGAATTCTTTTTGTTTGATAATCATGTTTGTAATTTTTTACCCTTGCTTCCTCAATTGACTTGTGAGAGAGGTGGGTGAGAGAATGTGAATCTGAAAATAAATTTTTAACTAGGAAAAAAGTATGTGAAAATACACACATATGAGTATATATATACATATGTATGTATATATATATATGCACGTATACATATGCACACATTAATTCTGCATAACAACCACAATGATTTGTTTAGCTGGTTTACCTGTGTAGTCAAACTGACAACATATGGGGGTCAGAGGTGTATGTATTATGTCATGCACTGGTTGAGAGCCTGGGGGATTATCACCTGAATGTTCTTCTGCTACCTTAGGATCCATGTGCATGCTTGTATATGTGCCAATACAAAATAGTTAGAAAGAACATTGGACTTGGGGTTACAGCAGTGTCTTGGTCCCAAATTACTAATTATATTATTTCAGGAAAATCATCTAACCAAACTCTCTGAGTCTCTATTTCCTCACAACCTTTTGCTTTTTCAAACTCAAGAGGTTTAATTTCCTATGAGTAATAACCATAGACTAGTTTTCCCCTTTTTTCCCAACAGAATGTTTGTCTCCATTTAATTCTATATTGAATTGAAAGCACTTATTAAATACTAGCTATGTATGGATGCCCTTCTGGGGGCTTGAGACATAAAGAAAACAAGAATGGGTCTTGTCTTCAAGGAGATTTATTGTTTTTCCCTACATTGCTGTTGTTCCATTATTTCATTTGTGTTTGACTCTTCATGAACCAGTTGGGATTTTCTTGATAAACATACTGGACTGAGTGGTTTTGCCATTTTGTTCTCCAGTTCATTTTGCCAATGAGGAAATTGAGTCAAGTAAAGTTAAATGACTTGCTCAAGGTTACACAGTTAGCAAGTTATCTGAGGCCAGATTTTAACACAGGAAAATGAGTCTCCCTAACTGTATAGGCCCAGCATGATGCCACCTATCTTCCTCTGAATATCCTGCTCTATTTTTGTGTCCCATTTGGCCTATACCGTTTTTCTCCTAATATTGCCTTTCCTCATCCCTCTCAGGACTCCACTGATATTTCTTTCTTTTTTTGTGATTTTTATGTTTTCAGGGCTATTCCATTCCATTATCACTTATTACACTTTCCTAATGAAGTAGAAATGTTTTCAGTCCTATTTGGCCCATCTCATTATTTTGCTTTCATTCACCCATTTGCTCAGATTTTCTGTTTCTCTTATCTTTTTCCTGCCCCTTTTATTTTGAATAGTCCCAAGCAAATGGGAACCACTCATCTAATCATAATATAGGAGAATTAGCATGGTAGAGTTGAAAATGCAATGGACATTAAGTCAAGAGTCTGGGCTCTATCAACTTATTTATATTAAACTGGACAAGGCATTTGTTTGATCAGAGACTCATTTCACTCATCTTCAAAATGGACTGAAGACTGTATTCAATCATAGCTTTGCTGTGTAACAAATGCTTTTCAAACTCTAAAATTCTTTATAATGTGAGATATTGTTGATTTTGATAGATTTAGAGTAGGTAAGAAACTTAGAAATCATGTACTCCAAGAGACTTTTCTTATAGTTTAGATAACTCCACCCAAGGGAAGCCGATGATAAGTCCAAGATCACTCTGGTAGTAAGTGGAAGAGGTGAAAAGCCAACTCTGATCCTCAAAATCCTAATCTTATACTCGAAATCTAGAACTTTTCCAATCAGCACAGAATGCCAGGCTTTTCCCAATCTTCATCTCAATTAGAGTGTATATATGAGTGTGTGTCTGTGCATGTGTGTATGCACATATACATATGTACATGCACATATATATGTATATATACACATATATATAATATATATATAGAGAGAGAGAGACATATTAAGGCATATTATAAAAATTAACCTGATGTGTGTGCATACATATACATAGTTATGTATACATACATATATATGTAAAGTTATGGGAATGGGAATCTGAAGATCTTCCCTGCCTCTTGGCCCTTTCATAGGCTTTAAGTGACTCTGAGAACCTTCCCTGATTTGAAAATATACTGTGCCCCCTAATAGGCTGAATGTGCTCACCTGGAGCCTGTGGAGGGAGGCTTGTTTTTCAGGAATGGCCACACCTTATTACTTTGTGATTGGGCAGTGGGTCACGAGGGTTATGATGGTCTCTGAGAAGAAGAAGGCTATATATAGCCTGATGTGAGGTTTTGCTTTGGGGCTCACTTTGTCAAGAGTTGTGTGATTTGGCCAGATGAGACTCTGGGCAGCCATTGAGCCCCCCGGCTTTGAAAACCCAGATGTTGGTGCTGCCCTCTCTGGTAACTAACTAGGTATGGATGTAATGGTCAGATAGAGGAAGCCTTGTCTGCTGAATTGTATTATTTTCTGTTGTAACTTCTTTTTGTATTCTCTGAAGTTCCGGGTGCTGACTTTTTTCCCTGAACTAGGTAAATGATTTATGTTTGATTAAAGTAAGAGTGTTAACCCATTTTGAGTTATTTTCCTTTAGAAAAGCAGATCTAAGAACCTTTGCTAGCAGCCATCCTGGGTGTGCTAGGGTGCTTGCTGCTACAGTGTATACTATGTATATATGTATACATACATACACACAGACACTTGGTGTTACCCCTAGGTTTTTACCTCAAGCCTCTTTTCTTAACTCTCTACACTCTTGCTTATTGACCTTAGCAACTCCTTTGAGTTAAAGTATAATTGCTATATAGATGACTCACAGATCAATATATTCTGCTCATTTATCTTAGTTCTGTTACACTTCCACAATCACCTATTGAACATTTCAAGCTGGTTTTCCTAGACTTATCAAACTCAGTATGTCCAAACAACTTCATTATCTTTCATCCCAAATACTCCATTCCTCCAAATTTCCCTCTTCTATTGAAAGCAACACTATTCTTTTAATCTAGGTTTTGTTACCTCTGACTCTTAATTCTCCTTAATCCCAGATATCCAATCACAAGCTATGTTTTATTATTTCTACCTATACAGCATTTCTCATATTCCACCTTTTCTCTCCTCATAGAGCCTACCACATTAGTTGAGGCCTTTGTTACTTCTGCCCTAGAATACTGCAAAGGCTCCCTTTTTGGTTGTCTTGCTTACAATTTCTCTCCAATCCAGTTCACCTGCCACACAGTTCTCAAAGTGATTTTCATAAAGTACAGATTTAACCGTGCTCCTTACTAATCAATAAACTATCATATCTTGTATCTTCTAAAATAAAATAGCAGTTCAGTCATTTGCATTCCTTCACCTTTGCCACATCTTATTTTTCCAGCCTTGTTTTATATTATTCACTTTAATGCACTTCATAATCCACCAAACTGGCCTTCTCTCTGTCTCTTAACATATGACTATCTCTAGCCCTGTGCCTTTGCACTGACTTTCTGTCATTATTCAAATACTATCTCCCTCAACTCTTGCTTTCTCTCTATAACTTTCTTGTACATAATTGTTCTGTATTTATTTTTAGTTGTCTTGTGTTTTCTTTAGGCTCTATATTTGTTCATGTTGCTGCCTCAATAGAATATAAGCTCCTTGAGAACAGGGCTTGTTCCATTCTCTCCACTTGTAAATTTATACCTAGCACAGTGCCTGGAATATGGTATGCTTAAGGAATGCTTGTTGATTAATTAATTGACTGACTTATTTTTTCTTTTTGAACATTGGTTAAGTCAGATAAGAATGAAAAGTGTGGCTACGAAGGGAAGCAGCATAGTCTTTGCTTTGTTGTCTATAGAATTTGTGGTTGTCTTCTAACTAAGTCTTTTTGAATTCATGATTTTCAGGTGTCTATAAATAAATAGAAGCATCTTTCATTGAGAGTCTTCATAACACATTTCTTCTTCTACATCCCAATAACCTCACATTATTGAAAGATATACTTCAGTTTAATATTACCTTTTTCCTCGCTTGCTCTAATCTATGTAATTTAAGCAATGATTACCACTTAATCTAATTGTCTACTTGTTATGCACTTGGGAGAGGAAGACAAGAGAAAGGGGACAGGGTGAAGACAGAGAGAGACAGAGCAGAGACACACAGAGAGGGTGGGAGAGACAGAGAGAGACAGGGAGACAGACAGAAAGGAAGAAGGGCGAAGGAAAAGTAAAGCAATGGAAATGAGATGAGAGGAAAGAATAATACAAAACTCCACATTGGTACCTCAGACAACTAGAACTTGCAGTATCTTTTTTTTATTTAGAGATCATAGTTTTGTAAAAGCTGTCAGATTTTGCCATGATCTCTACTGTTTCTCCATTGTGAGAGAGCTTCAGATGAATTTCCCCATTGGTCCTACTTTAGTCTGATTATACATTTTTGCATCTCAGTGAACTTAAGAGCTAATCCTTCCAGGTATTTATCAATGCACAGCCTGAATCATAGTTGTCTTCTGAGTTGATGTCAAATAAAAAAGTACTAAATGTTTCGACAGTATCCTCACCAGAATTGATGTGCATATTTTCCTATATCAATTTTATTGTTATTACTGTTTTGTCAATCTGTAAACATCCATGTTTCTTGTTATTTTTCTCCTTACTCCCTGTGGTATGTTCTGAATTTGAATAATGCAAACTTTGTTTTATTACTGTATTTTTAGATAAAGATGATAGTATGCATTTTTATTTAGACTCATGTTTTAGATGTTTTACAATTCTCCAAGTATTTATATTCATTGAATGTTGTTCTGAGAATAGTTGAAAATATTGAATAATCATGATCTTCCACTGGGGGTGCAGAATCCACCTTGATAACTGATGTGCACCTGAGCATTTGTGTCTTCTTGAATACTGCTCACCTTGATAGGCAGCACACAGAAAGCAATCAGGAAGCCATTATCTGTTCACCTAGGGCCTTCCATTTGCATTAATGGAAAAAGAAAAAAAGAGGAGCTAAGAACAAATAAGGCATGATTTAGCAATTGTTTTAATGTGTTCAACTTAACATTCTATAAGGATTAAGACCTTACTAGTAATATCATCCAAAAACATGTTCATGTACACATATACAAATGTGTATATTTGTGTATACATGTGTGTATATACATGTGTGTGTATGTTTTGGGTATTTTATCCTTAGGAAATTATGCTTAGTTTGAAAAATTAAGTGGGAGGAACATTAGCATGGGAATAAGATTTGAAAACTGGCATCTACTCCTAGTTTTGCCTCTGAATTGCTACATAACATGGATAAACCACTTAATAATCTATCTTCTTCTAAGTTTTCTCCTCGTTAACAAGACAGAAAATAGGCTACATGATACAGTTAGAAGCAGCTATTTCCAGATCTAACAAGCTATGAGTTCTACTAATGGAAAACCAAAGACTTTCCTAGTATAGTTAAGTGATTTCCTTTATATACCAGGAAAAGATTATAACAATGTCAATAAAATCATCATGGACATCATAATTCTTTAAATAGCATGCACCCTATGCATTTAATATGCCATGTATATCAATGAGGCAATCTTTTTTTTTTTTTAGCAATAAAGGAATGTCAGGAAATTCAGGAACACATGTGAAATATAGCTGCAATTATTTGGGTATCTCTAAAAAGAGGAAAAAACAGAAGCATTTGTTGTCATGGGCATGTCTCATAAACCACCTAGACAGAAAGAGGACCTAAGAAGGCCACATGTGGCCTCAGGGTCACAAGTTCTACCACCATTGAGGTAAACTAATAAATTCTGAACTTGTCATAGTAATAACTTCAACTTTTAAAAGACTAAGTAACCATTAATAGGGATTATTTTCTGGATCTCATTTTCACTAACATGGAAGAACTGATTGATAGAGTTAATTATGGATTGATGAAGTAAGCTGGCAGGGCAGTTAGAGCAACCGTTCTATCTTAGAGTTTGGGATAGAGAGCCAAAAATCTGGACATGACCTAAAATGCGTCTGAGTTTTGGGGAAAAGAGGTTTAAAAGACTTTAGAGAATAAAAATAGCCATTCATGAAGCAAAATACTTTTTGCAAGTAAGCTAAAGGAAGTGAGAATATAAGCAAGAAAGAAATTCTGAACAAACAAGGAATCCACTTCTAGTAAAGAGGAAAAAATGAGATTAGATGAACACAATGATATGAATGGATTGACAAGGAGATTGGGCGTAGCTTGGTGGCTCAGGGGATAGAGCACTGGGCCTGGAATCAGAAAGAACCATCTTTCTGTGTTCAAATCAAACTTTAGACACTTAATATTTCTGTCACACTGGGCAAGTCACTTCTGTTTACCTCAGTCTCTCATCCGTAAGATGAACTGGAGAGGAAAATGGCAACCCACTAAAGTATTTTTGCCAAGAAAATACCAAATAAAGTTATGGAGAGTTGAAAACAGCTGAAACAAATGACTGACAAGAGGGAACTCAACAGTCAACTTAGATTTAATAAATAAATATGTAAATGATGGAAGCAAAAACAAAAGATGATGAGCACAAGAGTATGACACAGTCTTGTTAATGTTGAGAATGTGAAGGCTTAAAATGAGCTGAGGTTGACATAGAAAGCCAAGGATGACAAAACTTTTTATTAGTTTTGGTTTGTTTTTATTTTTTGTCTTCTAATTGTTTTATTTTTTAATGTATTTATTAATTTTTTGTTTTCAACATTCATTTCCACCAGATTTTGAGTTACAAATATTTCTTCCTGTCTTTGACCTATCCCCTTCCCCAAAATAGCAAGCCTACTGAATACCCCTTCCCCAATCTGTTCACTCTTATATACTCTCCCATCCCCCCAACTAACTTTCTAGTATGGCAAGATGGATTTCTATACCCCAGTGCCTGTATATCTTATTTCCCCATTGCCTGTAAAAAACATTTTTTTAAACATTTTCTTTTAAAACTTTGAGTATCAGATTTTTTCCTTTCTTTCCTCTTCACCCACCCCCACTGGGAAGATAAGAAATTCAATATAGATTGTACATGTGTAGTGACATGTGTAGAGACATGTGTAGTGACATTTCCATAGTAGTTATATTGTGAAAGATTACCTATATTTCCCTCCATCCTACCCCAGCCTCCCAATTATTCTGTTTTATCCTTTAACCCTATCCCTTTTCAAAAGTGTTTGCTTCTAACTACCCTCTCCCCCAATCTTCCCTCCCTTCTTTCATCCCTGCTCTCCCCCCCCCCATTTTCCTATAGGGTAAGATACCAAATTGAATGTGTATGTTATTCCCTCCTTATGCCAAATTCAAAGAGAACAAGGTTGTCCCATTCCCTTTCACTTTCCTGTTCTTCCCCTCCATTGTAACAGTTTTCTCTTGCCTCTTTTATATGAGATTATTTACCCTGATCTATCTCTCCCTTTTTCCTTTTCCCAATAAATTCCTCTCTCCCCTCTTAATTTCATTTTTTAGATATCATCCCATCATATTCAACTCATCCTGTGCCCTCTGTCTATGTATACATGTACATACATATGCTCACAGTCACATACATATTTATATACACATGTACCTTCCCATATATATACACATATATACATACATATATATATATAATATGTAATATATATACATACATGCATATAAATATATATACATTTATATTCCCTTCAACTATACTCATACTGAGAAAAGTCTTATGAGTTACAATTTTTCCATGTAGGAATGTAAATAATTCAACTTTCATTAGTTCCTTATGATTTCTTTTCCTGTTTACCTTTTCATGTTTCTCTTGGTTCTTGTAGTTGAAAGTCACATTTTCTGTTCAACTCTGGTTTCTTTATCAAGAATGCTTGAAAATCCACTATTTCATTCAAAGACCATATTTTCCCTTAAAACATTTTACTCAGGTTTGCTGGGTAGATGATTCTTGGTTTTAGTTTCAGTTCCTTTTAGATCTAGAATATCATATTTCAAGCCTTTTGATCCCTTGATGCAGAAGCTGCTGGGTCTAGTGTTATCCTGATTGTGTTTCCATAGTACTCAAATTGTTTCTTCCTGACTGTGCAATTTTCTCCTTGTCCTGGGAACTTTGGAATTTGGCTATAATATCCCTAAGAGTTTTCTTTTAGAGATCTTTTTTCAAGAGGTGATCTGTGAATTCTTTAATTTTCAATTTTGCCCTGTGGTTCTAGAATATCAGTGCAATTTTGCTTGATAATTTCTTGAAAGATGGTGTCTAGGCTCTTTTTTTTTTATCACGGCTTTCAGATAGTCCAATAATTTTTAAATTATCTCTTATGGATCTATTCTCCAGTTCAGTGGTTTTTCCAATGATATATTTCCCATTTCCTTCTACTTTTTCACTTCTTTGTATCTGTTTTATAGTGTGTTGATTTCTCATAATGTCATTAGCTTCCATTTCCTCTAATATAATTTTGAAGGAATTGTTCTCCTCAGTGAGTTTTTGAAACTCTTTTTCCAACTGACAAACTTGGCTTTTTAAGGCATTCTTCTCCTCATTGGCTTTTTGGGCCTCTTTTGCCATTTGGGCTAGTTTATTTTTTAAGATGTTATTTTCTTCATTTTTTTTGCATCTCCTTTAGCAGGATGTTGACTCTCTTTTCATGATTTTGTTGCATCATTCTCCTTTCTCTTCCCAATTTTTCCTCCACTTGATTTTCAAAATCCTTCCTGAGCTCCTCCACAGCCTGTAAGCAATTCATATTATTCTTGGAAGCTTTTGTGCAGGAGTTCTGACTTTGTTGTCTTCCTCCCATTCCGTGTTTTGATCTTTTCATCCACAAAAAAGGATTCTACAGTCTGTTTGTGCTTCCTCTTCTTGCTCATATTGCCAGCCAATTATTTGTCTTTTGGGCTCTTTGCCATGGTAGAACTCTGCTTCCAGAATGGAGAGAGCCTTGTCCCAAATTGCTATGTTTTTCATAGCTGCCAGAGCTATTGGGAGGGTGCCTTCTCTACAGCTCCCACAAGCTCTGGCACACTGGCCACACAATCAAGGACCACCACCCAAGACTGCAATCCAGATCCAAGCAGGTTAAAGCAAAGAGAATTACCCTCTAAATGGTCACTACAATCTGTAGGCCAGGAGCTCTGGAAGCAGCTGCAGCCACTGTGCCTCCACCACTTCTTGTCCTGGGGGCAGCGGCCGGACTGTGCTCTTCTGTCCAACAGAGTTCCTGACTTACCTTTTACTTTATCTTTGATGTTTATGGGTTGAGAAGTCTGGAAACCACCACAGCTGCTCGTGATTCACTCTCCTGAAGTCTGCTCTGGCTGCTGCTGGTTGGGGCCACCCTGGGGCCAGAACCTCACAACTCATGCAGGACTGTGCTAGGCTTCCAGCCTGGTGTGTTAGACTCTTCCTGTCATGCTGCTAGGCTGCCTTCAGTGGGAGATTTGTTTCTCTCTATCACTTTGTGGATTCTGTAGCACTAAAATTTGTTTAAAGTCTTTTTTTTTTACATGTATTAGAAGATATTGGAGAGGGAGCTCACATGAACTTTGTGCTTCTACTCTGCCAACTTGCCTCTACCCACCTTTAGTTTGTTTTAAGTTAGAAAATGGTGGATCAAAGATGGAACAGAAACTTTACTTGTGGCTGATGGAACAATAATAACAGTCCCCCTTCTCCAATGTGTTTTCACCAAAACTATGAAAATTACCATCCCTTAACTCTCCTTGTATGACTGTTACATTCAGAAATCTTCAGTGACACATTACTGCTTCAGATTTTTTTTTTAATTCTTGATCTTAGCATTTAAAGCTTTCCACCATACACTGCACTTCTACTTTTGTGTTATATTTCATTATATTCTTCTATATTCACTTTCCATCCTGGACAACCTTCCTACAAGTTCTTTCTTACATACTTCACTGCATCTCCATACTCCATGCCTTTGCAAAGTGTTCCTCTATGTTTGGAAAGCAAGCCTTCTTCACATCTTTCTTTTAAAATACCTAGTTTCTTTCACATCATTGTTATTATGATCTGTTTCACAAAATCTTTTCTGATCCCTCCAGTTGAAGTACTGTCTCCTACAACATTACTTTTTAATTACTCATAATTTTACATATTTCTCTCCCTAGAAGAATGTGAGGCCCTTGACAACAAGGGATGTTTTGTTTCTGTCTTTGTATTAATAGGAGATAACACAGTGCCTAGCACAAAGACTTTCAATTAATAGATGCATAACTTTTTATTGACTAAAATTAATAACAATAATAGCTCCCCTCATACAGTTTTAAGGATTGAGAAATGTTTATTATATCGTTCATCATTTGATCCTCATATAAACCCTGAAAGGCATGTACTACATATGAGCAAACTGAAGCTGAAGGAGGTTGAGTGACTAGCCAAAATCCAATACATTAACACTTACTAGCCGTGTGACCCCAGGCAAGTCACTTAACCCCAATTGCCCAGCCTTCCACCCTCCAAAAAAAAAATAGAAGACATATATTTTATGGCAACCACCAGCTCATATTCCTTTATACTTTCTGAAAATAAAGGCCAAAAGATAGCTAGTTCACATTAGTCAGATATGATTAAAGCTAATATAGTCATGATAGTGAGAATTCATGATCAATCATAAATGAAGAACAAAATGACCCTTAGAACTGCAGAGTAAACTTAAGGCCTGGGGTTGAGATTCAACAATGCAATGGCAACAGTAGGGAGATGATAGGTTTAGCTTTGTGGGACAATAGGTAACATCTTCAAAAGGCCTCATCTTTTAACTATGTGCAAGTATCCTGATTACTCCTTTCCATTCTATTAAAAATACACATTTATCTCATTGGGGGCATTCAAATGTTGTAGAGTATTGGGAAATACTCTCACTACTCCATGTCACACATAGGAAAGACTCACATTAATCAAAAGAGAAAGTGATTGCTGATTCCAGTTAAATCTATGAAGGGGTCAAGAGCAGAAGTTGTTCTCAGCTTTATTCCACTTTTTCTCATTATAGGAGATACCTGTTCTTTTAAGACTTTGGAGGAGACATTATACCACTCTTACAACTACAGATTACTAGGGATTCAGTGAACTCCATGCCCATCCCACCAATGGATGGTGACATGCCTTTTCTCCATAATTCAACTAATGATTTTTCCAAAAGGAGATTTTAATAAAAAACTAAGAGAAAACAAAATAATTGCAAATCATACCATCACTGAGCTAAAAGGATACTAGAATTTTGATCTCCACTCAAAATCAGATTCTGAAAAAAGGACACTCTAGAAAAATGCTTTCAAATATATGTATCAGGGAACTGTATTTCTTGACAGTCTTCAACAAGGTCATATAGAATCTCCAGTTTCTCCCAGGAACTACTTTATTTTACCCATCAAACATTAATTGAACCTTTACTGCCTATGTTTGAATCATTGCACATATCGCTTTAAGTTGTAAATCTCCATGTTTAATTAGTCTATAAACACTGTTGAACTCTACCTCAAGACTGTCCTCCCAGGCAATTCCTCTATCCAGAGGTTATGCTTCACTGGTACTTTGCACTCATCCTGGTCCCCACTTTTAAAGTGTTGCCTCTAATTTGAAATAACTTTCCTTAGGCCTTTGTCCAGCCTTATATTTGTCTTCTTCTAGGCTACTCTGAAGGCCTCTATGGTTCTAAGACTCCAAACCCATGAATCACCATGACCACTTTTCCTTATTTGTTGCTGTTTATTCTTCTTCTTCTCCTTCTCCTCCCCCTCCCCTCCCCCTCTTCCTTTTCCTTCTGCTCTTCCTAGTGCCTGCTCTCAAATAGCTTACATTCTACTGGTGAGATATAACATCTTCTAAGATAATAATTAGAGAGAACATTTACACAGTACATAAAGGTTTTCAAAGGACTTTGTGTACATTTGAGGTTCACAGCAGTATTCTATAAGTGCTATTACTGTCACCATTGCATACAGGAGGAAACCAAAGGTAACAGAACTTAAGTTACTTGCTCAGGGTCATATATGATAGTAATGAAGACTAGATTCTAACCCATTTCCTCTATCTTCAAATTGAAGACCCTTTCCGTTATGCCAGTTGTTTTTTTTTCTTTCCTTCCAAGAATAATAATGTACTTGATAATATTTCTGATAGTGAAGTATACTAAGATCTTATCTAATTCCATTGAATGTGAATTTCATCACATTTCCATTCTTGCTTTTAGTCTGGGATAGACTTGTTCTGCTTTGGTGACTATAATATCTGTCCTCATACTAAAGATACCATTGCCATATGTAGACTTAGATGAGAAGTACAAATTATGGCTATTTCAGTACATGTTTTGAATTACAGATATATACAAGGTAATTGAAAGAGGGAAAAAGGGAAAGTGATCAAGAAGTCAATCAGCAAGTATTAAGTGCATACTAAGGAAGCAAGGTGGCACAGTGGATAGAGCTCCAGGCCTGGAGTCATAAAGACCTGAATTCAAATTCTACCTCCAATGTTTACTGTCTGTATGATCCTAGATAAACCGTTTAACCATGTTTACCTCAGTTCCTCATCATATAATGACTTGGAGAAGCAAATGGCAAACCACTCTGATACCTTTGCCAAGAAAACCTCAAAAGAGATCATGCAGAGATGAACGTGATTCAAAAAGACTAAACAACAACAAAAGTGCTTATTATTGATGAGATATTGTGTGAAGTGATGGGAATTAAAAAAAAAAAGGCAAAAACTGTCCCTGCCTTCAAAAAGCTAAATTCTCATGGGGGAGATATATGGACAGAAACAGGTATTTGCAAGATACATACGGAGCAGAGGGGAGCTCACCTCAGAGGGGAAGGCACTAGCATTGAGGTGGGGGGACCAGGAAATGGGAAGGTCTCCTACAAAAGAAGGTGTTTGAAACTCCCTATTGAAGGAAGGCAATGATTTTAAGAAATGGAGATGAGGAAGAACAAGAACACACACATTGATTCGGAATACATTCAGGATACTTTACTTTTGAGAGATATTTAAGTGTGTTTGTAAGTGTAGTGGAATCAACTGAGGACTACCATGAACATTTTTCTAACAGTGACTGATTCCTATATCTATACATACTAAAGGTCTATGTATATTTTGTTTTGTATGAGAATGTATAGATAGTTCCTAAATGACTGTGTACTTTATTTTATTTTTTAAAATTATGAATTTAAATTATATTATGAATTTAAATCACAGGAAGCTTTTGGGGTTTTAATACAGAAATTAATCATAATAAATGTATGATTTGTTCACAAAATTGCTTTTCTGGGTAATGAGCTTTTCATATAATGCAAGGGTAACCACATAGCCAGATGGTAGAAAAGATAGAATAAATGGACAAAGAATATTATTTACATGATAGGAGAAGGAGTATACATAAAAATACTACATTAGTAGTATAGTAATTATGCATTCTTTCCATTGCTCATTGATCATTACGATAGCTGTGGTTATTATTAAAGTAATTGATTAATTACAACTGAATTATTCATTGCTGGTCTTTTTCATTATAATGAAACTACCCAGTTAGTGGAAAAGTTTTAAAATATCTTCTCTGCATATTTCACCTCTGGAATAGCAAACTTAGGTATTGATAAACAATTACAGTAAATTCTACTCCATTGATTTCTAATAAAAGCCCATCCTTGAAGATGACTAATCGCCTATAAACAATATATTTATCAGGAGTAGAATTAATGGAGGCATAAAGAAAACTATTGAAATATTCCACACTTACAAATATGCCCCCCAAAACAATTCTTCTTCTGATGTGAAAGCACTTATCTCCCTCCACAAATGTATTTCACTCACTCAGAATATCATAAAATAAAAAAAAAAATTAGCCAGACTAATTCTCCATAATTGGAGGTACTCTTTTAAGTTATTTTTTCAGATAATAGTATTATATATTTACAACTAAATTGGGAACTTTGAGGTTATCTGATATATCCTGGATGGATGAAATAATTTGACTTTCACAAAGCCATAAGTAGTAGAGTTGCAATTCAAAATTAATACTAATTCTTCTGTGCAGCAATGAACTTTTGGTTTCCATTTGGACACCTTAGACAAGAAAGGGTCCATGTGATAAGGTTCACAGCTCTGCCTTTTTATTTTCATAGAGACCTTATGGAGAGTACATCAAGAACAAACCACTTAAATGTAGGTCATTTTTTGTAAATATTCAACATTCATTGCCACAAAGTGTACAATATATTTGTATAAACTGCAGCAATTTTATTTATTTTTATTGGGTTGTATTTCTTTTTGACTAATGCTAACCCTCTAGTTACCTGGTTGCTTGAGAGGAAAATTGCTAACAAGTACATTATATTAAGCAAGCAATGCATGAAGATGTGAATTTACACAAAAAAGATACACTAGGGAATGTTTATTTGATTTACAAAAGAGTTCACTGTGATTTTCTGTTAAATAGCAAGTTTCCTTTGTTCATTTACAAAAATTCAATTTGCAAAAGCTTTAGTTATACACAACATTTTCAGAAGGAGATAACAAGTCTGATATGGCTCAAGATCAGAAAACAGTAAGTACTGTGGAATTGAAAAATAAATGGCCCCCTAAATTATATTTAGAGTCTCTATCCATAGCATACAAAGAGAATTTTATTCCTGGATGAAGTAGAACGTGAAAACCAAAAAACAAAATGCTTTATACTATTAAGAGGGAGGGATCTCCATGCTGGTAGGAACACTGGAAATCTCCAATAGTTCTCCCCACCCCTATTCCCCATCATCTCTGATAAGTGGTCATTCATCTTTACCTAGTGCTTTTCCAATGAAAAGGAATGAGAATCCTTTAGGATTTATAGTAGGAAGAGTTAGAAGAGACCTTTAAAAATCACTCTCATTTTACAGCTTAGGAAAATGAACTTGATTTTCCTTTTAGAGAGTTCTTGTTCTTAGGAGTTCACAGCTGCCAGAGATCATTAGGCTGGCTAATTTAAATTTATTTATCTTCTTTATTTCTTTGTTTATTTATTTATTTTGGCTATGTGACATATTTTGACAGAGACAGTAGAGTAACCTTTAAAAACAAGTTACATTCATACATGACTTAAATTTTTGCAACACTCTTTCCTCATTACAATCTTGTGAAGTTGGTAGAGTAAGTACGATTATTCCCATTTTGCAGATGGAAAAGGTGAGGATCTGGGAGATTAAGTAAATCATAAATTACCACATTCAGGGTGTGAAGAAGGGTTCAGACTCAGGTTTGCTCTTATTCTGATAGCTATGCACTTTTTACCTAATGAGTGAGTTTGGCTTGTTTCTATGAAGTTGGTTATTTTGTTATTCAACAGTAGGGAGAAAGCCTTTGTTTCTATATTCTCTGGAGAGTGAAACAGTAAGGAGATGACTTTGCTTGTCTCTCTATGTCTGTGGAACTAAAGAGAAAACTAAAAAATTGGTTCAGATCACTGTACCAATTTGCCTATGAGGGAATCTGACCCCAGGCACTTCTGGTTAGTGAATAGCTGAGACACTTGTCAGAAATGATACATTTCCTTAGGCAAGAGAGCAGAGGACCTGACCTAGCTGATCTTCCTGACAAAACTATCTGAATTACCAGCTTAAACTTGGACTAGTATTCCTTTTTCCCCTGCTGTGTAGGAATATGATTTTGTTGTCTGCTGTTCTTCAGGAATAGAAGTTAGTCCTTGAAAAACTGGATATAACTATTGACTCCTGTCCCAAAATAAATTGTGAAAGAAGGTAGAGGGGCAACTAGGTGGCACAGTGAATAGAACACCTGCCATGGGTTCAGGAGGACCTGAGTTCAAATTTGACCTCAGACACTTAACTCTTACTAGCCATGTGACTTTGGGCAAATCACTTAACTGCAACTGCCCTGCCTTTTCCTCTCCAAAAAGAAAAAAAAAGTAGAGATATCTTCACAAGACTTTTTTTTTTAATCTAAGTTTGGACTATCTTTCTTACCTAATATCAAACTTCTCATATAACTGTCTATGACAGCAAGGTAGGGAAAATAAAGTAAAACGAGACAGTTTAATTAGATCGCCTCTAAGTTACCTTCCAACTCTAGATCTGGGAAGGAAGGAAGTTCGAAGGAAGTAATAAAGGAAAGAAGGAAGGAAGGAAGGAAGGAAGGAAGGAAGGAAGGAAGGAAGGAAAAAAAGGAAGGAAGAAAGGAAGTGTGTGCACCCCAAAAACTGTGTGCAACAGAAATCCTTACCCAAATAATACTCAGAGGTTTCTCAAGGTAGGAATCAGAAAAGAATGGTTTATGATCTCGAGAAAGGGTCACTCTTCCAAGAAATGGTCAGGGAGAAGAAGCAATTTACAAAAGGAAATGGTGAAGTTATAAAGCCCTAATGGGGAATTCTCCCCCACCCCCCTCCTGACCCTTTTCTTCCATTGGCTGGAAGTTAGTTGTACAATCTAAATGCAGCAATCTACCTCAAGTACCTGAGCAAGGAAACAGAAGATCACCCAATGTACTTTGAGAAAGTGCTTTGAGAAAGCACTTCTGTCCTTATTTTGCATATCTTGTTCTGAGGTGGCACTGGGGAGGGTCTCCATTGCTCTAAGTCCCAGATTCCTGCAAGGTCAGGTGACTTCTAAACTTAGGCCTAGTGGATGCTGAAGTCACTCTAGATCTGATTTTTCAGGATGGGAAAATTCACTGCAAATTATCCTTCACAAATTGCCCCTGTTCTTTTATACCTTTTGAAGTTTCCCCACTTTTCTTAATTCCAATTACCTTCATTGCATTGAAAACCTACAAGGGGGCAGTCCCCTTTGTGAGTGTAGATATAGAGATTCAAAAGAAAAGAATTATAAACAATTGTCCTTTCAGAGTCCAAAAGTCTCTTTTCACATTCCTGTCTGGATCTGAGGAAGTCCTCTGGTGGCTTAGGGTCGTCCATCTTCAGTCTTGCATCCCAGCCTCTCTTTCTTCAGTCTTCTTTCATTCATTTACCTACAAAAGGAACCTTGGGACCAATTTAAATGGCCACTCCAGAACCCTTATCATTCTTACAAAATTAAAATTGGAGCCAATTGTCATGATCATACATTAAAACCAGTTTCCTATATTTTGTATTAATCCATCATTAATTCCTCCACCAGGAGGATGGGATTTCATTAAGGGATATACATTAAGCTCACAATTAAAACAATTAAAATTTTTACCAAGTAGTCCAAAAAAATTATCCTCTTTCTAACATTGACCAATTGTAATAAAGTTGAGACAAGTGTGATACTAACTAAATACCAGAATAATATTCCCACACACCCTCAATCTCTTTGTCCTTATACTATTACAAAGAACCAAATGACCCTGACTTATACAGGAATACCTGTACTAAACGCTAAGCCTAATAGCTTTATCTTAATAATAACTTGAGATGCTCCAGAATCAAGTATTTAATAGATTTGTTGTTGTGTTTTCAAAACTTTTGATTATTGAAACTTGCCACCAAGAATAGGAATGAAACTGTAATGAGGGAACCATTTCCCCAACTTCAGAATGTCCGTTCCAGGCAAAATGTATATACCAGGTTGCAATCTGCATTGAACCAAGCTCAAAGTCTGCCAGGTGTCACTGGGAGGGTCGAGTCAGGAGAATCCTACCTCAGCTCATGTGGAACAGTCGTTCTCCTGACCTTCCATACCCGTACTTCACAGGCCTTCCATACCTGTACTTCACAGGCCTTCCATACCCGTACTTCACAGGCCTTCCATACCTGTACTTCACAGGCCTTCCATACCTGTACTTCACAGGAGCTGGCCTCATGGATCAGGGGCTCAAATAACTTGGATAGCTTTTCTTAATATCCATGCCTGGAGTTAGACTCAGAGGAACAATCAGTGAACAGTCCCATCAAATCTTAAATAACAAGCTCCAACAATCAGTTTAAGATATGATTATCATCTCACATTGGTTAAGGAACATCTTTAAAGTGAGCCTCAAATAACCTGTAATCATTTCCATATTTGTTCTTGTTCACAAAAATCAAATCTCCCATCAGGATTATAAATTATTGCTCTAATAAATTTTCATCTATTTCCCAAGCTTCCTTATCTTCCTGGGACTATGCTTAATCTGAACTCACAATAAAATTTCTTTTCTCTCAATTAAAAATGTCTCTGATTTAATCCTAACAATTAATTCAGTCAATTGTATTAATACCCAATTACACTTTGAAATACACTGGGAACCCATTCCAAACATATACACAGATATAACTTTTGTAAGTAACTTTATAATCCCAATCTCAGTCCATGGGATAATGATTCAATATTGCATTTTTATCCTTATTTCCTTTTCTTCTCAAATATGATTGAGCTATTAATTATAAAACCAAGGTACAAATATTTCTGCCTTCCTAAATACTTCCTCACACTCTTCTCAACATACTTAAACCATCTGATACAAAGGTATCCAGACCACTATCTAGAGACAGGAGGGGCTTGGATAAATCCCCATTTGTTCCCAAACCTTCTTATCTGCCTTCTATATTTCTAATCAAACCTTTATTTATCCTTCCAAATCTCTCAAATCCATTTTCCAGATTATCAAGCTTTCCTTTAGATTTTTAACCATAAAACAAGATAGCTCATAAGTTTTTATTCTTTTGCTAACATAACTGTTCTGCTTAAAGAAAGCAAAGAGAGTAGTGGCTAAACCCCACAGTCTGGAAAAGTGAAATACTTCAGGAATCTAAATCTTTTACTTATACATACAATTACAAATGTTAACTTTGCTTATGCCATGAAATAACTACAAATTCACTTTAAAACAGTGAGATGTCTTCTGCAAAACATCTTTTCTGAAAGTATTTCCTTTCTTTAAAAACAGTTTGGATTTATCCTCCTGTTAAGGAGAATAAAGACTTGCATTATGTCTAACTTTCCATTGATTACCAAACTCTTCCATAAAGATGAAAAGTGGGCACCTGATTAGACAAAGCATCCAAGAATGCAGTGCAGTCCCCCAACCCCCCTTCCTAAACATCAATTCACTCTCATTGAATTGCAATATACCTCAAAGATTTACCAGAATTGCCATTCTAAATTCCAAATTTGTACTAAAAACCAATTACTAGAAATCAATTTTACCAACTTGAAAGGCCAGTTTGGAGACTGACTGATTTTTCAGTAAGACTTCTTCAGAGGTTGAAGAAATAACTGTGGGGAGTGCTGAAATTCCCTTCTTAATCTGATCTGTGATAAATGGAAATACTCTTTAGGCAATCTGCCTGAAATTCCCAAATCTAAGGGTCCTATCTAGAAACTTAAGAAAATTCAGAGTAAGTTTGAATATTACAAAATCTATACATAATTGATAAAATGAACCATGCTTGGGCCATAGGATCATCTAAATTTAGACCAGAGAATTTTCTGACATTTTCTTTCAATCTATCAAGAAAGGCATATGGGGCCTCCTCTTTGTCCTGCTGTACTTCCTGTACTTTTTTTTTTTAATTATGGTTCCTAGGCACTGCATTTAGAATTCCCTGGATCACCATTTTTCTAAGATCTTGTAGGTGCCCTCTATGTATAGGGTTATTGTGATCGCAGTTGGGCTATCAGAGAAAAAATTTTCCTCCCCTCTCGGACCCCCTTGAGCCATAGGCTAGGATTCATCCCAAGGCGGCATAGGGGCCCTCCTAATTTTTCTCCTCTCTTCCCCAGTAAATAATATTTCTAAGATTGATAATAATTCCCCCCAAGTATACAAATTGGGTCCTAAAACCTGATTAACCTGATCTCAGCCCTGAGGGTCCTCAATTGACTGCTTCATTTCTTTATTAAAAGTTCTAATTTCAGTGCTGCTTAAGGCGGGGTGGGAGGTGGGGGTGGGGGTATTCACATAACTTATCCCGTGTGCCAGCGGGACTTCCTGAAAAGGTAAAGCTTTAGCAGCTTCTGCAGTCCTAGGGAGAGCAAAACTTTCTGGATCTTTTATCAAATATTTCAGTTCCCTCCAGAGAGGTGTATTGGTGTGCCTGACCCAGCCAAGTCAATTAAGTCCTCACCCTTTTCAGATTCCCTTTAAGAGGGTGAGGAGAGAAGGGAAGGAGGAGTTGAGGCTGGGACAGGAAGTCCCCTTCCCTGTCCTAGTCCCTGGAGATGAAGGAATGTAGAGAAAGAAGGGGGTCCCAAGGATAGGGCCTCTGTTCTTGTTCTTCTGATTTCCCTTTTGGGCTCCTCCCCCTCCTTTAGAGCAAATTTGTTCTACAGCCTGTATAGCCAGAGAGCTGCATATTCAATTTCCCCTGGGTTAAAAGGCTCCTTATAATTCATATACAAATTTAGTTGTTGCCACACCCAGTCTTCAGAGGAGCCTTATTTTTGCCAAAATAAGCCTCCTCCAAGTGGGATGCCAGTCCAAATGAGGCAACAGTATTTTATCATCTTCCTTTGGTCTTTTGCCTTGTATTTCGGTAAATTATCCCAATTAGCTAGTCTATCTCCAAGAAGAGTATCCTCGAGAAGGTTAGGAAGGTATTTTCGATGGCTGTTCTAGATTGCTCTTTACCCATAGTTTTAATCTTATCAGAATCTATTAGGCCTATCTAACTCTTTGCCAGGCAAGAGAAACCTTACACTCAAACTAGAGTGTCCCCCACCCCTGGCACCCCTGGTAGGAGACATCTTACAGACTCGAACTGCTTAGACTGTCCCTGACCTCTAGATCACCCAGGGACTTGCTTAACTGGGTTTGTGTACTCAAACTTGTGAGGTCCCTGCTGGTGGTCTTCACTAGCAAAACCAGAATTTCTGCTTCATACCGAGTCCCTCTCTTCAGATTGTGACACTATCAGAATCAGATCTCACAGAACAATTCCAAGGACCTCCGAGAAACCTCAGTTGGTTCCTGGTCCTTGTTAAGGGTCTTGTGGGACCCTCTTGTGAAAGGATAAACCCTGGTCAAGCCCCCCAAAATGTATGCAATTCCAAAACTGTGTGCAACAGAAATCCTTACCCAAATAATACTCAGAGGTTTCTCAAAGTAGGAAGCAGAAAAGAATGGTTTATTTATGATCTGGAGAAAGGGCCACCCTCCTGAGAAATGGTCAGGGAGAAGAAGCAATACTACAAAAGAAAATGGTGAACTTATAAAGCCCTAACAGCGAATTCTCCCCTACCTCCCTCCTGACCCTTTTCTTCCATTGGCTGGAAGCTCTACCTCAAGTACCTGAACCAGGAAACAGAAGATCACCCAATGTACATTTGAGAAAACATGTCTGTCCTTATTTGGCATATCTTGTGCTGAGGTGTCAATGGAGAGGGTCTCCATTGCTCTAACTCCCAGATTCCTGCAAGGTCAAGTGACCTCTAAACTTAGGCCTAGTGGATGCTGAGACCACTCTAGATTTGATTTTTCAGAATGGGGAAACTTCACTGCAAATTATCCTTCACTGAAGGTAGGAAGGAGGAAAGGAGGGAAGGAAGAAGAGAAAGAAACATTTATTAAGCACCTACCATGTGCTAGAAACCATGATAAGTTTTTTTTTAAATAGTATCTCATTTAGTCCTTAGTAACAACCCTGCAAGGTGGGTGCTATTATTATTTCTGTTTTATACAAGAGGAAACTGTGATTAACTGAGATTAAATAACTTGCCAGGGACAAATAACATAAAATATCTAAGATTAGACTGGAATTCAATCTTCCTGCCCCCAGACTCAGTATTCTATTCAAGAAACCCATTAAATGCTACCTATATGATCCTATAATGCAATAATATTACTGTAATGAGTGGTAGACTTGAAATCATGAAGATGTGAGTATGAATACCACTTCACATCCTTGCTATCTGTGAGCCTGGGTAAGTCCTTAAACATGTTTAATGCCCACTTTTTTCATCTACAAAATGGGAATGATAGTAGTACCTCTCTCAGGTAGTGGGACGTGAAAATAAAAGAGATATGAAATACATAGGAGATGTAGGAAATTATTCTCTTCTATAGAGAAGATTCTTATATTGGATAGAATGCTTCACAATTTCAATATAAATCAATATTTATTATATGCTTAAAATGTGTGTGACATTATAGTCAGCTCTCTGTGAGATATGATTGAATAAGTCACAGCCCCTGTCCTCATGAAGCTGATAATACATATATACCTATAATTCAAAAGAGCAGATTTTAAACACTTAGGAGAGGTCCAGTCAAAAGTGCCTACTACATTCCAGGTAGTGTGTTAAGCACAGGGAATAAAAACAAAACAAAACCAAAAACAAAATCAAACAACCCAAAAAAATGAAAAGGCAAAAGACTGTCTACTCTCAAGGTACTTACACTCTAATGCAGAGACAATATGCAAACAACTATTCATTTATTTTCATTTTACTTTTTATTAATTAATTCATTTTTAGTTTTTAGCATTAACTTCCACAAGATTTTGAATATCTCTCCCCTCTCTCCACCCTGAGATAGCATGCATTCTGATTACCTCTTATCCCTGCCTCCCCTCCCTTCTATCACCCCTCATCTTCTCTTATCCCCTTTCTTCCCTTCTATTTTCCCATTACACAAGATATATTTCTATACCCCATTGCCTGGATATTTTATTTCCCAGTTGCAAGTAAAAATGAAGTTTAGCCTTAATTTTTAAAACTTTGAGTTCTACATTCTTTCCCTTAATGTCTCCTCAACCACTCTCATTGAGAAGGCAAGCAATTCAATAAAGGTTATACGTGCAAAACACTTCCATAACAGTCATGTTGTGAAAGAGGAACTGTGTTTTCCTCCCTCCTATCCTGCCTCATATTTATTCTCTTCTCTTCTTTAACCCTGGTCCTCCTTAAAAGTGCTTCTCTTTACCTCCTCCTCTGTTTTGTCCTCCCTTCTATCACCCCCCTCCTTCCTTCCTACTTTCCTAAAAGGTAAGATAAATTTTCATACCCAATTGAGAGGGTATGTTATTCCCTTTTTAAGTCAAATCTGACTAAGATTCACTCACTCTCTTTTACCACCCTTGTTTTCCCCTCTATTGTAAAATCTTTTTCTTGCCACTTCTATGTGAGATAATTTACTCCATCCTATTTTTGTTTCTCCTTCTCCCAGTACATTCCTCTTTCACCACTTAATTTTATTTTTTTAGATATCATCCCTATTCACCTCACCTTGAACTCCCTGTCTATATGTGTTGTAATGCCAAGCACAGAAGCTTCCCAGAGGAACTGCTACTGTGAACAGCTTTTTAAAGGTTCTGATTACTCAGTATATTGATCACTCTCTTTATTCCTTAACAAAGCAAAACATCCATGGAAAATCAAGGCACACCATAATTTAAAATACAGCATTCACCATTTCAACTTATCACAGAAAATCACAATATAATATTCACAACGTAGTCTCAAAATAAAATAGTCACTATTAAGTTAATTCAATCAGTAACAAAATAGTCACTCAAGTTAATTCGATCAGTCACATCGGTAGTATCAAAGTACACAGTCAAAGACTTCCACTCTTGGGGCAAAGTCTTGATTAACTCAATCAGTCACTAATCAGTAACAATAATCAAAGTACTCAGTCACTTAACAGTAACAATAGTCAAAGTACTCAAAGTACAATCAGTCACTTATTCAGCAAAGTCTTACTAAGTATCATACACAAAATCCTTCACCCCTTAGGTCACTAGTAAACTATAATTCCATAATTATTCAGTACCCAAGGAGATGTTTTTTTTCATTTTAACATGGGGCCTTATAGAAGCAAGCACCCCAGCGTCCCCAGGGTTGCTGCCAATACAGGTTCTTGGATCTGCTTTGATAAAGGAAAGCAACTCAAAATGGGTAAACAAGCTTACTTTAATCAGTCAAATATGTATAGTTTACCTAGTTCAGGAGAAAAAGGTCAGCACCCCAAACTTCAGAGTATACAGACAGAATTATCAAGACAGAGAAACAGATCAAGTAGAAAGGTTTCCAAACTGTCCAACCATTACATCCATACCAAATCAACATCTGGGTTTTTCAAAGCTGGGGGCTCTCAACAAGGGCTTCCCAAAGTCTCATCTGATCAAATCACAGAACACTTCTCAAAGTGAGCCCCAAAGCAAAGCCTCACATCAGGGATTATATAGCCTTCTCCTGGGTCAGAGAATGTAACCACCCTCTTGACCCACTGCCCAATCACACAGCCTCAAGGTGTGGGCATTCCTGAAAACCAAGCCTCCTGCCACAGGCTCCATGTGACCAAATTCAGCCTATTAGGAGGCAGAGTATATTTTCAAATCAAGGAAGGTTCTCAGAGTCTCTTAAGCCTATCAAAGGGCCTAAGGTCAGGGAAGATCTTTAAATTTTCATTTCCATTACAGGACTGTTCTCAGATTCCCTGGATCCCCTTCCATGGTCCCAGATTCTACCTGGATTCAATGGCAGCCAGCTCCTAGTTCCTTGACCAGCTCTCTGGGGAGGCTCTGCTCCACACTGGAGTTCACAGGATATGGTCCATGTCAGCTCCTTCACCATTTCTGCTCCAAAAAATTCAAGGCTCAAGCAAGCCACAAACAAAGTCTCAGCATCCTGTTCATGCTTCAGTCACCTGGGCTCCTGGCTCCTGGGATCCTGTTCAGAAGAAGCTCCACCACCACAAGTTTTCAGGACTCAGTTCTCTATTCTTCTGTAGCTGTTCTGCCCCCAGATCTAGGTCTCAAGGAAATTCTGACTGTGCCACTCTGGGGCTCCTCCTATATATACAGAATTACCTACTTTACTTCACTCAGCCAACTTCCTGTTACATCAGTAACAAGGAGACAGGAGTTCATACCTTCTGTTTCCCCAGTAGAGGATTGATCAGTTACTAAGTGCTGAGTAACTGCTACTTTTACCAACAAATGGATCTTCAAATTCAAAATTACATTACCATTACATGTGTGTATATTTATGTATGTATTTGTGCATATATATGTTTGTTTATGTGTATATGTAATGTGTGAATAGTGCACTCATATACATACATATGTATACATGGGTATACCTACATGTACACACATATGCATGTGAATTTAGGATCTATATATATGCATGCTTACATATGTATATATGTTTGCATGTGTGTATGTGTCGTATATTCCCTCCAACTACCCTAATACTGAGAAGATCTCACGAGTTAAAAATATCATCTTTCCAAGTAGTATTGTAAATAGTTAAATTTTTAAAAGTCCCTTATAATTTCTCTTTCCTGTTTACCTTTCCATGCTTATCTTGATTCTCATATTTGAAAGCATGCTTTGTGATTATCTCAGGACTTTTTATCAACAATGCTTGAAAGTCCTCTATTTTGTTGATTGCCCATTTTTTTCTCCTGAAATATTTTACTCATTTTTGCTGGGTAAGTGATTCTTCATTTTAATCCCAACTCAGTTGACCTCCAAAATATTCCACTACTTCAAGCCCAATGATCCCTTAATGAAGAAGCCAACCCTGCCACTGCCCTGGGCTAGGGCCAGACCTTGTTCCTCTTTCACCCAGGTCCAATAGACCTTTCCTATTTCCCATCTATGTTGTCTTTGGTGTTTGTGGTTTGAGAAGTTCTCAATCTAAATGGCCATGGATCCTGGAACAAATAGAGGCACTATGCTTTGTAAATCCTTGCTGACTATGCCATAATGTAATGTAATACAAAGCAAAGGCAACTTCCCAAGGTTCAAAATACCAGCATAGGTGCTCTCCATTTTATTCAGTGACAAATTAAGAACAGAGAACATCAAAATATGACATCATTCAAAATACAGCATTTACTAAGTGTGATTAAATAATCTCCAAGTACTACCTGAGTTAATCAAGTACTACCCCACCCCAGGACATTACATTCATTTAATCAATTACAAAGTCCCTGTTCTAAATACTACTCCACCCCTAGGCTGTACCTTCATTTAGTCCATCACAAAGCCCCTCTTCTCAAATGGAGATTAGTTTCCAATCATAAGTAAAGTACATTCAATTTGTTCAATCACAGAGCACAAAAAGGTCAAAAGTTCCCCACCCCTGGATCACAATTTAATCTACCCCAGAGTTACAACAAGTTTAAGCACAGCACTTAATACCCAAATGGAGGTCTTTTCTTCATATTGACAAGGGGCAAGTTCTCAGCAATCTTTGTTCCTGGGGAGACAAAGCTTAGCAAGGCCACAAGAAACATTGCCAGTCTCTTCATTAATTCATCCTCTGTCTGCAGAACAGTCCTAGGACCCCTGAAAACATTAGCAAAACCCTCTCCCAGGATTTCTGTAAACATACAACAAGAAAATCCCTCTTCAGGGCTTCGGAACCAACAGCAAGGTTCCACAAATTCTGCAACAACAGCACTGTCCTTCACCAGTGGACAGTATTCACTCTCTGTCTGCAGAACAGTCTCAGTAGCTCTGAACCAACAGAAAGATTCCCAGACTCCTGCAACAACAGCACTGTCCTTCACCAGTGGACAGTATTCACTCTCTGTCTGCAGAACAGTCTTAAGAGCTCTGAACCAACAGAGAGGTTCCCAAACTTCTGCAAGAAGAGCACTGTCCTTCACCAGTGGACAAATCTGGCAAAACAACATCCAAACAGACAGACAAAGTACCCGCAAAACAGCCATGTCTCCTCAGTCCTTGGCAGCTCTGGGTGGCAGGTCTCAAAAGTCCTGGGCAATTCAAAGTGGCCCTCAGCAATCCTCTCAGTCTCTCTCTGCCTCCAAAGGTGCTGCTTCCAAAAAGTTCTTCTGCCTCTCTCTTGTGTCTCTCCAAATAGACATCACCAGCTTCTCCCAGTTCAGCCCTCTCTTTTCATGTCAACAAGTCCATCCCACAAGTAGGATTAACAAGCTCTGGGTTTTAACACCAAAAAACAAGCCAATACAGGGGAATCTTTAAAAGCCATTACTATTACACATGTATATATATATATATATATATATATATATATATACACACACACACATATATATACACATACACATATGCACACATGTAGAACTACACATACACATACATACAAAGAGACAGAGTCCTTGGGGTCATGGAGAGTTGGATCTGACTGAAACCCAAAATTATATATATAAGTATACATATGCATATACATATACACACACATATATACATACACAAATATATGTCAGTATGTATGCATGCCTACATATAGACACACAGACCACATATGCACACACATGGATACATGTGTGTTTATTTGTGAGGCATAAAAATGCATACAAATATACATGTATGCAGCTAGTTGGTGCAACAGATAGTGTTGTGGGCCTAGAGTCAGAGAGATTGATCTTTGTGAGTTTAAATTTGACTTCAGATCATCTAAATGTACTAGCTGTGTGATCCTCAGCAAGTCATTTAATGCTATTGGTCTCAGTTCCCTTATCTGTAAAATGAGCTGGAAAAGAAAATGACAAACCATTCTAGTATCTTTGCTAAGAAAACCTCAAATGGGTTCACAAAGAGTCAGAGACAAGCAAAACCACCAAATAATAATACATTCCTTCTCTCTCTCTCTCTCCACACATATACTACATGCACACACACATATGTATATACATACACCCATATATATACACACATGCAATATATAATATATATTCTATGAAGATGTGTATACATATATATATACATATATATGCATGCTTACATATTCAAATACCCATATCAGCATGTACATTTCTGTGCTTCTTCACTGGTCTGTAAATATGCATGCTTTATTGAAAAGTCGAAATCCTCTTATCTCTGCCTGCTTCCAGGAGACTCTTGCTCAGGCTACCTTTCACCCATCACACAAGTTGGGGTGAAGTGGGAGGGGTCCTTCTACTGGCAGGACCAAAATGAAGTTCAATTCCATTGTGACCTCTGACTGAAGCAAAAACCATGAGAGACACTTCAACAGGCCCTTGTGCATACGAAGCAAGATAATGTTTTACCTGCTCTCCAAAGGAGCTGAAGAAGAAATACAATGTCCATTCCATGCCTGTCTGAAACAACAAAAAGATCCAGGTGGTTGTGGACACTACAAAGGTCAGAAAATTGACAAGGTAGTTCAGGTTTACAAAAGGAAATATACCATCTACATTGAGCATGTGCAATATGAAAAAGGTAATGATACAACTCTCCATGTGAACATTTGCCCTAGTAAGGTAGTTATCACCAGATTAAAACTAGACAAAGATTTCAAAAAGACTCAAGTGTGAAGACAAATTCCAACTAGTTGGAAAGAAGGGCAAATATAAGGAAAAACCATTGAGAAGATGCAAGAATAAAACTGTATAGAATTGTAATTTAAAAAGAAATTAAAAAAAAAAGAAAAAGAAAAGTTGAAATCCTCAGTTAACCTCAATTAATTTCAGTTTCTCCAGTCCAGGTTAGAATATTCATGCTTCCAGGGCGGCTAGGTGGCAGAGTGAGTAGAGAACTGGCCCTGGAGTCAGGATGACCTGAGTTCAAATTCGGCCTCAGACACTTAACACAAAAACTAGCCATGTGACCTTGGGCAAGTCACTTAACCCCAATTGCCCTGCAAAAAGAAAAAAAAAAGAATATTCATGCTTTCCTAGTTGACCTCTGTATTTTCCTGTCCTATGCAATCTCAGTGTCTCCTTACACCATTGCTATCATGCCTGCAAAGAACAATATAGTATCAAAAGAATAGGAGAAGAAAAAAAGAAATGTTAAAGATATCCATATCTGTCCCACCTATATTCTCTCTTCTCTTACCTTTCCCCTTTGGTCTAGTAATATTCCTCTAAGGTAAAAGGAAATGAAATCTACAACTATCTCTACCTGCAAATGTTGAAGAACTGACCTGTTTCAAGTACCCTTCATTTAAAATGTCCTTGTATCCCATTATTTAATTCCCTTAGGCTTTTTTTATTGTTGTTAAAAATTCCTTAGAAAGTTGCAATACAGGGGGCAGCTAGGTGGTACAGTGAATAGAGCACTGGCCCTGAAGTCAGGAAAACCTGAGTTCAAATCTGGCCTCAGACACTTAACACACTTACTAGCCATGTGACTTTGGGCAAGTCACTTAACCCCCATTGCCCTACAAAAAAGAAAAAAAAGGTTTAATACATAGTAGGAATGTAGCTGGGCTTTGTGTGAGGATGCACTAGGCTGAAATCTTCTCTCTGCCATTGTCTATTTTACCTCCAACAAATCTTTTTATCTTGAGTAAAGTATAGTCTGGGTTGTCATCACTGAAGATAGTGAGGGTTTTCCTCTACACTGAGGAAAGCTAAGATATTCCTTGTATTTGAACATGAAAATTCATGTTTTATATAAAATTGTTTCTAATGATTTTTGTTGTTTTGTTGTTGTTTGTTTCTTTGTTTTCAAGAAAAGTTAATTCTTTAGATGCTTTGTATCAGACCTACCAACATACGACCCATGATCTCCTTGCAGCTAGCTAAAGAATTTCATTGGCCTTGCAAAAAATGTAGAAGCTACAAAGGAAAGCAAAGATGTAACCCATGAGTGCTTTGTCTGGGTCTAGCTTAACTTACCTTCCACTAGTCACTATTGTGTCTTGGTTACTATCGTGTAACTTGGTTGGTGGATTGCCACTGCATACTTCCCCCTCTTTGTCACATGACCCAGGGCAACCAACTATCACAATGTATCTTTTACTGTTTTTGGCTACTGGTGTTGAACAGGTGAAAATTAGTGGAGCCAGGTGCCAACACAGCTGATGCCCATTTTGTGATGATGGGCAACAACTTCTTCCCCTCCTCGTGGTACAGCTACCCTCCAAGTTACATGAGTATCTAGCACTCTTCTCCAAGATCAGACCCACAGTTCAGTATTTCTTCATATGTGAGCAGTTACTGTGGAGATTTTCTGGTTCGAACATTAAAGTTTTTGGGGTGAATTTGAAAAAATGGGTGATATAAAGAAGCTGGAGAAACAATGAAATGGGTGATAAAAAGAAACAAATCAGAACATAGAAGGTTTAATCTGGAGTGGACAACTAAATGCTTTTTGATTTACATGAGAGACAAAATATTATGCCTAGTTTGCCCAGAAGTGATAATCACTTCAAAGGATTGCAATATTTTTCACCATTTCAAATCAAAACATCCTGAATTAAGGAAATTGTACACCAATGAAAACCAAATTAAAGTGTTGAAATTGTTGAAAAATCTCAGTGGGTAACAACAATTTTTCAAGAGAGTAAACCTGGAAAATTAGGTGGCTACTAAGATTAGTTTTCAGATTTCTAAAGAAATTGCTGCTGTTGAGAAGTCTTTTACTGTAGGTGACTTCAATAAAGTGTTTGCTGATTACAGTTTCTGGATTATGTCCTGAGGGGGAGAAAAAAAAAAGGTTTTTGAAAAATAGTTTAATCATTGCTTTTGACATTACTTGGAAAATGAGGTGCTAAAAACCTATCTGTGGCCTAAAGAAGTTTAACCTATTTTAATTTTGGCCCCTACCTATTGCCAAGTTGTATATGTCTATATTAAGAGCTATTTATTGGGGGAGGAGCCAAGATGTTGGAATAGAAACAGGACTTCCCCTTTTTTCTGTCTTCTACCTTCTCCAATACATGTAAAAAATGACTCTAAAAAATTTTAGAGCTACAGAACCCACAAAATGAGAGAAACAAATCTCTTGCTGAAGGCAGGCCTGCAGGAAGGGGCTATCATACCCAGCTAGGAACTGAGCCCAGCCCTGCTTGAGCCATGAAGTTTTCACCCCAGGTCAATTAAGCACCAGCAGCTGTGGAAGTTTCCAGACTTCTCAACCCATAAATACCAAAGACAAAGTAAAAGGTCAGTGTGGAACTCTTTTGGAACAGGAATGGGAAGAAAAGCCCAGTCTGGCCCCCACGCCCAGGGCAAGAAGTGGGGGTGGGGAGAGCACCATGTGGCTGCCTCAGGAGCTTGTGGCCTTCAGATTGTAGGGGAACCAAGCAACCATTCAGAGGGTAATCACTCTTGCTTTAACCAGCTTGGATCTGGATCATGGTCTTGGTTGTAGGTCCTGGGGTGTGTGGCCAGGTGCCAGAGCCTGAGGGGAGGCATGGACTGCACAGAGGGCACCCTCCTAATTGCTCTGGCAGCTGTGAAAACCCCAGAAATTTCGGACAAAGCTCTCTTAATTCTGAAAGCAGAGTTCTACCATGGTAAAGAGTTCAAAAGTCAAGTAATTGACTGACAACACATGGAAGCATAGGACATGCAATCCTACCATAGATTCCTTTTTTGGGGACCAAAAGGATCAAAGCATGGAATGTGAGGAAGGCAACCAAGTCAGAACTCCTGCATCAAAAGCTCTCAAGAAAAATAAGAACAGGCCATCGAGGTGATGAGGTATGGGCTCTGGGAGCCCCCTTGATCTCTCCTTCAGTCCTTGAGGTATAGGATCTGGGAATCTCCCTTCAACTCTTGATTAAATCACCTCATTTGATGAGGCATTTGCATGAGGCAATAAGCACTACATTGTGGCTGGGCCCAGTTCTCTAGCCTAGTTACTAACTACTAACTACTACCTCTAGCCTAGTTACTGTCCTAGTCCTCCATTGTTCATCTACTTCCCACCTTTGAGCCTGTCAAAATATCAATACACCCTTGAACTGGCCTAGCCGCCATTGCCTGTAGCCTCCAGCTACTTCCCACCCTTAGTCACTCATTGACCTCATTAACTCCTCCTGAAGATCCTCCCCAAACTCCTCCCCTAGACCACCCCTAGATTGCTCCCACAAGCTTCTGTATATACGACCCCATCCTGTCTTCATGTTTGTGAGAGCGTCATAGAAAGTTATAGAATAATGAGAGCACTATAGAATAGTGAGTGCCATAGAGTGACCTAGCACAGACTTACTCTGTGTCTAATACAAGCAAGCTTTTAATAAACTTTACTTTTCTTTGGCTGAGAAGACTTGAGTCAAATTCATTCGGCAGGATGCAGAGTGTTGGTATTTTGGGGTCTCCAAAACAACCCTAATGCTCTTAGTGGGTATCTTCTTCAGAGGAGCTCAGGAAGGATTCTGAAAACCAAGCAAGAGAAGTGGAGGAAAAATTGGGAAGAGAAATGAAAATGATGTAACAAAATCAAGAAAAGCAAGTCAACAGCCTGAATGAAGAAAATAACACATGAAAAAATAGACTAACTCAAATGGCAACAGAGGCCCAAAAAGCCAATGAGGAGAAGAATGCCTTAAAAAACAGAATTTGCCATATGAAAAAGGAATTTCAAAAACTCATTGAAGAGAATGATTCATTCAAAATTAGATTGTAGTAAATGGAAGCTAATGATTTATAAGAAATCAAGATACTATAAAATATATCCCAACAAATGAAAGAATAGAAGGCAATATGAAATAGCTCATTGGAAAAACCACTAAACTGGAAAATAGATCCAGGAGAGAAAATTTAAAAAAAATATTGTTCTACCTGAAGCCATGATCAAAAGAAAAGAATCTAGACACCATCTTTCAAGAAATTATCAAGCAAAATTGCCCTGATATTCTAGAACCAGAGGGCAAAATAGAAATTGAAAGATATCACCAATCGCCTCTTGAAAAAGATCCCCAAAATAAAACTCCTAGGAAAATTATATCCAAATTCCAGAGTTCCCAGGTCAAGAAGAAAATACTGCAAGCAGTCAGGAAGAAACAATTTGAGTATTGTGGAAATGCCATCAGGATAACACAAGACCTAGCTCTTTCTACACTAAGGAACCAAAGGGCTTGGAAAATGATATTCCAGATGTCATAGGAGCTAGGATTAAAACCAAGAATCACCTACCCAGCAAAACTGAGTATAATGCTTTAGGGGAAAATGTGGGTATTCAATGAAATACAGGATTTTCAAACGTTCTTAATGAAAAAAAAAAAACAGAGCTCAACAGAAAATTTGACTTTCAAACACAAAAGCAAGAGGAGCATGAGAGTGGGGCAGCCAGGTGGCACAGCGAATAGAGCACTGGCCCTGGAGTCAGGAAGACCCTGAGTTCAAATCTTACTTAAGACACATGAAAACTAGCATGTGACCTTGTACAAGTCACTTAACCCCAATTTCCCTCCCAAAAAGAGAGAGAGAGAGAGAGAAGAATGAGATGGTAAATAGGGAAAATAAATCATAAGGAACTTATTAAAATCAAACTATTTACTCTCCTACATGGAAAACCAATAATTGTAACTCATAAGACTTGTCTCAGTATGAGGACAGTTGAAGGGAATATATATATATGTATATATATGTATGTTTGTGTGTGTGTGCATAAATACATATATATGTAAGTATTGGAGGGTGTAGGTATATATATATATGAGCTTGTGCATATGTATGTTCATATATACATAGACAGAAGGCGCAGGACAAATTGAATATGAAGGGATGATATCTAAAAAATAAAATTAAGAGGGTTGAGAGGAATATATTGGGAAATGGAGAAAGGGAGAAATAGATTAGGGTAAATTATCTCATATTAAAGAAGCAAGAGAAAACTGTTACAATGGAGGGGGAGAGCAGGAAGGTAAAAGGGAATGGGACAACCTACTCTCATTGAATTTGGCTTAAGAAGGGAATAACATACACACTCAATTGGGTATCTTACACTACAGGAAAATAGGGGAGGAAGGGGATAAGAGTGGGGATTATAGAAGGGAGGGTAGATTGGGGGAGAGGGTAGTTAGAAGCAAACACTTTTCAAAAGGGACAGGGTCAAAGGAGAAAATAGAATAAGTGAGGAGTGGAATAAGATGGAGTGAAATATAGTTAGTCTTTCACAATATACATATTATGGAAATGTTTTGTGTAACTAACACATGTACAATCTACATTGAATTGCTTATCTTCCCATTGGGGATGGGTGAGGAGGGAAGATGGGGAAAAAAATATGGTACTCAAAGTTTTAAAAACAAATGTCTATAAATAAAATAATTTATTATTATGAAAAAGCTATTGTTTTATAAACCATGTTTTGCAAATAAGCTTTGCACCTGGTCGCCTATTTTTTTTTCTTGCTTTTGTTTTTGTGTGTTCTGCAAAGTGGTAGAAAGATATATGAATTTGGAGTCACAGGAATTATTTCAAATGCTGACTCTGATACTTTATCTGTATGATCATGAGATAGTTACATATAGGTTCTGTTTCTCATGTATAACATGATATAGTTTGACAAGGTGTCTACTGTAATGGTAATGGTAATTTGAAGATCTTCCCTGCCCCTTAATAGGTCAAATGTAATTACATGGAGCCCATGGAGGAAGGAGCTTGCTTAAAGGGTAGAACAGGAATGGTAGACTACGAAGTAGCAGGAAAGAGAGCCAGAATAACTGGGAGCAGACAGCATGGAGGCAGAGCAGCTAGGGTGAGTGAGAAAGAGGCATTTTTGCATAAAAAGGCCTGGTTTATTTTGAAGGCCTGACTGGGGGGACCATTTGGGAATGTTGGCATTCACTTCATTCATTATCTGTACCAAGTTCTTGGTTGCTATGATGGATTTGGCTTTCTGGTTTGGGGATTTGACTTTCTGGTATTTGAATAAATGTTTTGGTTCTGTCTTCCATGTGGAGAATCTGTTAGGTTTTGTGATTCACAACTACACCAGTATATTCATAACCACTGTGGGTGCTGTGAATATTGCATTGGCATTATAAACTTTAAGGCCCTTTCCAGCTCAAGATCCATTATCCTATGATGCTCATAAAGTTTACTGCTTAAAATATGTGAAAGAAAACAAATTTATAAATCAGACAAGGTATAAAAAAGAGGTTAATCTGATGTCTATTTTCTTTTAAATCTTGCTCCTACCCATTTGCTGATCATGGCTAATGGTAACAATAGAGACAGAATTTTATTTTAGCTTTTTGGAAATTAAAAGAGAATTGTAAATGGTCATATTAGTTTTAACCTAGTATTTTTTTTAATATTTCGCTAATCCTGTGTTCTATAAACAAGAACATAATTCTAAGGCCACAGTTGTTAATCAAAAATGCTTCTTTGAAAGTGGCAGTAATGATTTTGACAAGTCATTATGCTCCTTTATGGTGGCAAATGTCACCTTTTTTCTTTGTTAAATTTAATTATCATTTTACATGTTAATTACTTGCTATATGCATACAATTAAGTTCTATTTCATAATTTAAGCTTTAACAAAATACTTAATTTTCTATAAGTTTATATTCACATATTTTAAGTTTGAAATTTTCCCCATATGTCAATATGAGGTTTGTTTGGGAGCTCCTTGTACTAGTATAGACTATAATCCATATATAATTTAGGTCATGCCAGAGGGAGCTGCCCAAGGCACATCAGTGATTTTTCCTTGGTCCCTCAGTTTGTTGGTAGTATAAGTAATATTTAAGCAAGGTCTTCCTGACTACAAGCCTAGCAACCAATTCACTATAGTATGTTGA
>NW_027186473.1:34879078-34880636 GCF_028583685.1 Petaurus breviceps papuanus
ATAGATAGATAGATAGATAGATAGATAGATAGATAGATAGATAGATATTCACACATATACATAAAAATATTTGTAAAGAGAGATAATAACCAGCATTTATAATGTGCCTATTGCACTATTTAAAACACTTTGCAAATATTATTTCATTTGATACTCCTGACAATCCTGGAAGGTAAGTTCTACTTTTATCCCCATTTATGGTAGTGGAAACTGAGGCAAAAAGTGATTAAGTGACTTATTCTAAGTTTTATAAGTAATATATGTCTGAAAGAAGATTTGAATTCAGATTTGAAGATTTAACTCCCCTCCCCCCCTACCCCTTCCCAAACAGATATATAGAAAGGGAAGAAACAGAGAAAAAGAGACAGAAAGAGATGGAGGCAGATTTCAATATAAACTCATTAATATGGTCATTAGTCTATGGGTTCCATTATCCTTCCCCAGTTGCTTATCCCTCTTCTTTATTGCTAATGCTCACTCTAATTGCAATGAAAATTAGTTTATCTTTATCTGAAGACAAAAATCACTATAAAAGCATGCAACGTACAAATAGTACACATCTTAATGAAGATTTAAAGACAATAGGAAATTCATAAGAATAATGCTGCCAGTTTCCCAACCAAAATTGTAGCAGAGTTGGGAGAGAACATAGACAGAAGACAAATTCACTGGGTTATAGTAGTTAAAACAGACAGAGAATTATCTCAGGCCATTCCTAAAATAGATCATTTATCTAATCAAGGCCCCAACCATTCGTGATTGTGTTCAGTTTGGGGGAGCACTGCCTTTCACTTGCAATCAACTGGCGTTAGACACTAGCCCTCCTCACTGTATACTTTCTTCTTCTTCCACCTCTCTCAGGCTTCCTCCTGCCCTGATTCCATAAGACTTTGTTTGCTTCACTTCCCATAATCTTTCAGTCTCCCTTCCAGCAGAGAAAACTACACTTTGCATTCTTGTCAGATTCCTTGCAAAGAAGGGAAGAGAGAGATAAAGAGACAGAGACAGAGAGATATAGAGAGACCTAAAGACAGAGAGAGAGATGGGGAGGCATAGACAGACACACTCACAGAGAGACAGAGACAGACACTAAGAAAGAACAGAAAGACAGTCAAAGACAGAGACAGAAGCAGAGAAAGACAAAAACAAAGATAGATGGCTTCAAAGAGACAGAGGTAAACACTGACAGGGTAGGAACCATTAAAGAAAGAGGAAGGAGAATGGACACAGAATGGAAGAAGGGAAAGAAGGGGTGGGTGCCCATGAACCTACTTGGACAGCAAGAAACCAACATATATTTGATAGAGTTCAATATATAAAAGGACTTCCTCACTTCTCCACAGTAGTATTAAAATTTGAAGTACTGATTCCAAAAGAGGAACCATTTTGAACCTTAAAATTACCTTTTTTTGTTATTGTTTGTTGTAACTTCAAATACTGTTATCTGTGTGTTTTTTGGGGGGATGATGGGTCAAGATAGAGAATCTGAGTAATTTACATATTAGAATATCTTTTCTATTGATTATTAGTCAACTTTCCAAAAACACTTGTATTTCTT
>NW_027186473.1:34881036-34886311 GCF_028583685.1 Petaurus breviceps papuanus
AGATGAAAACATAGGTTCTAACATGTTACCCCCTGCTTGATGATTTCTGGTCTCATTACCTCTAGGATCAAATATACATTCTTCTGTGTGGCTTTTTAAAATTCTTCGTTATGAATTCTTCGTTATGACCTTTTTCAACCTTTCCAGGCTTCTTATACTCTACTCCCCTCCATGCACTCTATGATGCAGCTACAACAACCTTTTGCAGTTCCTGGGATAACTTCCTATCCCTTTTCCTCTGCACTGAAGGTCCTTCATGCCTGGAATTCTCTGCCACCTCACCTCCATCTCTTGGTTCCCTCCTCTTCATTCAGCTAAAGTTCCAGCCCCTGCAGTAGGCCTTCCTCCACAAACCCTACCAACTTCTAGTCACTTCCCTTTTCAGAAGGTTTTTCATCTGCTCTGTAGATATTTTGTATCATAGCTAATTATTTAGATTTCATTTATGCCATTAGCATGTATTTTCCAGATATATTTTTTTTATAATTTCTCTATACCCCCCCCAAAATTAGCATACCCTCTGGCAAATAGTAATCATTTAATAAATGCTTGTTGAATGGATGACCCTAAAAATGTGAGTGAATGTTTTTCTCTCTGACCCCCTTCAACATGACTTCTATCTTCAGAACTTTGTTGAAAGCACTCTCTCCAAAGTTTTCAATGACTACTCTTTTGATCGCAGCCACAAAATGTTTCTAGACTATTCATACTAGTGATCATTATTTCTTTATAATATTTGTTCTTCTTAGTTATTTGTTGTTATTGCCTCTTCCTCTTTTCCTGATAACCCTCTCCTTATAACTGAGTAGTTCATCTGCATAACAGATTCTGCCTCACCAGACAGCTTTAAGGAAAGACTAGGTGACTACTTTTCACTTGTGCTGCAGAGGGATTCAGGTAAGAGTTAGATTAAATTTGCCACTGGCACCTCTTTCAACTTTGATTGTATGGGCATTTGTCTATGTGTTACCGTATACTAAGTGAAAGAATGTGGATATTACAGGGCAACCCTATTGTCATAAGCACAAAACAGTGCAAGCAGATGGTGCTTGGAGAAGCCTTGATACTCTTCTGGACAAAGATAATCACTTTCTGACAGCATAACTACTTCATTATATGAAAGGAATATGAAGACCATTGCTCCTGAAAGCCTTTGAAGATTTAAATATGTGCATATACCTAGAAATCTTGTTAAAAATGACTCATATTTTTCTTGGTTTGAAAACCGCATGAGAGAACATGCTAGACTTTGTAAACCAGGAAAAAAGTGTACCTCTTAGATATGTGGACAATCCACCACAGAGCTAAGATTTCCACTTGCATTCCATAGACAAGAAATCCAATCAGGGGTAAAAGAAAGTTCCCAGCAAGGGGACCTGAAATTGTTTGACAATGGGAGACAGACAGTAAGTGCAAATCAGACCCATTTTCTTGATTAGAAGCTTCCGATTATAACATAGCATTTCAGACTACAGACTTACACCCTATAAACAATGTGATAAATGAGGCAAAGGTGATAGATCCTGTGGTTTATAGAGTGGGTTTAACTCAGGTACTCATTTCTACATTTGGGATTAACACTACAGGCTCCAAAATGTACTCAACACAATGGTGCAGTGATTCTTCAATTGTCCCTGTAATCCATACATTAAGAAAGTTAGCCCAGGCTTCGTGGTCCTATACTGTTCCATAGACACTTATTTCCTCTACCTGACAAATGGAAGTGACAATTACCCCCTCATTCCACTGTGGCCATGTCTGAAAAAATGGAACAATTGGGCAGAGACTGTCAGAGCAGCTTAAATCAAACTGGCAACTCTTTATTTAACACAAACAATGGCCAATTAAATTCCTCCTTTCTGTGTAGGTACTTGATGTTCACAGGGTCTCCTATGGTTTCCTTCTGATAGAACTGAGGGCCCCTCTAGAACAGTAGCATCCTCACTCTGCCTGCCGTGACTTTTAAAGTGACTAATAGCAAGGGTTCTTTGCCTGCACAATTTTCCATCCTTCATCTCTATTAATAGGAAGGTGCACAATGGGTCCTTTCAGGGCTTCTCTTGTTTCACCAAGCTTTCCTACTGAGCTTATGTAACTTCAGTGCTTCATGCCTGTTTCTTATCTCAAAAATCCAAATCAGACGCATTCCAACTGATCCCCTTTCAAACCTGAGTTATCTGATTTGTCTGTCAAACTGGATCAAAAATAACAAGCTAGTGGCCCCATGACCAGTTTACTTTGTCCTCTGTGAACCCATACTAATTTTGAAATCACCACAATGGTACCAACCACATTTGATGTAAATGTTTGCAGGATCAAAAGTCAATAGAAATATTGCAGAAAATAGAAGATGAAATAATCAGAGGCTCAGCTGAAGTGTGGAAAAGGGAGATTTTTTTTATTTTTCTAAAATTTCCCAGTCCCATTCTACTCTGAAATTGTGATTATGACTGAACAAATTCAAATTGGCAATTCATAATTAGCTTTAGGAAAGAAATAAAATAGTGAGATCCATGGAAAATAATGGTAGAGTGTCAAATACTATGTACTAGGAGCAGAAGAGGGGACAAAAAACCACTGTGTACATATTTATATCTTTGTAACCACAGGTCCTAAGAAATCTCCCATTGAGAATATCAAGAACAAAAATGGTTCATCGGTAAAATAATTCCTTTTACTTTTTAAAAAACATTTTATCCCCTCTTAGTATAAAACAGGGGCAGCTTAGTGGCACAGTAAATAGCACATTGGGCCTGGAGTCCGGAAGATTCATCTTCCTAAGTTCAAATCTGGCTTCAGATACTTAGTAATTGTGTGACCCTGGGAAAGTAACCAAACCCTGTTCGCCTCAGTTTCCTCATCTGTAAAATGAGCTGGAGAAGGAAATGGCAAACCACTCTAGGATCTTTGCCAAGAAAACCCAAAATGGTGTCACAAAGGGTTCAGCAACAATAAAAACAAAACATATTGCAGGCATTTAATAAGTGATTGACCAATGACAATGTTTTTAAAGTACTTTGCAAGACTTAAAGCACCATTCAAATGTCATTTGTTATTATTGATGTTAATAATTCACACATGTAGGAAAATGATATTGCGAATTAAAGGCTTGACTTGACATGAGTGAGACCTGATTTCAATCTTGCCTCTGCTCCACATCAGGTATGTGACCAAGAGCAAGTTAATTTTCTTCTCAATGTCCTAGAGGTAGAGGTTATTTCTATCCTGGATGTCCTTTCACAATAAAATCACAGATTTGGCCTAAAGATTATCCTGTCCTCTCTTCCCATTTCAAAAACAATAACAATATATGTGTGGTATTTTTTCCCCAGAAAGTGTAGTTACCATAACTCTGATATTATAAAATATGTATGGGGGGCAGAGTCAAGATGGCATAGTAGAAGCAGACCCTCCCAGTTGCTCTGGCTTCCACCTTCCCCAATCCACATAAAAAGGGGATTCTAAACAAACTTTGGAGCTGCAGAACCCACAAAATGACACAGAGAAGCTAACATCCCACTGAGAACAACCCAGCAGGCTGGCAGGAATCCACCAGAACAGTGCTCTGGGAGCCCAGCCCAGACCCACACCAAGGCTTTAGCCCCAGGGCAGGCCTTACCAGCCACACTCAGGAGGTCAGCAGCAGCTGTGGACATTTCCAGATGTATCAACACATAGATGCTAAGGACAAAGTGAGAGGTCAGTGCAGTCTGGACTTTGGGACCCAGTAAGTGGGAGTGCCTGGCTTTTGCCCCCAGGGCGAGAAGCCCTTGGGATGCTGGCACAGCCAGCCAGTCTCACATGGCAGCTTCAACTCCTGGCTTGCAAAGTGTAGGGGGACCAAGAACTAGTCTGAGGGGTAATGACTCTTGTTTTAACCTTCTTGGATGTGGATTGCAGTCTAGGGTGGAGGTCCTGGGGTGTATGTCCAGCTTGCCAGAGCATGTGGAGACCTCTGAGAGGGCACCCATCTAATACCTCCAACAGATGAGAAAACCTCAGCATTTGGGACAAAAGCTCCCCTGTCTGGTGGCAGAGTCCTACTGTGGCAAAAAGCCCAGGGTCAAGTGACTGAGGGGTGACATGACCAGGCAAAGGAAACAAGGCAGACAGAAGACTCCAACATTAGACTACTATTTTGGGGACAAAAAGGAGCAAAGCATGGAACAGGAGGAATACAGTGAAGTCAGAACTTCTGCACCAAAAGCTTCAAAGGAAAATACGAGTCGGTTACAGGGCATAGAGGACCTTAAGAAACAGATAGGAGAAGTGGAGGAAAAATTGGGAAGAGAAATGAGAACGATGCAAGAAAATTACAAAATGAGAGTCAACTGAAAGAGACTGAGGAAAATAACACATTAAAAAATAGACTAACTCAAAGGTCAAAAGAGTCTCAAAAATGCAATGAGGAGAAGAATGTCTTAAAAAGCCAAATTTACCAGAAGGAAAAAGAATCTCAAAAGCTCAATGAGGAGAATCAAAGCTTCAGAATTAGATTGGAGCAAATGGAAGCCAATCACTTTCTGGGAAATCAAAATGCTATTAAATAGATCCAAACAAATGAAAGAAAAAAGGCAATGTGAAATATCTCATGAGAAAAACCACTGATCTGGAAATTCCATCCAGGAGAGATAAATTTAAAAATTATTGGACAAAAGCCATGATCAAAGTAAGAACCTAGAAATCATCCTCCAGGAAGTTAAGTTCTCAAAGAAAACTGCCCTGATATTTTAGAACCAGAGGGCAAAATAGAGGTTGAAAGAATCCACCAATCACCTCCTGAAAAAGTTCCCAATAAGAAACCTCCTAGGAATATTATAGCCAGGTTCTGGAATTCCCAGATTAAGGAGAGAGAGCAGCCAAGCAGCCAGGAAGAAACACTTTGAATATTGTAGAAGCACAATCAGGATAACCCAGGATCTGGCAGCTTCTACACTGAGGGATTGAAGGCCTTGGAATATGATATTCCAGAGGTCAAAGACCTGGGATTAAAACCAAAAGTCACCTACCCAGCAGAGCTGAGTATCATGTTTCAGGGGAAAATGTGGTCATTCAGTGGAATAGAGGACTTTCAAGCATTCTTGCTGAAAAAACCAGAGTTGGATAGAAAATTTGACATTCAGATACAAGAAACAAGAGAATCATGAGAAGGTAAACAGGGAAAAGAAATCATAAGGAACTTATAAAAGTTGAACTATTAATATTCCTACATGGAAAAACAATAATTATAACTTATGAAACTTTTCTCAGTAGTTGAAGGGATTAGAAATATATA
>NW_027186473.1:34886411-34910995 GCF_028583685.1 Petaurus breviceps papuanus
TATATATATATATATATATATATATATATATATATATATGGGTATGTGGGCATATGAATACATATTTGAATTTTTGTATATATATTTACAGGTATACATAGATCGAGGGGACAGGACCAATTTAACAAGAAGGAATGATACTTAAAAGGTGAAATTAATAGGTGAGAGAGGAATATAATGAGAAGAGATGGGGAAAGACAGAATGGGGTAAATTATCTCATACAGAAGAGGCAAGGGAAAATGGTTACAATGGAGGGGAAGAGGCAAAAGGGAATGGGTCAACCTTATTCCCATTGAATTTGGCTTGAGGAGGGAATGAAATACACACTAAATAGGGTATCTCACCCTCCTGGAGAGTAGGGGGGGGAAGTGGATGAGAGAGGGGATGATGGAAGGGAGGGCAGGCTGGCGGGGAGACAAGTTGGAAGCACCCACTTTTGAAAAGGGATGGGATCAAAGTAGAGAATAGAACAAGTGGGAGGTGGGATAGGAGGGATGGAAATATAGTCAATCTTTTACAATATATCTATTATGTTATTGTTTTGCTTTAGCCACATGTACAACCTATACTGAACTGCTTCTTTTCCCAGTAAGGGTGGGTGATAAGGGAAGAAAGTAATGAATCTGGAATTCAAAGTTTTAAAATCAAATATTAATATACATATATATATATATACACATACTTATATACATAGATCTATATACACTATTATTAATACTATATTATATGTAATTGGGAAATAAGATATACAGGCACTGGGACATAAAGATCTACTGGAAAATTTGAAAGTGGTATGGGGGAAAATATGGGAGAGAGCAGATTAGAGGAGGGGATATTCTGTGGGACTGCTATTTTGGGGTGGTGGGTAGGGGAAAAATGGGGAGAAAATTTGCAACTCAAAATCTGGCAGAAATGAGTGATGTAAATCAGAAGTTAATAAAGCATTTGAAAAAAACTAAAACCACTTAAAATAAAATAAAAATATGTATAAGCAGTTTTTAAAAATTATAAAATAATATATTTTTGGTTACCTTCAGAGCTAACAAAGATAAAAATTCATATTCGTTCATTATGGTAATCACATGCTGTTTGAAAAATGGAAAATTGCCCTAAACTTTACACATAAAAATAAAAAAAAAGAAATAATGAAATGACTAAACTTGAAATGACTCTTGCTTTGATCCTACTTACTAATAAAATAATTTTGGAGATAGGTATAGTGAATGGCTTGTGAAATGTGTTCTCTTTTGCCTCAATATTGAAACAATAAATCGACTGATGAGACCTTGAAAACTTTACTGGTATGCATAGTAGCTAGTATTGACTGGGTAAAATTCAATTAAATTGAGTAAATATTTATTAAACAAATATTAAATTCTTAATAAAAGTGCATACTGTATTTCTATTTGAACATAGATGATACTTATGTGCATAACTTAATATATACAGTGAGATACTGTACATTAATACATGTATATACACATATTCATTATCAAAGGAGAATATAAAATGTTTCCTAGCAACAGAGTTCATTCTATAGCAGTAGAGAATTTATACATTTTAAGGTGTGTGTGTGTGTTTGTATGTGCTTTAAGGAAAATTCACAAAATAGCTCAAATAAAACTATTGAAGAAAATTTCTTCTGAATTCAATTGATTTCTTTATTTGAAGTCTTTGAAATTCAAGAAATTATTGGAGTTTTAACACAAATTCCATCAATGTGGATTTTAAAGATTTATACTTGTAGTTTTTATATACTGTCAGAAGGCCAATATAAAGCATGAGGAATTTGTCCAATTTTCTTCTTAATTTTTAATTGATGGACTGTATACTTATATATAGCTATACATTGTCATCTTCTAAAGGACCTCATTAATTCCTAGACTGGAAATGGATTGAGTTTCACAGTACAGTGATTTAATAACAAAACTCTAGATGGGACCCCGATGTTGTTTTTCAAAGCCAATAGATAGTAAAGCTGTGATTCCCTCTTTGAGGAGGGAAGAGGACAAAAAAGTGTAGAGGACAGTGATTCACAATTTGAAAATTCCTTCCATTAAAGGAGATCACATCTGTGATTTAGGAGATAAGTAATGTGGAATTTCTGGAGGCACTTAGAGGCTGAGTTACTTGGTCAAGGCCATGAGTCAAATATTTGAAACCCAGGTCTCCTGGACTCAAAGCCCAGGACTTTAGCCACTGTACCATACTTTTTACCTTGTTCTGCAGTTCCAGGATCAAATTGAGGTTTTTTTTCCTAGCCTGTCTGCTGAACACTTTGAAGCATCTGTTTTGCTATTACAAAAGTATTCTTTAGCATGCTCTGTTCAAAGTACGTTATGTTTAAGAAAGGGGAGAAAAAGAGTCCTTTACAGAACATTTCCTTAAAGAGATTGGTTAGAGTACAAAATGAAGTTGCTGAAAACTTCTACATTACTTTGTAGAGTGATTTTTTTTTACTTTTTGGAGGGCAATTGGAGTTAAGTAACTTGCCCAAGGTTACATGACTAGTTTTGTATGTGTGTGGGGGGGGGGGGGGGTATGGGTGTGTGGGTGTTAAGTGTCTAAGGCTGGAACTGAACTCGAGTCCTCCTGACTCCAGGGCCAGTGCTTTACCCACTGCACCACCTAGCCATCCAGTAGACTGATTTTGAAAGAAAAAAAAAACATGAAGTAATTGAGAATATATAAAGTTGGTACAGATGGGCCAACCACTATCTTGGGTTTTGTAGAAGTAAGGTTATACTGACTAGATACCAAGTTACAAAAATAAAAGTTCACAAATATTTTGGTGAAGTAAAAATGGAGTGGAATAAGATTTTGAAAAGTTTCTACATTCTAGATTCTTTGTTTAATTTGGGTCAGAACTACTAACTGACTATAGGTAGAAATGGTACTACTATATCTACATCTGTATTTATTTAGTCTAAACCATGCCAATACCAAAGCATCCACTGCAGGTACCTTTAGCTGTCTTGGAATAGTATCTTCTCTAGGGCTTTAGGATGAAAAGAAGACAGAGTTTCCAATCAATATCACATGAATTTTTTTTCACAGTTACATGGAGTCACAAGAATGACTCTTAATCTCCCCAAGAAAGTTATCCAGACATGAGGAGGCCAGAATTTGGGCCAAATAGGGTAGCCAGATTTCTATCCAAAATATATGGTATCGTACTGCCCTTTTGATTATCTTCTTCCATTCTTTTCTGTGCCAGAATGAAAAAGAGGGAGATTTCTGGGGGTCACCATGCAGGAAATGGTTCATGGAAGCAATAAAGAAAATACTGGAAGAGGAGTTGGGAAGAACAGGTAGGTCTAGATGCCCTGGAAGCCAGTAACTAGGAGTTAAGTATAGAACAAAGATGGATCACCTCAGTTTTTTCAAACTTCCTTCCTTGGTCAGTTCATCTTATCTTGGTCCCCAGATAAAGCAGGGAGATTATCAACCTTGCTATTTTCTTAGGACTTCTAAATTTTTACCTAGGGGAGTCCAAGACATGCAACCCACCTTTCACCAATGTTTTCCACAACCTTATTGAAGGAGGTGAATTTCAGTGCTCCCTCTAATAAACCAAGAAAGAAAGCTGTATGAAACAGGGACTTGGGGAGGTAGTTGAGCTGAGAATTCTCTAAAGAAATTGTGTTGTTCAATTAATGACACAATAATAAATTAGTAGATTGTCTGTATTGCATAAATATAGGGGGTTGAAATGGTTTAGAACATTTCCCAGAGGTGTTATGGGGAAGGAGCCAGTGGTTTTATTATAATTTTCCAATAATTCTAAATAATTTTTCATATTGCTCTTACATAAAAATTCAATGAGATTTACTAAGCCTTTCCAGGATTCTGAAATAGCATCAATTGTAGGGGTAACTGATGCAGGGTCATGAGAGAGGAATCTCCTCAAAAATTTTGGAAAATGAGAAGGGTACTGAAAAATTGTAAATAATCAACATTTTCATTTTCAACAAATATGAAATGGTAAATCTCAGAAGTTAAAACCAGGTTGAGTTTTACATTGATCTCTGTCCAAATTCTACTTTGCAATGCTAAGTAAATGGCTTATGAGAAGATATAAAAAAAGACTTGGAGATAGCTATGAGACACCACCAGATTTCCAAGAACAATTCATGGCAAATTAAGTTTATCCATATTTTTAGGAACAAACCCATTCATTGTTAGCTAATGAACTGTAGCAGCAAGCACCCTAGCATACCCAAGATGGCTGCTAACACAGGTTCTTAGATCTGCTTTTCTAAAGGAAAACAACTCAAAATGGGTTAACACTCTTATCAATCAAACATATTTCAGGGGAAAAAGTCAGCACCCTGAACATCAGAAAATACAAACAGAAGTTACAAGAGAAAATAACAAATTTCAAAGGACAGGGCTTCCAGCTGTCTGACCATTACATCCATACCTAGTTAGTCACCAGAGAGGGAAGCACCAACATCTGGGTTTTCAAAGCCAGGGGGCTCAAAGGCTGCCCAGAGTCTCATCTGGACAAATCACACAACTCTTCACAAAGTGAACCCCAAAGCAAAACCTCAGATCAGGGTATATATAGCCTTCTCCTGGGTCAGAGAATATCATAACACTCTAGACCCACTGCCTAATCACAAAATAACAAGAAGTGGGCATTCCGGAAAACAAACCTCCTGCTACAGGCTCAATGTCACCACATTCAGCCTATTAGGGGCAGAGTATATTTTCAAATCAGGGAAGGTTCTCAGATTCACTTAAGCCTGACAAAAGGCCAAGGGGAAGGGAAAATCTTGAGATTACCATTATCATTACATGAACAATGTAGAAAACTCATTTCTATAGGATTATAGAAAGCACAATGTGAACTATATGTGGTCTATACTAACATAGCAACTTAATTGTCACTTGGGATATTAGGGAGGTCACATAAGCTTGTACCTGGGATTGGGGAGGCACTATTCCAAGCTTCAGGCTTTTTCATGCTGACCTTCTCCCAGCAGCTTCTTGGGTTCTGAAGTTTTCAGTGCTTTCAAAGTGGTATGATCTGGATAGAGGTTTGGTCATTGCTTTCCTAGTCTTTGCTCTGGCCTTTGCCTAGGAAAGTTCCCTGTTCTCTTGCAGCTACAAGCACTAGCACTACTCATGGACCTCGGACCGTGACTAGATCCCCTGTGTCGCTGCCCCTGAAAATGCTAGCACTCCTTTTGTTACTGGAATTGTGACTAGGGCCCCTGATCCCTTTTGACTGACCACAAACGCTCCTTTCTGCCCTGGTACTGTGACCCCAAACTGTTTATGGACAATAGAGTTGTCATTCAGTGCCAGCTGAACCCAGTGGCAACAGAAAGTCCCTTTTATTCTCTTTCTGACCAGTTGTCCAATTTCCTTACCATTTCTGGCCTGAGAGGTCCTCAAGCTGCAGCGTTTGTGCTGCTGTCCCATGCCTTTTCTGTGGACCCCCTAAGAATTTGGGGGGTGAAAAAATACCTCACCCTGACCTTTGTTGGCTCTTCCCCTCCAAATTTGATTTCTGGCATTATTTTAAAGTTGTTTGGAGGAGAATGTGGATAGAGTTCATCTGGCAGGTAGTCCCTAATCTGTCCCTAACCTTGCCCAATCAGCTCTATGTGTTGCTTCTTGAACAGTCTTTTCCAAACTATGTTGATTTATAGAACAATGTTATGTTGAAGAAAGGAGTCCACTGATGTTAAATAGACTTTCATCTCCAGATCTATCATGTTCATTATTGTATCCAGAACTCAGGATCCATTTTCACATACAACAATATTTATTTAATCTACAGATATACAAAACTGAAGGAATAGTTAAAATGCTGAATTTCCAAATCAAGATTCAAAATGACCTAAAGAAGATTATAATGATTAGACTATATCTAATTAGATAAAAGAAAGTGAGGATAAATGGCTAGGACATAGACTCAAAAATCATCTCGGCAGTTATAGATATGCTCTGAATAAGAACAAACATTTATTAAGCTTAAATGTTATTCCTACAAACATAATTTTTCAATAACACTGTTAATACACTTACCCAGCCCACTTCAAAAGATTCTAAGGGATGTTCTTTGTTATGACATCTTTCATTCAGTCCTCAAGGAACTTCAATTTAGGCCTGGTGCTCAGTTTTAAGTACTGTCTTCTCTTGACTGAAATATTCCCAAAAGATAGCAAGCATAGTATACCAACAGTTATAAGTAGCAATTCTATCAGCAGCAAAGAAACATCAAGTTAATTGTCTTATCTGAATCCTTCTAAAATACAACTCAAAGCGGAAAATGTGTATAGAATTAGGAGGAAGAAGAAGAGTGGAAGGTATGAATGAAAGTGAGTTTTCAACAGGTACAGGCAGTATTTTTTACTGGAGAGAGAGAAAGAGACAGACAGAGAGAGACAGACAGAGAGACAGAGACAGAGAGAGAGAAAGAGAGAGACAGAGAGAGATAGAGGAAGAGAGAGATTGATTGATTGGAATCAGGAAGATCTCATCTTCAAAAATCACTTACAGTGCTTATTAGCTTTGTGATTGTGGATGAGTAACTTACTTTGTGCCAAACACTGACCTATTTGTAAGGAATATAAAAACAAAAAATAAGAATGGTCCCTGATTTTAAGGATCTTACATTCTAAAGGGTGAGGCAATACTCTTTGTTTGTGGTGAGGGAGATGTATTTTGGTCCAAAGAGGTACAGACCTTGTGAGTGAGGTCAAAGAGCAATAATTTGAATATGCTATTCGGGAAAAATATCAAAGTTGATTTGATTAGTCCTGAGCTGGAGAGGAGTATGGGAGGAGGAGTTCTAGAAATAGTGGTGTCAGAGAGGATATCACAAATCTGGAATGTGGATTCCCAGAATGGAAGTTTTTTTCAAGTCCTGGTCTCTTGCAAGAGGGTTGTTAAGGAGGCTATAGAAAAGGTGGACAAGTGCTCGCTTCGGCAGCACATATACTGAAATTGGAACGATACAGAGAAGTTTAGCATGGCCCCTGCGCAAGGATGACATGAAAATTAGTGAAGTGTTCCATATTTTTCTGGGGCATAGAGATCCACTGGAAAAGTCGAAAGGGTTATGGGAGAGAGCAGATTGGAGGAGAGGATATCCTGTGGGACTGCTATTTTGGGGTGGTTGGTAGGGGAAAAACAGGGAGAAATTTCGTAACTCAAAATCTGGCAGAAATGACTGATGTAAATCAGAAGTTAATAAAGCATTTGAAAAAAAAAGAAAAGGTGGACAAGGAGAGAGATTTTGTAAAGGTTGAATAAATGTCCTTAATTTTATGACTATTTTTTGTCCACATGTTTTCTTTTTTGTTAAATAGTTATTGTGGAAATAGGTTCTTCTTCAAGGACAGAAAGGGTGCCTGATACATAAGCAATGTGCCTCAGATGGCATCTCTTCCGATGAAGTGGATGGGAATGCTTCTGGGGATATGATGATGCCTTGTAAGGGAAGTTCCTTGATGAAACTATAGGGAATATTTTGTAACCGGTTCTGGTTAGCTGACCATATGATGATGAGGAGTTTTTCAGATTAATTGAAAAAACTTTCCAAAAGACCTGAGAATCTTGAAGTTGGCCTTTGGTCATTCATGCCTTTTGAAAACACTTTTAGTAGATCTGTTGGACTTCTTTGCACAGATATCCAGTTAGAGATAATTCTATAGCGAAAGAGTCTACGGGTCCTTGTTTTCTTTCCTCTGTGGTTCTGGGGCTATTGAAGTCATTTCTGTTTTGTTCCAGTGTATGTTCGTTTGTTTTAGGTGATGGAAATTAACTTTGAATATCCAAACTTGTGAACATCCTAAGGTTTGGAAAGAAAATCCAAAAGATGGGCAGTTCATTAGTAAAGGCCAGGTTTTGCAGCCATCCCAGAATCAATACCTAGAAGCCAGAAAGGACCTTTGGGAATGACTTTCTAATACACATAAAAGCATTTTTCAGTCCAAACCCCACCTGAAAAGGAACTTAGTTGAACCAATGCTATGTAGGAATTGAACTACGTTGAACCTACTCCTCCCCAGAAGCCAAGATGGCATGGGGGAGAGTATGGCCTGAAGAACTGGAAGTTTTAACATTTGTTTATCTAAGTATCCCTTTCGAATATCCAATTGATTGTAAGGGATTATGTGGAACTAGAGAGCTAGCAACTGTCCTCTAACAATGGAGGGAGGGAGTGGACACACTGAGGCCTAGAACTTATGGAATACAATACAAGAGAAACTCTTGACCACTCTGGAGAACCTAGAACCCTAAGGAATAGATGTAACGGACTGGCTCTGAGAGAGGCAACCAGAGCACACTTGTTACCCTCTTATGTAGCCAAAAATATTAAAGCAGCCTTATTTGTGGTAGCAAAACCTGTAGATACAAATTGATTTTGAATGAATGAAGTAAGTATTAAGTTCCTACTATGGGCAAAGCATTATTTTAAGTGCTGAAGATATAAATAGAAAGGTTAGACAGTCCTTGATCTCAAGAAGCTCACTTTCTAACAGGAATGACAACAGATAGATAAAGTATTAACTACAAATCAGATGGAAAAGTCTGATTTTTCTTAGGGTAAAATAGAAAGCAAATAGTAATACATCTTCTTTCATTGATAAAATCAAATCACTTTCTACTATTGAACCAGTTGACAGTGCCAAAAATGATGAAAAGAACCTTCTTTTCTAGGTCTTCATTAGATATTAATGTAGCTCCTACAGGAAAAATCAGCAGCCCTTGCTTCCCAGGATAATGGCTGTAGACAATGAGCTAGTAGTATTTTTATTCCAAAATCTCTTGAGTTCAGGTTGCTGGGCTATCTCCATCAAGGTCTCAGGTGATGGTTTGGTGGTTGTGTTGGTAATTTGACTTCTATGGCATATAGTGTTTCCGGTCTCTCCCCATGGTGCCTTACTCTATTTTTTTTCAATTATTCATTTATTTATTTAGTATGTTATTTTTTCCTCAGGTACAGGAAACAAAAATTGATGTTTTTTTTTCCTTTGAGTTTGAAACCCTCTTTCTTCCTTCCTCCCTCCCCCACCCCATTGAGAAAGGAATATATAGGTTATACATGTCTAGCCATAAAAAAAATTTCCATAATAGCTATGTTGTGAAGAAAATACGGGCAAAAAAAGAAAAAAAAAAGAAAGAAAATTTTAAATGTATGCTTCAATCTGTATTCAGACACCATCAGTTCTTCCTCTGGGAATGAATAGAATGTTTCATCATATGTCCATAACAGTTATCTTTAATGATTGCATTGCTAAGAATAACTAAGTTAGTCATGCTTGATCATCTTACAATATTGCTGTTATTTTGTATGTAGTACATTTCATGTTGCATCGACTCATGTAAGTCTTTCCAGGTTTTTCTAAGAGCATCCTTTTCATCATTTCTTATAGTACAATACTAATTGATCATAATCACAAACACAATTTTTTCAGTTATCCCCAATTGATGGATATCCCCTGAATTTCCAATGCTTTGCCACCAGAAAAGAGCTGCTATAAATATTTTTGTACATAAAGGATCTTTTCCTTCTTAGTTTTTTTTTTTTCCTTTTGGGATACAGATCTAGTAGTGGTGTTACTAGGTCAAAGTATGCATGGTTTTATAACCCTTTAGGGATAGTTCCAAATTGTTCCAAAGAATGGTTGAATCAGTTCACAAACTCTACCAAAAGTGCATAAATGCCTCATTTTTCCTACATCCTCTCCAACATTGGTCATTTTCCTTTTGTGTTCCATTAACCAATCTAGTAGGTATGAAGTAGTACCTCAGAATTGTTTTAATTTGCATTTATTTCTCTAACCAATAGTGAATTAGCATTTTTTCATATGACTATAGATATACGTTTGATTCCTTCATATGAAAATTATTCATATCTTTTGAACATTTATCAATTGGGAAATAGCTATTATTTTTTTAAATTTGAATAAGTTCTCTATATGATTGAGAAATGAAACCTTTATCAGAGAAACATGCTTCATTTTTTCAGTTACTATTGCTAACTGTATTTCTCTCCATCATATCCCTCACTCCATTTATTTTATTCTCTCTTTCCTTTCACCCTGTCACTCCTAAAAAGTGTTGTGACTCTGACTACACCCACCCCCAATCTGCCCTTTCTTCTATCACCTTTCCCCATTTTCTTATCCTGTTTTCCTCCTATTTTCTTGTATGGTAATATAGATTCATATGCCCAATTAAATGTGTAGGTTATTCCTTCTTTGAGCCAATTCTGATAAGAGCAAGGTTCACAGGGGTGGCTAGGTGGTGCAGTAAATAAGAGTGCTAGCCCCAAAGTCAGGAGGACCTGGAATCACTTGAGGCCTCAGATACTTAACACCCACAAAAACTAACTGGCGGTGTTAACTTTGGGCAAGTTACTTAACCCCAATTGCTTAAAAAAAAAAGAAGAAGAAGAAAAAGGTTGACTAATTCCCCCTCACTTTCTCCTCCATTGTAATAGCTTTTTCTTGTCTCTTTTATGTGGGATAATTTACCCTAATATACTTTTTCCTTTATTTTTCTCCCATTATATACCTCTTTTGCCCCTCATTTTTTAGATATCATCCCTTCATTATCAACTCACATATGTACCTTCTGTCTGTATATACTCATAACTTCCCTAATAATGAAAAAAGTTCTTATGAGTTGCAAGTATCATCTTCCCATGTTTGAATATAAAGTTTAACCTTATTAAGTATTTTTAACCTTATTAGTAATATTTTTTGGTAATATATACTTGCTAAGTTATTAAGCAGTGAAATTGAAATGAGACTTAGGGACAACCAGCATTTGGAAATGAAAGTGATATAAAATATTCATATTTGTTTCTAAGAAAGAGCTCTTTTTTGTAAAATTATTTTATTTAAAGACAAAGTACTCTAAATCAAATTAATTATTTTATGTTAAATGATACTTTACAATATAAAATGTGAGAAGTATAGGCTTACAATAGGTAAAGTGAAGTAGAGATTGGGATTTTTAATTGCTGCCAAGGTCACTCTGAAACAGATCTTTTATAGGGTTGTGTATAAGAGCAAATACAATTTTATTGTTATAGTTTATGCAGCATGTCTGATGAGTAGAATGCTTGTCCTAGAGTTAAAAAGAACCAGGTTCAAATTCCTCTTCTAACAAGAACTGGCCTAGTGATCACAGACAAGTCTCTTAATTTCTACATTCCTCAAACAACTCACTAGGACTAATCTACTAAGTAATAACTGGATTTTATTTTGCTTTATAGAATACAATTTCCAGTGTTGACTGTCAATGATGCCTCATGCATTTGTGTTGTTGTGTTTTGATAGAAATGTACTATCTGAAAAGAAAGTTATTACAACATAATTTAAATTAGTCATATATCATAGCATAGATTTTTTTTTCTTTCCCAATTTGGCACATACTTTAGGAAGAACATGGACAAATTAGAGTGCTTGAGTAAGAGTGAGAAGAATGATGATTTTTTTTCCATAAACCGTGATATACAGCATGAGGAATAAGCAAAAGACCAGGGAAATTTTTGGCTGGAATGTTTGATTATTTAATTGAATTAAGAAGGCCATTAAATAGTTGTTTTCAAATATTGGAAAGACAGTCATGTGATATGACTATTAGACATTTTGTAGTATGCCAGAATGCAAACTGAAGATAAATGATCGAGGTATTTCTTCTAATTAAAAAGAAACTATAATCTTTATAACTCTATCCTGGTCAAATCACATCTGTATTATCATTTATTGTTGTTGTTACAGATTCAACGTTTAAGATAGAATTTGATAAAGTAGAGACTGTCACAAAAGAGTAGTAACCAAGATTGTAAAGGTCCTTAAATCAATGTCTTTTAAAAATAAGTTGAAGGAACCAAAAACTTTTAGTCATTTTACCTGAATAAGAGAAAAAGCAGTGGGGGGGGGGTGAGGGACATTGTCATCAATATTTTCAAGTATTTAAAAGATATCATATGGAAGAGGGGTTTGATTGAGTTGCTTTGACTTAGAAGCTAGAAATTAGAGAAATGATTCAAAGCTAAAAAGTAGTAAATTTTTGACTGTTGGGTGGAAAATCAAAAAGAAAAGCAAAACTCTAAAAAATGAGGCTTAATACAGTGGATACAGTGTTGAATTTGGAGTCAGATGGTGTGTCATTTATACCTAACATTGAGCAAGTTACTTACACTCAGTTTTTTCCTCTGTAAAATTAGGAGGTTGGACTAGATGATGCTAGAATATTCTTATAGCTTGAAATCTATAATCCTATTGTAGTTATATTTGACATATAATAAAGCAAGCTACTTTGAGAGGTGGGGGGTTCCTTCTTTTTTGAAATCTTCAAAGATTGAATACTGATCTTTTTGTGATATCGTTGAAGAGATTCATCTCTATGTACAGTTTGGAGTAAATGGCCACTGAAGTCCTTTCCAGCTTTGAGATTCTGAATGAATCTGGATGGTTGAATGGATGAGTGAATGAATTAATAAAGACTTTATTAACCATTTAGTATATATAAACACCATGTTATGTATTAAGGAAAATGTCAAATTAAGTGGTAATGTCTTTTCTTTAATGTTTTTTCTACTGATAAAAATTATATCATTTTCTGATGTGGGATTTCTTGACAAAGTCATGGACACCTGCAGCAGTAATTGCCAGGCTATACCTTCACACGGGTTGTTTCCCATGATGATGACTTCGGTCATGGGGCTAGAAATACTTCTATCCAACTCTAGGGTTCAAGGTCCTGAATTTCTCTATCAGAGTCTCCAGGGAAATGCTGTTAAGATGGTGTTGGTAGTTTGACTTGCCTGAAATATGTTATTTCTTGTCTTTCCCTTGCAGTATTTTGCTGCTTCATACAGGCTGGCATGCTTGCCATTAGGGTGACAGTTGGTGGGAATGACTTATGTCTTTTTTCTAAGGGAGTTGCCTCTCTGCATGATGACTGTGAAGGATACACTTGAAGTAAGACTCTGGGTCTGGGGGGGGAGGGGAACTTCTGCCACTCTCAGGGTTCTTGTGCTTAGCTGACCATAGGTGGAATCTGGTCAGCATTTGGTGGTAATGAGAAAGGTGGATCTGCTCTGTACAATGATTTCTCCTTCCAGTGGTGTCTACAGGTGCTGGGCTAGAAACAAGTTTGTTGGTTTATAGGACAAGGTTATTCCCAAGGTATTTGAACTCAGGGTCCTTGGCTATATGCATCAGTGTCTAAGTGGAGAAAGAGTGTAAGATGATGACTTGTCTGGCACTTGCTGACTCCTGGCTCTGCTTCAGGGTGAATTGTTGCTTCATTAAGTTTTAGGGAGACACCCTATGAGACAAACTTTCTGTCACATGTGTCGTCATCTCTAAAGTGAAATCCTGGTTTTGTGTACATCTATATTTGCTTTCAACTAAGAGATTTACAACACATTCAGGCTTATTGGCAGGAACTAATTAATGAAGAGGCAAAACATCCATATCCTTGTCAGGGATAGCCTAATGAGCAAAAGTACAGAAAGGGGTATGTTCCTGAAGGTAAATTACTGGTTCCATATAAGATCCTGCATATTCAACACCTTATATGTGCATTTTTATAGATCTTATCATGAAATTTAGAAATATTTCATACTGTAAATATATAACATATCTAAGTACTTAGGCAAGAATTTTAATCTTATTTAGCTAACTTTACTTAGTGGTAAGAAATCTTAAAAAACATTTTAGTCCGGGAGTTCTTGAAGTCTTTGAGGGTCAGGAAGCCCTCTAAAAGAATGATAAAACCAGCCGGCCAGGTAGCATAGTGGGTAAGAGCACCAGCTCAAGTGTTGGGATCACCTTGAGATCGAATCCCGGGCTCAGGCACTTAGCACCGACCCAGAAATACCTGGCCGTGTAACCTTGAGCAAGTTATTTAACCCCAATTGCTTACGGGCGGCCAGGTGGCTCAGTAAGTAAGAGCACCAGCTCCAGTGTCGGGATGACCTGGATCAAATCTGGGCTCAGATACTCAGCACCACACCCAGAAATAACTGTCCGTGTAACCTTGAGCAAGTTACTTAACCTCGATTGCTTTAAAAAAAAATAATGATAAAACCTATGGAATGCTCAGAACAGTGTTTTGTTGACTCCATATTTAAAAGAAAGACTACATTTTGATTAGAGGTTAGTGAAAATAAGTAGCATCAACCTACCCCCCACACCCCATATCCATAGAACTTCAGAAATCGATCCACAGACACTTCGGGGATCCATGAATGATAGAGTGAGTATTCTTGCTCTAGTCATATCTTCTTATTTGACATTTTAGGAAATTGAGGTCCAGAGAAGTCAAGTAAATAAAAAGACATTTTGAATCTAATTATAGACACAATTTGGATTAATTGAATCAAAAAGCGTTTATTAAGTTCCTACCATGTAAAAGGTACTGTTGCATTGGGAATACAAAGCAAAGAATGAACTAAAACAAAATAAAACAAAAAACAAAATAAAACAAAATAAAGAAAAAAAGCCCCTAGTCTCAAAGAGCTCAAAATCCAAATGGTTAGACAGCATATAAACCACTATATACAAAAAGAAATGTGAAGAATAAATTTGAGATAGTTAAATGAATACCTGATGACATCTTAAAGTAAAGGCATAAGCATTAAAGGGTTTGGGGATAGGATTATTGCAGGAGAAATTTTATTTAAGTTGTGAAGGAAGTCAAGATAATCCATAGGCTAAAATGAAAAGGGATAAAATTTCAGACATGGGGAACAGCTGTAAGGGTTATGGGATTTAAAGATCTTCTATGCCTCATTGGACGTGCTGACATAGCAGGAAGGGGCGGAGCAAGCAAAAGCGAAAGCCAGAGAAACCGAAAGCTAGAGAAAGCGAAAGCCAAGCTAGCGTCCCTGCGGTGGCTGGCGGTGGTGGCGACTGTGGGGGCAGCAGCAGCAGAGGCGGCGGCAGTGCGAAGCCCTTTTTTGAGTTAGGACTGCTAAGGACTTTCTGCTAAGGACTCCTGCTGAGGACTGCCAGGGGCCGGAGCTGCTGGGAGCGCGCTTCCAGGACGCTGGGTGGTTGCTGTGCGTGGGGAGAGGAGGACCTTTGCCTGAGGTAGCCTGTTCTGTTTTAAAGGCTTGAAAATGTGGGTGCTTTCTACTTTATCTACCTGTGCCAATATCATAACTACTCTGATGGCTTTCACTTTCTGGTTTGGGGACTCAGTCTTTTGGTATCTTAATAAATTTTCTAGTTTATTTCCCCATATGGCAAGCATGACGTATTTTGTAATGGATAATTATATCAGCATATTTGTAATCTCCATAGGCATTGTGAATATGGCATTGCTGATACAACAGCCTTGAAAAATGCAAAGACTTTGGTGATGGAGGAACAGTAAAGGAGTCAGTGGCACTACATTATAGGATTATGTGGAGGGCAGTAAGGTGTAATAAGACTGGAAAGCCAGACAGATCACTATATATTTAATTCTGGAAGTATAAAGAGATACCAGAGTACTGGAGTTTAATGAATTGAAAGGATTATATGATCAGGTCAGCACTTTTAAGATTAGATTCAATTAGAATCCAAATTCTCTGATGTCTAGTCCAATATTCTTTTGAGTACTGGAGAATTGTGTGGTATATAGCAGCAAGAATAAACTCAATGAGAAGAACATATTTAGAGGAATTTATGCCATCATGTATTAAATAAGTCAGTACATACCTGTAAAACAGTAAAACGAACAATGAAAGGATTACAAAATATCCAAAGAAAAACCTATATAATGATGAAATGTAAGGTTATCCCATCATCCCAAGGCAGCTATAAAATGACTAATACTTACTTGACAGAAAGAGGAAGAAGATTGAAATATTTCTCAGAATGTATAATAAAGAAGCTTGAAACATGTAGAAGGACTTAGCTAATAATTATTTTATGCCCCTGTACTTATTGAAAGTCTTAATTTTTGAAGAGGATCAATGACTTCACTGGTGATGTCTTAACTTGTGCAGAAATTGCATTTAAGTGAGACAGACTTGCACAGAGTTATCTACCTTCTTCTCTTTTTCAGAGTCATGAAAATCCAGTGGTAGGGAAAAAGTCAGATTGACTGGCAATGGATGATCATGGCATCTTTGATGTCTGACCAAGCTTTAAGCACTCCACAGGTCTTAATTTTCTTGTCCTTCCCTTTTTTTAGGGGGGAAGGCAGAGCAATTGGGTTTAAGTGATTTGTCCAAGGTCACATGGCTACTAAGTTTTAAGTGTCTGAGGTCAGATTTGAACTCAGGTCTTCCTGACTTCAGGGATGGTACTCTATGCCACCTAGCCACCCCTCATCCTTCTTAATGTTAGAGCCTTCCCTCTGTTGATTATTTATGATTCATCCTGTATATTCCTTGTTTCTCAATAGTCCTTTATGGGGACAGAGTCAAGATGGCAGAGTAAAAGCAGGGACTTCCTTGAACTCTCTCCCAAATCCCTCCAAATATCTCTAAAAAGTGACAAAAACAAATTCTAGAGCAGCAGAACCCATAAAATGAGAGAAAGAAACCAATATACAGCCTAAGAAAACCAGGAAGGTCAACAGGATAGTTCTATTACACCTGACTGGGAGAGAAGGAGAGACCAGTTTTGGCTGCATCAGCAAAGACTGGGCTCCCCTAGCAAACCTGGAGTAGGCCTGAGGGCATTGAAGGACTAACTGCTGTGGCAGATTCCAGACTTCTGTAATGCAATGCAAAGCAAAGGCAACTTCCCAATGTTCAAAATACCAGCATAGGTGCTCTCCATTTTATTCAGGGACAAATTAAGAACAGAGAACATCAAAATATGACATCATTCAAAATACAGCATTTACTCAATGTGATTAAATAATCTCCAAGTACTACGTGAGTTAATCAAGTACTACCCCACCCCAGGACATTACATTCATTTAATCAATTACAAAGTCCCTGTTCTAAATACTACTCCACCCCTAGGCTGTACCTTCATTTAGTCCATCACAAAGCCCCTCTTCTCAAATGGAGATTAGTTTCCAATCATAAGTAAAGTACATTCATTTGTTCAATCATAGAACACAAAAAAGTCAAAAGTTCCCCACCCCTGGATCACAATTGAATCAACCTTAGAGTTACAACAAGTTTAAGCACAGCACTTAATACCCAAATGGAGGTCTTTTCTTCATCTTGACAGGAGGCAAGTTCTCAGCAATCTTTGTTCCTGGGGAGACAAAGCTTAGCAAGGCCTCAAGATACATTGCCAGTCTCTTTATTAATTCATCCTCTGTCTGCAGAACAGTCCTAGGACTCCTGAAAACATTAGCAAAACCCTCTCCCAGGATTTCTGTAAACATACAACAAGAAAATCCTTCTTCAGGGCTTCAGAACCAACAGCAAGGTTCCACGAATTCCGCAACAACAGCACTGTCCTTCACCAGTGGACAGTATAAACTCTCTGTCTGCAGAACAGTGTCAGTAGCTCTGAACCAACAGAAAGGTTCCCAGACTCCTGCAACAACAGCACTCTCCTTCACCAGTGGACAGTATTCACTCTCTGTCTGCTGAACAGTCTCAAGAGCTCTGAACCAACAGAAAGGTTCCCAAACTTCTGCAGCAACAGCACTGTCCTTCACCAGTGGACAAATCTGGCAAAACAACATCCAAACAGACAGACAAAGTACGAGCAAAACAGCCATGTCTCCTCAGTCCTTGGCAGCTCTGGGTGGCAGGTCTCAAAAGTCCTGGGCAATTCAAAGTGGCCCTCAGCAATCCTCTCAGTCTCTCTGCCTCCAAAATGTCTGCTGCTTTCAAAAAGTTCTTCTGCCTCTCTCTTGTGTCTCTCCAAATAGACATCACCAGCTCCTCCCAGTTCAGCCCTCTCTTTTCATGTCAACAAGTCCATCCCACAAGTAGGATTAAGAAGCTCTGTGTTTTAACAACAAAAACCAAGCCAATACAGGGGAATCTTTAAATGCCATTACTATTACATGTGTGTGTGTGTGTGTGTGTCCTTATGTGAGAGAGAGAGGGAGAGAGAGACAGAGACAGAGAGACAGAGAGAGAGAGACAGAGAGAGAGACAGAGAGAGAGAGACAGAGAGAGACAGAGAAACAGAGACAGAGAGAGATCCCTGTTTTAACACCAGATCCTGGGAAAATGTTACAGCACAGGTAAATTTCATCTCCTTTTTTCCTCCCACCTTCCTTTCTAAATGTGTCTCACAACTTGAGATCATTCTGACCTGATACTTTTCCTAATGTGGATGAGGAGAAATGCATCTAGCCAAGCTCAAAACTAGGAGATTCTTTTTGAATATGCTTTGTAAAGAAAAGGTAAATAAAATTCTTTTTGCTAACTGATAAATGACCTATGATTGCCTAATTGCATTCCAACATTGAACCTTAACATGGAACCTTCCTGAGTTAATCTTGCTTGGATCCAATTGTGAAACAAATATGCACCCTACTTTAAATGGCTTTTCCATAGTAAATAAATGGTATTCTCAGGTCTCAAGCCTGGGTATTGTGACTTCAGATCCAGTGTTCTTTACAATACAGTGTTACCTTAGCTTAAGTTATTGATCCCTTGCTGAACCAGCAAAACTATTCCCCAAAAGTTTGAGTAAAGAGTTAAATAAAAGGAAGTCTATAATTGAAATCAGGTGGTGGTGGGATAGAATACAAATATTATACCAAATTTTCTTCTCAGCAACCAGGGCATCTGTTATTTATCAAGCTCTAGAACTTTCACTTTCTAAATATCATTGGTTGACTCAGCTCCCTGCACTTTTGTCTGTTGTACTTCCCCTGTGATGAGCTATTACTCACTTTTATCTTTCTAGTAAATTTGGAGAGTAATATTAATTTCTCTATAGTGCTATTACAACCTTCAATTAATAAATGGGGCTTTTGTAGTTATTATTTTTTTTTCTCTTTTCTCCTCATATTTTTAGTAATCAACATTTCACCAGTGGTTTATTGTGATTTTTTTCACATCATTTGTCAAGGAATCATATAGTACTATGTGAGTCCAATAGTTTGTGTCTGTTCTTCACACAGAATGATAACAAGATGCTTTTATGAAATAAATCCATTTTTAAAATGCATTCAGAATAAGTTCTTTGTTTAGTTTTGAAAGTTTTAAATTTGTTTAGCTTTAAAGGGAACTCATTAAAAAATTAAGTTTATTGGGGGGGGCATATTCCTTCCTGAAACTGGTATTGAATGGAAAAGTCCACAGCCTCCTTTTAATTCTAGATAACTAGTATCAGAAAATGGAACTTCATTCCATAGTACTCCATGGAGGAGGGAAGGGTAATTGGAGGGAGGGAGGAAGGGATCTTTCTTTCTCGCAGTGACTGTTATCCTAACAATTTTGCTTTCAATTCTCCATTGGCACATTTTTCCATGTGACACCATCACTCTAAGAATGATTTCTGAAGGATCTAATAAATATGAAGCACCTCTCCCAAGGACCACCACCTTACCCAATCAACTTTTTTCAAGCACAAATGCTATACATACACACACGCAATACACCCAAACATATATATGCATACACACATATGTATGTGTGTATATGTATATAATTATAGATTATATATGTATCTATATCTATATTTTTTTCCTGGGAAATGACTGTCACTTCTATCCATACCACTATCCTAATTATGGTCTGTTCCTCAATTTACTTCTTGGCTCAATGTCATTATTTTTCCTTGACAGGTAGTATTCATATAATACCTATGATGATTTTGCTGCTGATAATTTATATATCATTTTAGAAACATCAGTGGATTTATAGGTCTGGTTCATATGTGGTAGACTATGCAAAATACTTGAGTCACTCCATTATAGTGATAGAGCTAAAGAAACCAGAGAGATCGATCTTCTTTTCATATTGGAATTAAGGAACTTGCCCAAAGTCTTGAAATTAGTATACAAGGTCATTAAATAGAGTGATGCAAGAAAAAGGATAAAAAGAATCGTAACAACAAACTATGCTTTTGATTTTAGCATTCCATGACTTAGTAACCTATTTGTTATACTAGTTGTGAAAAATATACTAATGATACTGACAAATCAAAAAAGAATCTGATATGAAATGAAAAACAATTAAGAAAATTGTAAAAAAATACATTGATTCTTACCCTGTATTATTGTTTGCAAAGGTGGAATTTGTGGGTAAGTAACAATATGAGAAATAAAAATATTTCTGCAGGTATTTTTACTCTGTTTATTACATTTCCTATATTCTCATTTATCACTAGATTCCATTGTAGGTTTTCTCCAAATTAAATAGTGTCCTACTAAACATTTTTAGTTCATCTTTATATACAGATTTTTATTGGGGATTTATTTTATAACTTTTTATCTAGACTAGATAATATATAAAATATTACTCACTCGGAGGTGATGTATTATAAGAACATGGGATGGTCACTGAATTTGGAATCAGAAAACATGGGTTTGAATCCCAATTCTAATAATATTCAATCTTAGGCAACTCATTTCACCTCTTTTTTTTTCTTAGTTTCTTCATCAATAAAAGAAGAGGGTTGGATTAATTGACTCCTAAGGACCTTTCTAGCTCTTAATCTGTGATTTTGTTAGTTAAGTTCTTTGTTTTATTAATGAAGAAGCAGAGGCTGCAAAACTATGTGCTGGTGAAAATATAATACCACACCTTAGATTTATCCTATTCTACTCTAATCTTCACATTAATAGGTGAACATATTTATAAAAGTATTCGCAAGTTGATTTCCACATAGGAATGTAATAGAGCTATGAATGCTGAGAAAGTATAGGCAAAGTTTGCAACATTCAAACTTTAAAGCCTGGGAAGCACTGGGACAAATCTAATATATGACAGAATTGCAAAGTTTGTACTGTATTTACTCCCTCCCACACATTACATAAATTACAAATTCCAGAAATAAGTTGTTTAAACTGACATAAACTGAAGAACTTTGAGAAAAACATTATCCTCCACAATCCAAGGCATTTTCTTCATTCATTGGGGGTGATAGAGAAACTACTTTGGGATTATTTTGTGTGTAAAAGAAATATTTATTACAAAAATAGCATAAATTTAATAACAGATGTAATATTTAGAATAAAACCATTTACATTTACTTATTAATGGTTTTCTAGCTTTCAAACATTTCCATTATTAATTACATATACCATTTCCCCTACACTTATTCCACCTCAAAATATAATTTATGTCTTTTATATAGACATTATGGTCCGTAATACTATAGTTAGAATTCTCAAGTTTTGCTATGCTCCCCACATCTGCTTTCTCCATGTGATTGTTTCATTCTACTTGATATGATGCTGTAGGCAAAGTTTTACTAAAATTTGCTGACTAATTTTACAATATTTAACTACCTCTCTAAATGATATCTGATTTTGGCTGAGAAAGGGCCACAATATTTCCTTGGCAGCTTTTGCCAATTCCTGCAGCTCTTTCCCCACATCCAAATACCAACTCCCTTAATTGCAGTTTCATACAGTCTTCAAAGAACTGAGCAAAGGACAGGTATATGGGTTTCAAATATTTTGAACTGTATTCCCCATGTATTCTTCTCATGTCCAAATATGCTGTTTAGTTCATAACAGGAGATTTCCTTAGCCACTGAGCTTTTTTTTTTTTTTTTTTTTTTTTTTTTTTTTGCTAACAGGTCAGTTTAGTCCAAGAAAAGAACAATTTCCTCACTTAGCTTCTCCTTGAGTCCAATAGAGTGCTTACATGAATGTTTTCTTCTTAAAGGCACTATTTATTTGAAATTGTCTTTTAAATAATTTACTGACTAAATTTCAGATATATTTTTGCTTATATTAATGGTAGTTTATTTTCCATAGTTCATTTCAAGTTAAGTAACTTGATTTTGTGTATATGAATGAAGTTTATCTTAGTTTTTGTTAATTAATCCTTGTGATTGCTATGATCCAAGGACAGAATCTATATCTATGTTCATCTGTGTGTATGTATGTATTTTGTGTGTATATATATAACAAATAATTATGTATATAAAAGCATATTATATACTATATATAAATAATAACTTATTATTTTATATATTAAATATATTTGGATGTGTTGTGAGCCCATACAAGGGTGCAACTTTCCATTAGATCTATATAAAAAATATAATGTTTTTTGTGACCTCTATCTCTGATTTTTTTCCACATTAAATTAAAGAAGTCACTAAATATGGTGGAACATATAGGAAAAGACCTTTTAATGAAATGATATGAGAGAGAGAGAGAGAAAGAGAGAGAGAGAGAGAGAGAGATACACAGACAGATAAATGTGTCAGTATAGATAGAGTACTGGTCTTAAAGCCAGGAAAGACTTAATTCAAGTGTAACTTTCAAAAAATATTGGTTGTCTAACACTGAGCAAATCATAATCTTAGTGTTGTATAAAACTTTCCAGACTATGATGTAGACTGGCATTGACAGAGATAATTTCTTCATCTGGAAGTTCCTCTATGCCAGTGAAATCAAGCATCCATTACTTATCATATTTTAGTAGATAATATCTCAGAGGTTATTGGAAGTTAGCTAATCTATCCAGGATATTTATGTCTTTCAAAACTAAGTGTACACTACTGCAAATAAGGTACTTTGTGTGTGTATGTAAGTATGTATGTTTGTGTGTATATGTGTGTCTGTGTCTGTGTCTATTCTGTGGAGAGCTCTTCTCATAGAAGATTATTACCCTTGTAGAATTACTGATTTATAGCCAAAACACTGATGTTGATCTATAGGTTGGATTCCTTATAATATTTGTAACTATTTAATGTACTATTATGTTAGAAGCACATATACTACATATGAATTATTCCATTGTCTCTGTTGCTTTATTGCTTCTATTTTCTTATGGGAAGAAAATCTTACAAGCACCAGTATCAGGTTCCAGTCTAGAGCCAACTGTAAGGAGGCACCATTTTGTGTATATGAAACAGGAATTGGGATTAGCTCTATAGAAAACCTCTAGCCAGTTAATTGTAGCTCCTGGGTTGCCCAGCAGCAATACTGACTGAGTGTCTTTGGACACCTTGGGTTTCTGGGGCATTCAAATACCCCAGAGAAAGCTGTGGACATAGCCCTTCAATAACCAAAATTTGTGTACTCTGGCAAGGCAGTGGGAGGTATAGTTCATATTAACTCTTTAGGGATCTCATCATAAAATATTTCTTTGATTCAAAGTATCCAATTAATTTTTAAAGATTTAATCTTCTCAGCTAGTTTAAACTCTAAATCACCTATGAAATACTTACCTAATATAATTATTCTTTCATTACCTATTTCCTTATTAAGAAATACCAAGAATAACAAGAAAAGGTTTCAAAGTATATAGTGTTAGCATGCTAGGAAAATCAGTTATCTGTTCACAGTTTCATACTAAAAAAAATTCTAAGAATGTTTAAATTGTGTTCAGGGTTATTATAAGAATAAGCCAGCGTAACTTTATACAAGATCAATAAAATAGAGCAACAATTGAGTTCAAATTGGAAATGCAAAATTTGGGCTTGACATTGGTTGACAGAATGTCTAGATTCATTCTCATCCCTAAGCTATTTATAATGAAATACAAATTCTTGTTGGGGGGGGGATAAATATACTGGATGAAAAGTACTTGACCAGTGTAATCTTGCAAATCTTCCATCAGCATTTGCTTTCAAATAATACTCTAGCAAAATCAGCAGTTTAGTCTAACAGAAAAATCAGCCTTTTAATTATGGCAACTTGGACTTTTAAATACTTGATTTAAATACTTGACTTTAAATACTTGATTACCTCCTCAAGAATGGACTGTTGCTAATATCCTTTACATTCATCTGTCTGCCATTAGACCCTCCCCACTGTATTCCATTCTCCACTCAATTGATAAGTTGGTTTTCCTCAAGAGTATGTTCAGCCATGTTACTCCTGTACTGCATCTACTCCAAGGTAGATGTCCCCTGAGATCAAATACAATAATTCGCCATTTGGATTTTAAAGCTTTTCATAAGCCAGCCCCTTTGTACTTTTTCCCTCTTCTTGCAAATCCTCTCCCCTGGCCCCACCACACACATCTCTCATCCATGTACTCTCTCATCCAGTGATATCAGTCTCTTTGACCTTCCTTGCACAAGAGCCACATCTCCTGACTCTTGTGGTTTTTGTTTTGTTTGTTGGCCTGTTTGTTTTGTTTTGCTTTTGTTTTAAAACTGACTGTTTCACTTGACTGGAACTCCTTCCCTTTCTCATCTCTCTCTTCTAACTTATCTGGTTTCCTTCAAATCTTAACTAAAGTACTGCCTTCTTGTATGAGAGACATTTAGCTATCCACCTTAAATGTCAGTCCCTTCCCATTGTTGGTTATCTCCAGTTTATCCTATATGTATATAGACTGTACTTTAGCTGTTTCTTTTATCTCTGTGTTACATTGAAAGTATCTAGAGAGCACTGACTTTTCTTTGTGACCCCAGGGCTCACTAAAATGCTATGTGAACAGTTAAAAGAAGCTCAATAAGAGGCTTGCCACAGTGTGAGGATCTTGTATTGACTTATTCATCTATCTATCTATCTATCTATCTATCTATCTATCTATCTATCTATC
>NW_027186473.1:34911005-34915149 GCF_028583685.1 Petaurus breviceps papuanus
TCTATCTATCTATTCATCTATGTATCTCCCTCATAGGAGGGCAGTGCATTTCTTCATTTCTGATTTTGGGTCAAGACTAGCTATTAAAATTAGGTATTAGATAAAATTATCCATCTACCTACATACCTATCTAACTATTTGCCCTAACAATTCTTAAAATCATTCCCTAGATCATAAAATGGATTGTAGTTTGTCTTTGAAGAAGGAAGTCTGAATTCAACTGATGAACATCAATTAAATTGAAGTTGAGCAAAGACTTTTACCAGTAGACAAATTAAAAAGAGATAATCTTGAAGGCTGAGTCATGGAATAATAATAACAACATCAATAAAATCAACAATAATAATAATAATAATAACAATAACATAAATGTGGTATCTTGAAGGATGTCAAAGTGCTTTTCATATATTACCTCATTTGATTTTTATAGCACTACTTGTAATATAGGACCTAGTATTTCCCCAATTGTATAGAAGTTAGTATACATTTTATGAAGCTATACAGCAGAGAAAAAGTTTGAAATAAGACTATGAAATCCATCTGAAAGTATATTCAGAAGGAGATAATTATTGGTATCCTTGACCTAATGAAATATCATTTGGTATCAAATGTTTGTAAATTAAAGGAGGAAAAAAATATACTATGAGTGAGAAAACATTTCATAGGTTAAGAAAAGTGATTAAAAAATTTTAATAGGAACTCTCTCCCCTTAGGGACCAGTTACAAAACAGTTTGTGAAATATTGTATATATTTTCTTCCCTTTTCCCCACCTCTACCTAAGGTAATCAGAAATCTTAATATCCATATCCATAAAGAAGATGTCTTACTTATGTCACAGGTGACCTAATGAGTGTTGAAGGGAAGATATCTCTTACCAATAACCTTAATCTTTTTTTTTTTTTACAGCAATCAGTGTTAAGTAACTTGTTCAAGGTTACACAGCCAGTTATTTCTGGGTGTGGTGCTAAGTATCAGAGCCCAGATTCGATCCCAGTTCATCCTGACTCTGGGGCTGGTGCTCTTACTTGCTGTGCTACTTGGCTGCTCCCAATAACCTTAGCCTTAAGTAAGGGGGCTACCAATGCTGGTATGGTTTGTTGTCATGATTCATGTTTTTAGCTGCCAACTATTTCCCAGTGGTTGTATGGAAATGTTATGCACTGAGGAGGAATTAAGAAGTGCTTACTTACTAATTAACCCCCCCCCCCAATGTGTCTAAGGTGAAAACTGTGTTTCTTTAAATGTCTGAATATGTATAATAATCAAAATACTCTATATAGAACTTTCACTGTCCACTTTAGAAAACTGATGACTAATATCGACCTCTGGGATGTTTCAGGCCTTTATTTTATTTATTGTGAATATTTTGAAGGACATAAACTCATTCATTAACTCCAACCCTGTCCATAGTCTGAACTGAAACTATTTTCTCCAAGGTTGCCAATGATATCTTAATTTCTAAATCTAATGACTTTTTCTACGCCCTTATCTTTCTTGATCTTTCCCTAGCTTTTGACACTAATAACCAACACATTTTGCTGCGTACAGTCTTCCTCTTGCTAGGCTTTTATGCTATTGCTTTCCTTTAAGTTTGCCTTCCACCTATCAGATCACTCTTTTGTAATTCCTTTTGATATACCTTCATGTATTCCCTGCTCACAAGAGGGTGTCTACAAATTTTTGCCCTCTTTCTGTACATACTTTTGATGGTCTCGTTAAGTCTTCTGTTCAATTATCATATCGATGCATCCCAAATCTATATAAATATATTTTTTCTCTTGTGGATTCTTTGAGGGTAAGACTATCGTTTGCCTTTCTTTGTATCCCCATAGCTTAGCACAGTGTCTGGTACATAGTATGTACTTTAAAAATGTTTATTGACTGACTGTCATGAAATCCACTCTCATATCATGAAATGCCTGCTAGATAAAAATGTCTAAGGAAAACTTACTGACATTTTAATTGGAATATTCCCAAAATGAAACTTATTCTTGAAACCCACCTTTCCTTAAAGCGTACCTTGCATAGCTCTCTTCAAAGTATTATTGCCATATTTTTAATCACTTGGATTTGCAACCTGGAATCTAGTATAAAGTCACATCTAATTCTATCATTTCTTTCATCACCTCTTTCTTCCATATCCATTATATTACTAAGGCTAGTGAATCTTACCTCCATATATTATCCCATCCATTCACTTCTCCATAATTATATGATTTCCATTCTAGTTCAGGCCCTTGTCCCCTGTCATCCAGACTATTACAACAGCCTGATAATTATAATTCCAGTTTATAATTCCTCCTATCTCCAATGAAGCATATATACAACTACCAGAATATTCTTTGAAATGTATTGGTTTCACCTTTTCTCTATCCTGTTCAAAAACCTTTAGTTATTTCCTATTATCTCTTGAAAAAAATTCAAGTTTCTCAGCTCATCTTTTTAAAAGTCCTTCATAACCTAACTCCAGGATGCATTCCTAGACTTAGTTCACATCATTCCTCCAACTGTTCTATCTTCCAGCAAACTTGCTGCTAGGATTATATCTCCTGTCTTTGGCTTTATACAGTCTTTCCCATATGTCTAAAATTCTTTTTATCCTTATTTCTTTCCCTTCAAATCCTTAGCTTTCTTTCAAAGCTTAGATTATATGTCATTTTTACTGATCCCCAAAATTGTTAACTTGAAAACTTATTATCTCCCTCTGCCAATCATGTTGCATTTACTTATCATATCTCCCATGCCATTCATTTTAACTGACTGTCTCCAATGCCTGGAATGCTCTCCCTCCTCATTGCCATCTCTCGGTCCTCCTGCCTTCTACAAGACACCTTTCCTGATCGATCTCCCTTAGTGCTAGGGACTTCCCTTGATTTTTATACCCAACTTGTCCTGCATGTGTCTTGCCTGTATGTATTGATTTACATGTTATGTTCTCTGATAGGGACTGGTTTTTGCCATTCTTTTTATCCACATATAATAAGTACTTAAGAAATTCTTGTTGATTTGACTTGACTTAGATATTGTTGTTTCTTTAGTAGAATGATAGGAACCTTCTCTCTCCCTCAGTTTTGTTTTCATAATTCCAAAGAACATCTCACAGTGCCTTTCATGTAGTAGGTGCTTAATCTATGCTTTCCAAGCTGAATTCATTTGAATTGTTCCAATAAATTCTGAGAAATGATATTGTTTGAATATAGACTGATGCATGCTATTTTTCACTTTCATTCAAATCTCTTGGGCAAAATGACTAATATGGAAGTGTTTTACATAAAAAAAAAACTTTGTAAGCCACAACCTAGTGAATATGCAGAAAATAAGTTTTCTTGCTTAGTTATATTGAAATATCCTCAATTCAATCTATGTGAGCTCACTACCCATCTACTGTAAATCCTAACTCTTTCATGTCTTGTTATATAGTCATTAAAAATCCTTTGCCTTTAGGCCTGCCTTTGGGTGATAAACACCTCCAAATTTAACAAGGTGGTTCCTGGGATGCCAGATGTCCCCAAATTCTCTAAGCATGTACTATAATTCTTTCCAGTGAAGTGGTATCTGCCAGGCCTCATATTCCCCTGCCACAGCCTTCAAAAGTTCAGGATAATCTATGTTACAATGAACCATCTGAGTGAAGAAGTAGGGGAGGATTCATATTTCTATGCTTTAATGGAACTAAAAATATTCATCCTATCAATTTGTTCCCATCAATCCAGTACATCACTTTCTCTTTCAAGTCCCTAAATTCTAATTAGGCTTTTCAAAGCAATAACAATGTATGTGGTTGGATTCTATACTAATAATTGCAAGCTCACTATAAATTACTGAGCTTTCATATCAGTGGAATAACGTGACACCTGTTTTCTAGAGTACACATCAAAAGAAAACCCAAAGGAAAAGAAATTCTAATATGATCATTATTAAATGTTTATTAGTCATAGCTTGAAATATCAAGAAATGTATTTCTGCAGAGAAATACCTATTTCCCAGGCAGACAAACCTTTCCATTTTTATAATTAAAATGTTGGTTGCCAATAATCTTCTGGCCCAAGGTAGCAAGTATTATGACTCTGCTTATGAAGTAATATTTCTTAGCATGCTGTTTTCCTATTTATAACTTAAATTGCATTCATGTATGCCTATTAG
>NW_027186473.1:34915549-34950664 GCF_028583685.1 Petaurus breviceps papuanus
CTCTCTCTCTCTCTCTCTCTCTCTCTCTCTCTCTCTCTCTCACATTATCAAGGTCATTTTATGCTCCTACTATGTGTTGAAACCACGCTGAATATGAGGGTTAGAAAAAGTAAGAAGGAAATGACCCATAGCCTCAAAATCAATATCTTCTAATATTTTATTATCATCGTCATAGATATGAGAATTAAACCAAATTATATTAGCGTCATACCTTATAGTCTCCTATCAACCCTATACCATCTTATCTCATTATATATATCATCTCCTCATTTGAGGGAATTAGTACAGGAATTTTTATCTCCAATTTCGACATAAGATGTCTGAATCTTGGAGATGAGGTAACATTTCTGATCACAAAGAGTTGTCCTTGGCAGAATTCTGAATTCAGATCTTGAATCTAAGTTAGCACACCCCACCCCCTGCCCCCATTCCAGACTTGAGACAGATTGAGAGAAAGAAGGAAAGGAGAAAAAATTTATTACCTTTTTTCTTTCTTTTTTTTTTTTTTTTGCTTTTTGGAGGGGGGAAGGCAGGGCAATTAATTGACTTGCCCAAGGTCACATGGCTAGTAAGTGTGTCAAGTGTCTGAGGCCAGATTTGAACTCAAGTCCTTCTGACTCCAGGGCTTGTGCTCTATTCACTGTGCCACCTAGCCACCCCTTGTTCACCTTTCTTCAACTTTCAGATAAAATTAAATATAATATTTTAGCATATATTGCTTATGACTAGAACCCATTCCTTCCTTCTTTTCCTCTCAGACTATAGTTTACTTTGAGTTTTAGCTCAAATACTACCTTTTTTTTATACTCCTTTCCAATGTTCACAATTGTTAGTGCCTTATTTTTTTTCAAAAATTCTTATTTACTTTTGTATATTTTGTATTTATTTAAATGTACACGTTTCCTCCTAATAGGATGCAAGTCCCTTGAGAACAGTGACTGTATGTTTTTTAGCTTGGCATCATCAGCTCCTCACACAAATGAGGCAAGTAAAATTGCTTGTCAAATGATTGTTCATTGTAGAGAGACACTTAATAAGAATTGGGACAACTTGAGACTCTACACAGACCCTTGCAGAAAATTGCATAAAAACTCCTTGTGATATGAGAGGCTTTTTTTTCTTCTAATCATTCAGTGTTATGAAACTTTCCCTGTCCAAGTTTCCACTAAGAAACCTAGAATCAACACTCTCATGTGCAATCCATAAATTTGGCATTTAAAAATTTGAAGGCAACAATGAAAGAATTATTAAGAGCTCAGTAACAATAATGAAGTTACTAGAGTCATTTAAACATCCCACAGTATCAACTCCTTTCACTGAAGCATGGCCTGTGGCCTTCCCCAAATGTTATTTGTGCCATTAACTATGGGTAGAGGAGCCATTTCATATGATCATATCTTTTCCCAGCCAACAAAAAATGTCAACTTTACTTCCCCTTGGGTACACTAGATATATGGGAGGGAGCTTGGTGGTTCATCTCCTGATTAAGCCAGAGACAACAACTCCATCAGAATGCTTGGTTTTGATAAAGGATGTAATTACAGTTTTCCTTTTCTTTTGAATCCCTCTCACTCCTCTCTAATCCAGCCACCTTTGCTTCATTCATGTCTGGTGGGTTGTCTCTGTTTCCTCAGATAGTTGCTTAACCTTCTTCCTTAGACTTTTTTTCTGTCATCTAAGTCATGGGAGTGGTTTTGGTATCGGTAGAATTGCTAGTGGCTCCCTCCAATGCTGGTGTTTTTCCAAGATATTGAGGTTGAAGTTAGAATATGACTTTCCCAAGGACCTCTATTTTAGACAGTGCCAGACAAACTCATTTGTTCTCTAATTTGCTCCCATTGGGCACAGGAAAGACAGTGGCAAATAAGCTAAGACTTTGAAAGACAAGGTGGCCAGCACTCCTTCTTATCTCATAGAAAATGAATCCTGTGGGAAATTTGTTTCAATCTATCAATCCATCCATCCATAAACAAATATATATTAAGCATTTACTGTGTGCCAGACACTTTCCCCTATAAAACGAGGTTATAACTGAAAGTTGGATTGTGTTTAATGTGTTTGATGTGTTTAATGACAATTTAGCACCTTGATCTCTGGGAAGTAGTTCTCCCATTGTTAGTCATCATACTCACATTTCTCCCCAGCTTTTGTTTCCTTCAACATCTCAACTAGAAGGCATTTTAAAATGTTTTCCCTGGAGACAGAGAAACTGAAAACAAATCCCCACATGTATTTAAAGAACCTTATTTTAGGATTAGTGCTTTGCAACCTGAACTCCCTCCTTCCTTTAGTTATCTCCCACTTCTTTGCCATCTCATCTCTGTGGAAGTTTAACATATGTAGAATAAATTGGTTATGATACATTGTTCACTGAAATCTTATAATCACCTCTCAGACAATTTAAGCTAAACTCTTTTAATCCCTAGATGTTCCATAAAATCTAGTTGAAAGATTTGCCACAAAAGGTCTCAGTTTGAAAATTCTTTAGAGATGGACTTTATTAAATATTTAAAGGTAGGTCAAATAATTAAAAACCGAGATTTGTTAGAGCATTTCTCCTTAGATAGTTCTAATGAATAGGGAACACAGCCAAAGCCCCCTGGACTGTGATCTTAGGAAAAATGGAAAGCAAAGAAGGTTTGATCAATTAAGGTACCTAAGAGGACATTTGGTCTTATTTTCGCAGATGAAGAACTTGAGGCTTAAAGCATGTAAAGTGACTTGCTCAGAAATTATTCAGCTAGAATAGATTCAAACCCACTTCTCACACCAAATATGATGCTCTTTCCACTCCATAATGCTATCATGCTTAGTATCTGTGTTACCAACATGCCTAGAATATTAACACAAAGGAATCATTGATGGTTTACTCCAGTATGGATTTCTGCTGGTAATAGATTATCTATAAATAGATAATCAACTTGATGGCTAAAATCAGTTGACTTCTAGTTTAAAAAGAAAACCACAATCCTGATATTTATTGTGTTTTTGTTATTGTTTTTCAGAATGACCTTTGGGACACCAAAATGTGTCTACAATTTAGAAAATTAAATACAATTCTCTAGTCAATTGATAGGTGATCACTCTTTGTGAAGGACTAACTTTAACCAAAACTGGAAAAAAAAGAGGATACCAGTGGTTTTAACACAGTCCCCTCCAGCCTATCACGCTCTACCCAACGCCCTTTGCTGGGAGGAAGAAGCACTTGGGTGCAAAAGTGGATATAGTGAAAGATTTAAAGTCAGGAAGACTTCAAATCCCACTTCAAAGCTGTATTAGTTATGTGACTCTGACCAAGTCACTTAACTTTCCTCACCCTTGATGTTCCCATTTATAAAATGGACTTAAAAATAGTACATAGCTTGCAGTGTTGTTTTGAGGTTAAAGTGAAATAATGCTCAAAAACTTTTTCACAAAACATAAGGAGATACAATCCATCACATCATTGTGATTTGCATCATTGTCATCATTGTCATCATCGTCATCATCATCACCATTATTTCTAGTGCTGCTTTTCTTCATTTCTATTTTACCCTTTCTTTATAGGACTTTGTCTTCAGTTAGTTGGCAAAGATATGATACAATATTTTGGTCTAGTTTATTTCTAATGGGACAATTTTACATACACTGATAGGACTCCAAGGGAGTGAGTTTTGTTTGGATGGATGGATGGGAGTGACTTCCTAGAATAGGAAATTGCTAATAGAGTTAATCCTTATTCTTATACTATATGCTAATAAGGTTGGTCCTTATCCCAGGGGACTTTCTTTCAAAAAGTTTGAATAAAAATGTTAAATTCTCACTCAACTTTATAGGTGGTCCAAACTGATTCTCTTTGGGGGGCGAGGGGAAGGATTTCTTTTCTAAAAGTTGATTTGTAAACTGATTGTTTGGGATGCAGAAGAAATTTCCCCTCAGAATAAATATTAACATACAGCAATTTGTTGTAAATATTTTGTGGAGTTCACTTTTGTCGGCATTTTTATGACAAAGAAGAGCCTAATAGATTTGAAGCAAATAGTGCTGCTGAATGGATCTTTCATCCCTGCCCCCTTTTCTAGAAAGTTAAATAATAATATTTTGTGCATATTCATGTGATTGGGTAATTTGTTTAAACTTTCTTAGCCTCAGATTACTATATCTTTAAAAAAGGGGATTAGAGCTATATTAAGACCTATAAGGTCTATTTAACTTGGGATTGGCATAGGAAAACATTTTTTGCATGTTCAAAGCATTAACGTTATTGTCATGCTGACCCAAGTTCCTTGCTATAATGTTCCAGTCAGGCCTTCCTTCCCTCCACAGTGTTTCCTGGTCCCTCTCTCCCTCCCTTCCTCCTTTTCTTCCTTCCTTGCTTCCTTCTTTCGTATTTCTAGCCTACAACTCCATTTCACAAAATAAATGTTTGTCAAGATGAAGGACTAATATATTTGCATTTTTGAAAGATAAATTTTAAACTAAATGAATCTCTGGACTTCTAATAGGTAGAATTATGGATAGTAAAGAAAAATACATATAATGCATGTATACATGCATATATGTATACACAAATCTATATAAATGTGTGTATATTTGTGTGTGTGTGTGTGTGTGTGTGTGTGAGTATGTGCATGTGGAGAGAGACAGAGGAAACAGAGATTTGAGGGCAAGTGGGCAACTAAGAGACCAATATTTGACTCGTTTTCAGAGCTTCTTCTCTACGATTCTTCCTAAAAGATCCAAATTCACACATCTCCCCCCTCTCTCCACTTATTGGTAAAGTTAAAGGGAGCTAGGTATGATTGAAATTTTATGTTATTTAAAAAATATATATTGTAAGACCCATTACAACTCAAAGTCATTTTAGTGTATGGAGGTCACATTCTTAGACATCAACCACACTCAAAGAATAATGGAGCACGCCAATCATGACTTTGTTTTCCTTCTGATGGAGAAGAAGATAAAGTTGCAGCTGTATATATTTGTACCTAATGCAATATAAACAATACGTGTGTGTATATATATATACATATACACAAACACATACATATATGTATATATATAATTTTGTATGTGTGTGTATAGTGTGATGTATTTGTGCATATAGGCATCAGCATGCACATCTATGTCCATAATGTATTCTGAGCTTATATTTCTACAAAGCACAAAATGGACAGTTCTAAAATAAACAGTTAAGATGGGTATGCATTAGAGATTCCAACATTCTAGTCAGTCAGTAAGCATTTATTGAGTGCCTACTCTGTGCCAGGAATCATAAGTACTGGGAAGATAAAGAAAGGCAGCTTTTGAACAGATTGTGTGGTATTGTGGCAAGAGCCGATTATAGCTGACAAAGATTTAATCTGGAATATAACCATAGGGAAACATACAAAAATACTTTCTGTTTTAGCTAGTCTTGCTAACTAGGTGATAAGGTAAGTATTACCTATCACACCAAAAGATTTTAAGTGCTATCAGTACACTGTAGGGGGAAAACAAACCCACCCACCCACAACAATAAACAAACAACTTAGTCTCTCAATTCTAGTTATATTGTAATGGCAAAATAAATATGGAGCATAAAAATTTCCATTCAGGGTTGCATCATTTTCAGCCTTTTTTGCAATAACTGTATAGTAACATTATCATTTGGACAATATATTGTTTACTTCTTTTTTATTTTTAAAAATAATTTGAGGAAGCATATTTTAGATTGGGAGACATATATTTGTGTGTGTGTGTGTGTTTTAATGAAAGAGAAATATTTCTTTGCCTCCATAATATACAGATGGATAGGTGAACAGTCTATATGGGATTCCTAAATTAATTTAGAATCATGATAACTTAGAGCTAGCAGGAGCTTTAGAGATCATTTAGCCCAACTTCCTTATTTTGGAATAAGGAAACTGAGACTTAGAGACCTGAAGAGTGATTTACCCAAGATCATAGAGCTAGATAGTGCCAGAATTATACTAGAAATTTGTAGCTCTGTGACCTAATCTTTGTTTTTTTCATTACTTCTTACAGCTTACTGTCCCCAAAATATCGATAACAATACTAATTCAACTATACGATAAATACTATTGATGCAAATTTTATAACATATTCTGATAAATTCTAATTAAAGAGAAAAGTAGATTTGTATAGATTTTAAATTATTTCTAAAATAATTTCCCTTAACTAAAATTATTTTTAATTAAAAAAACCAACTAAGCAGAGTAATTTTAAATGTTTCTCATTGACTCAAAGTATTTCACTCAGGGTGCAGTGTGTTTGTGTGTGTGTGTGTGTGTGTGTGTGTGTGTGTGCGTGTGTGTGTGCAATGAATGCCAAGATAATTAAACTTTGTCCAGAGAAACCTTCTTGTCATATTTTTAGCTGACACAGAAATATCAAATTCCAAAAATTTTGCCAGGAAGATGTCATGAGTTTTGCTGCCCCAATATGTCAACTACAGAGCAATCTGTAATTCAGAAATGGTCCAAGTAAAGATTTTAACTTTGAAGCCCTCATTAGAATTAAGTTGTAAAGCTTTCAAGGGTAAAAAGTGCTGCTGGGGGATTCCTTGTCCCCCCACTAGCAAAACTTTAATGAGGCTGTCAAAATGGTGGGTATGAAAGGCATGATAGAAAAGGCATTGAATTCAGAGTTAGAAAGCTGATGCCCACTTCCCAACTCTGCTATTTCATGAACAACTTCCACCTTTTATAGCCTTAGTTTCCTCATCTGTAAAATTAGATGATGAGAAAAGATGATGAGGGTGTTTCCAGTTCTGACATTGTATGACCTTATTTCATATTGATCATGGAGATAAATCCATGGAATGACCATTTTGAATTGAAACTACAAATTCTAATTTCATCTAGTAACTGATTCTTTGGATGTATGGTGGTTTCCTTTTATAATCCACCCCATTTCCTTCAAAGTTAAGCAAACTAGTGTCACTTGCCTTTCTGAACTCCTCTCATCATTAATATTCTTTCTCTTCAAATTGTCTTATATTTACTTATTTACTACATATACTTATAGTTATATATCTTAGTAAAATGTCAACTTTGAGAGCTGAAACTCTATCCTTTTTTTTTTTTGTCTTGTAAGCTTGGTGTCTTGCATGCAAAGGGTATTCTAATGCACATTAATATTGGAAGGATAGCCCCCAATAATTTAAGTGGTGCTCCAGGAAAGGGTTTTTATGTAGTTGATATGATTTATATAAATCTACAAAATGCTGACATTTTTCTTTTCCCTCTGCTAAATAGTATTTCACTGTCAGTATATTCATTCTCTCTTTTTCTCTTATTCTCCATCTGTAATAATCATTGTTATTCCTTTTGTTTTCCTCCTTTTTATTCTATTTTTAAAAGTACTTTAGTTGTTAACCTGAATGACTAACATGTTGCTTAGTTTTCTTCCCTCAGATTTATATGGACAGATTTGTAAATCAAATCCCATTTGCTTTTGCTTTGAGTTCCCTCTGACTATAACATAGAAGCACTTGTAAATCAAATCAGCACTTTTTGGTTGCTTTGTTTCTCCCCTCAAGGTAATTGCATTGAAATGTTCCTTGGTTAAAATGACAGAGTACCTCTTTTTCAATCCCAATATTAAATTGACTGAGTTAAGAAATTATGCTGAAGCTTAAGATTTACCTTTTTAAATTTTGCTTCTTTGTTGAATTGCATATCAAAGTCCACACCAAGGGACAATTTGTTCCCTGAAATTCCTATTTTTTTTTTTTTTTTGCATTACAAATGACCACTTACAATGTATATCCAGCTTAACTGAGTAGCTGACCTTAGAATGAAACCCAATGTCCTTTTATTTTTTTTGTGAGGTGTGTAATTTAATTTTAACAAATGGGTTACCCTGTCATTATGTGTTTCTTCAGTGGCAATTTCTCGATTATACTTTCACACACTGGCAATTCAAGGAAATCTTTTGCTTGACAACTTTAGTCACCAATCTTTTTATTGTGGGTTCGCACCAAAATTGTCACATATATATTATAACCTCATTCTTTAGATATTCTAAAGCAAAATAATATAAATTCAAACCTTTCAGTCACTAAGCAGCAATATATGTTTAAATTTTTTTAAATGTATCAGAGTATATATATATATATATATATATATATGTATCAGAGAGTATATCACATAACAGTTATGCTAAAATTTAATAAGAAACATATCAATGCTTTAAAATTTTTAACAATTACACTTTCAAATGTTCTTTTCTTCAAAAGTTTGTAGCATTAATACTTCTGCAGTTATTAAAGCTTAAATTTGAATCAAGACATTTGAGACAGTAAATATATTATATCCCACATAATTCTATCATTCCCCACCATAGAGGAAAAATCCTGTGTGATACAAACTATAATTTCTTTTTACTTTTCTTCTGAACAGCTTACAAAATCTTTCCTATTTTGTAATTTTGAAATCTAATAAAAGTCTATCTGGGTGATTCGAATTATGTGTTCATCTTGTAAATATTTTGAGGATTCTTTGGTACTTCAATCGGTTTAATAGTTTTGAAACAATTTATTATTATATCATTTCATGATATGTTGTTAGATTTTTCTCAATAACTTTTTAAGGTGAACTATTAGTTACATCATCTCTAATTGGTATCACACTTTTAATTCTTTCATCTTTGCTCACAAAGTTATTGAGTATTGGTTGTTCTTAGTCTGTTTAACTACTTCTGCTATTTTGTCGTACAATGGAACAATCTTATTTCTCAGTGAAACCAGAGATTTCTTTATATCTTCTGTGGATATCTTTTAAACATCTTTTTTACATCTTCCCCTAATATTTTTTGAATTTGTATTATTGTTGCTGTTTTTGAGAGTAGTATTTGAGAGATAAATCCTTGATGAATTTTCATTTCATTGTGTACCAAGAAGATCCTATGACAGTCTTAATCTGTCATAGAAATTTTCCTTTTTTCAACCTTATTATATTCTGTCATGGTATGAAAAGCTATCATTAAAACTTTGTTGGTGATATATTATTTATGATTATTTCAAATTATTGTTTGTTTATAATTGTTTGGGAGATAAAATGGAGAGCTAATATTGGGGCCAGAAGAATTGGGTTCAAATCTTGATTCAGACACATATACTAGCATTGAAATCCTAGGAAGTCATTTAAATTTTCAATATCTACCTGTTTTGACAGAGGGAATTTCTTCATGTGAAAATTGTCATAAAATCATGGAATTTGATCAATGAAATCATTGATATTATTCCTATCCCTTATAATTCCTTATGTTAACTTTTCTTTAGTTCATAATTAAAATTGTTAGATAAATTAAATTTATTATGCCAATCTTGAAGGGTGGGAGGAGAGAAGTGGGCTTTCATTAAGTTCATTGGTATAGAGACTACCAGGAGAATTTCCCTTCATAGTGCAAATTAAAACAAAATAAACAAACAAATAAAACAACAACAACAATTTATAATCCACCAGACAACTCTCTAAGACTATGGCCTAAGAGGTTCATTGTCTGAACCTTAATCCAATAATTGAAATGTGTGAGAGTCAAGACCTGACCAGTACCTATAGACTACGTTAAAATTGTTTGCTGATCAATATACACTTCAAAGAATACATACTGTTTACCAGTACAACCAACATCTGGGCTATTTGGTCATTATTCTAATAAACTTCTATTATTCTACTCTTGAAACAATAAACTATCAGGGGCCTAAGAAACTAGAAAGAAACTGATTTGATAGTATTGTTAAGATGATTGAGATAATAGTCATTCAAGTTATTAAGTAGCTTTTATTCTGCCCAACTCAATGTGTGTATGTGTCCATGTGTGAGTGGGATATATCAATTATGGCTATATGTTTGCTACTACAAATTTTTCTTAATTCAAACGAAAATTTTCATCCTGTGAATTGTGTTTAAAATTTGTTGATGAATACTTACATAACCTTTAAAATAGTTGATATTATTCACCTTTAATAAGATTAGCTAGCTACATTTTATACAATTTATTCATTACGTTAACATAATATTCTGTCAATATTTTTTAACATTTCTTGTACCTGCTTCAAAAATGGTAAGAGATAATGGAGAATGGAAGCAAATAAATAACAACTCACCATTGAATTACTTACTTCTTGATATAGACAATTTACATAATGTAATATCCTATATTATGATATTTAAATTTTTCTTCATCCACAAAAAATATTTCTAAAGGGTTACATCTAGTTAATTAAACAGTGTTTCCATTGTTTTTATAGACAGATATTTACACAATTTCTAAATCATGAGAAGTTAATATGGTCTAACAATGCATTAGTTAAAACAAGGGATATATCTTTTAAAAAAAAATTTTAAATTAAAAGCATATTTTACTCCTCCATTTTGTTTACTTACCATTTTACTACATTACAGGGAGCTGTTCCTTCAGGATGATAATAATAGCTATTTCATCTAGTCCTTCACCTTTAGATTTTAATGAGTTGCCTGAATACTGTTCCTTTGTGTTATTTACCCTTGACATAAATTTCAGGTCTCTTTATGACTTTAATGAGATGTACAGTAAAAGCATCATCAATTATATTAGAAATTCCCAAGCTCCCTTTACACTGATTCCCAAACTAAGTAGCATCATCCTAAAGGAGAAGTGATACTAATTTTTATTGATAACCACCATCAAGAAATTAGGAAACTATGCATTTTTACTTTCACAGTAAACATAGTAAGATGGAAATAATTAACATTTGTTTAATACTGCCTCATGATGAAAGATTTTAAAATATACCCAGTGATTTCATTGTTTAAAATATAGTTTGAAAGTGATGTCAAAAACTTACATTTAAAAATGTGTTATTTTATTATTTTTTGCAAAAAACAGAAGGTATTCTTACTTTGTGAAAAATTATTTTAAAACTAAGAAATTCTCATTTCTAGGGCAGCTAGGTGGCACAGTGGTCCTGGAGTCAGGAGGACCTGAGTTCCAATCTGGCCTCATATACTTAACACTTACTAGACCTTTGACCTTGGGCAACTCAACCCCAATTCCCCTACCTTCCCCCTTCCAAAACAAAGGAAAATAAATATTTTTGCTTCCATTTTGAATATGCAAAGGCACACACATCCATAAATATGTGCACAAGTATTTATATATACAGATTCTGATCTTTACGAATGAAGGGATCATCTATATAGATTAGATAACACAATCTATTAAAGCATTGAACTACATAGCTTATTATAAAGTTGAACAATGTGACTAACCAATATTTATTGTGGTCAGAAAATGGTTTCTTTCATTTTTATAGAATATTTCCTTTACTTTCTCTCTTCTAAAATGTTTTATTTTCAACTCAGTTAAAGAATCCACCTATTTACTGAATCTTAAATTGCACTGCTAAACTCCTCTATTACCAAAATATCAGAATTATACTTTTGAAAGGAACTTACTTTATTGGAGTGTTTTACACATGCACTTATAAGTGTTTCCTTTTTCATGATTACATAAATCTGTTTTCACTTTCCAGTTAATGTTTTTGTATATTTCTGCAAATGTATTTATTTTAGAATTGCCTAAAGAATGAGAAAGAGAAACCACTTTGAATGGGCCCACAGGCAGATTTGAATCTATCCTTAGAATAACACCAGGTTGGTGACTTGGTGAATAGAGAAGAGATGAATGGAACTATGGTAATTTAAATATGTCTTTTTCAGTGATTTGTGAGATAGTTGAATTTATTTATTTATTTTGGTATATCTTTTCCAAGTGTGATATATTGCATGTGGTACAAAGAAATGTAATCACTTGAGTTGAAAATGGCTTGATTTGAGTAGTATGCATAAGCAATTTAAATGCAAGTATCCTGCCACTGAAAAAGGATTTAAATACAAATTAGAGAAATGTGGCTTTGAAGATCATTATTGCCATACGAAAAAAGATGAATAAAGAATAAGAGACAGTGATCTGTTAGTGGAGCATATATTTGTGATGCTGGTCAAAAACATTTATAATTAGGCTTAAATTATCACTTTATGTAGAGGGAATATAAGAAGTTAAATATATATATTTTGCTTTTTGGAGGGCAGTTGGGGTTAAGTGACTTGCCCAAAGTCACATGGTTAGTAAGTGTGTCAAGCGTCTGAGGCCGGGTTTGAACTCAGGTTCTCCTGACTCCAGGGCCTGTGCTCTATTCACTGTGCCACCTAGCCACCCCCTAGGTTTATATTTTTGGGGAAAAAAAGAACATTGATTAGCATGAAGCACTGGAGAAAGTCTCCAAGACAGTTAAAGCTAGCCAGCAAGCCCAGTGAAGGGCTTGCACTTAGGAACAACCTGTTTGATCCAGTCCAAAAATGGATCAACTCATCCGCTAAGACACAAGAAAGCAAAAAAGGAAGAAATAACTCTTCCATGGGTCCCTGTTCTCAATGAGTTGGCACTACAATAGAGGAGACAAAAATCTAACAATTATAGGAAACAAAATACATGATAAATTTAAGATAATAGACAGAAGACAATAGCGATATGGAGCATCAGAAAAGGCTTATAGTAGAAAGAAAGATAATAACTAGGACTTGAAAAAGCAAAGAAATCTAGAAGATGGGGATGAGAAGTAATATTTACAGAATTTGCAGATGGGGAGTGTATACTCTAGTAAAGGGGAGTATTTTTTATACTTTGGTACTTACTATATCTTTTCAGGAAATAATCAATTTATAAAACTTACCATATTAATTACTTACCAAGATATTGAAGATGTATCAACTGATCACAAGCCCAATGAAATCAGTCAGTTAACAAGTATTTTTTTTTTGCAAGCTTATTTCAATATTCTAGGCACTGTACTGAGTTTTAGGGACAGAAATAGGGGCAAAAATAGCCCTTGCTCTCAAGTGGCTCATAGTTTAATGAACCCTACATCAAGAATCACTGCTTTAGAACATATGCATGAATAAAAACATATAGCTCAAAAAAGAGTTTGTAATTTGTTGTTGGTTCATTAATTTCCCATCAAAATCTCATAAGTCACTGAGTGGGAAAGATGGAAAGAGGAGAGGATATAGCAGAGGCAAAGCCTTCACAATTCTGGGAATGGTTTTAACCCATGTCCAATATTTTTCCATGGAATCTACTTTAGAAATGAACATCTGGAGCACTCTAAAAATAAAGAGAACTATTTTACCCCAGTTTGGTTTGAGTTGGAGTTACAGCTGATATGAATGTTACTTATGTTTCCTGTGCTTAAAGGAGAGAATAGAGTTCATCATTTGTTTTGTTTTGTTTTTCATTTTTAAAATGCTTCATTAACTTCTGATTTATTTCATTCATTTCTGCCAGATTTTGAGTTACACATTTTCACCCCATTTTTACCCTACCCACCGCCCCAAAATAGTAGTCCCACAGTATATCCCCTCCTCCAATCTGCTCTTTCCCATATCTTCTCTCTTACCACCTTTGACTTTTCCAGTAGGGCACGTTGGATCTCTATGCCCCTTTGCCTGTATATCTTATTTCCAAATTACATGTAAAGTAGCATTATTAATTATATATACGTGTGTGTGTGTGTGTCTGTGGGTGTGTATACACATTTAAACATTTATATTAAAACTTTGAATTCCAGATTCATTCCCTTCCTCCCTTCTCACCTGCCTTTACTGGAAAGATAAGAAGTTCAATATAGGTTGTACATGTGTAGCATATGTGAAACATTAACGTTGTAAAAGACTGACTATAATTCCCTACCTACTATCCCACCTCCCACTTTTTCTATTCTCTAATTTGATCCCATAACTTTTCAAAAGTGGGTGCTTCCAATTTCCCTCCCCCCCAGCCTGCCCCCCATTCAATCATCCTCTCTCTCACCCCCCTCCCCCTTACTCTCCTGTAGGGTAAAAATACCTTATTTGGTGTGTATTTCATTCCCTTCCTGAGCCACATTCAATGAGATTGAGTTTGATCCATTCCCTTTTGTGTTCCTATTCTTCCCCTCCATTGTAACCATTTTCCCTTGACTCTTCTATATGAGATCGTTTATCCCATTCTGTTTCTCCCCATCTCCTCTCAAATTCCTCTCTCACCTCTTAATTTCACCTCTTAAGTATTATCCCTTCTTATTAAATTGGTCTTGTGCCCTCTATCTATGTCTACCTGTAAACGTATATAAATACATTCACATATGTATTCATATGCCTGTATACCCTCCAATATAGACATACATATATGTATATGCATATGTGTATGTATATGTGTGTGTATTTTGTATTGTGTGAAATTCCCATCAAGTATTTTCATACTGAGAAAAGTTTCATCAGTTACAATTATCATTTTTCCATGTAGGAATGTGAATAGTTCAAATTTGATAATTTCCTTATGTTTTTTTTCCCCCAGTTTACCTTCTCATGCTTGTCTTCCTTCTTGTATCTGAATGTCATATTTTCTATTCAACTCTTGTTTTTCATCAAGTATGCTTGAAAGTCCTCTATTCCACTGAATGACCATATTTCCCCCTGAAACATGATACTCAGTTTTGCTGAGTAGGTGATTCTTGGTTTTGATCCCAGCTTCTTTGCCCTCTGGAATATCATAGTCCAAGCCCTTCGATCCCTGTGTAGAAGCTGCCAGATCTTTGGTTATTCTGATTGTGTTTCCACAATATTCAAATTCTTTCTTCCTGGCTGCTTGTAATATTCTCTCCTTGATCTAGGAATTTCGGAACCTGTAATATTCCTAGGAGTTTTCTTTTTAGAATATTTTTCAGGAGGTGGTCGTTGGATTCTTTCAAACTCTATTTTGCCCTGTTCTAAAACATCAGGGAAGTTTTCCTTGAGAATTTTTGGAGGACGATTTCTAGGTTTTTTTTCTTTTTGATCATGGCTTTCAGGTAGTCCAATAGTTTTTAAATCATCTCTCCTGGATGTATTTTCCAGGTCAGTGGTTTTCCCAAAGAGATATTTCACATTGCCTTCTATTCTTTCATTTGTTTGGATCTGTTTAATAGCATCTTGATTTCTCATAAAGTCATTAGCTCCCATTTGCTCCAATCTAATTCTGAAGCAATGATTCTCCTCATTGAGCTTTTGAGATCCTTTTTCCATGTGGAAAATTTGGCTTTTTAAGGCATTCTTCTCCTCATTGCCTTTTGGAGCCTCTTTGGCCATTTAAGTTATTTTTGTTTTTTAAGGTGTTATTTTCCTCACTCTCATTTCGTAATTATTTTGCATCATTCTCATTTCTCTTCCCAATTTTTCCTCCACTTCTCTTATCTGCTTCTTAAGGTCCTCTATGTCCTGTAAACAGCTTGTATTTTCCTTTGATTTTTTTGATGCAGGAGTTCTGACTTCACTGTCTTCCTCCTGTTCCATGCTTCACTTAATTCACTTAATGAGACAACTAGGTGGGATTTGGTGGACAGAACACTGTATCTGGGATCTAAAAGACCCAACTTCAAACCAACCCCTGATGTTTCCTAGCTGGATGACTTTGGGAAAATCACTTATCCTCTCTCTGTCTCAATTTTCTCATCTATATAAAATAGACATTGGAGAGCCTACCACAGAGGAATGTTGTGAGGAATAAATGAGATTACATATGTACATCTCTTTTAAAACAATAAATTACCATATGAATTCTAGTTATTACCATTATTTAGATTTCCTATAAGATTGTATAGTTTTAGGGTCGGCCAGGTGGCTCAGCGAGTAAGAGCACCGGCTCCAGTGTCAGGAAGACCTGGGGACCAAATCTGGGCTCAGACACTCAGCACCACACCCAGAAATAACTGGCCATGTAACCTTGAGCAAGTTACTTAACCCCGATTGCTAAAAAAAAAAAAATAAAATAAAAAAAAAAGATGGTATAGTTTCAAAGTGTTTTCAACCATACCAATATTCTCCATAAGGCCAAAGTTTTGCCCCTAAGATCTTTTTCCCCCTCAACACTAAAATTATCTCTGTGGTGCTATATGGCTCCAAGTGAAAGAGCAGTCAGAGGCTCTGGTTTCAAGTCACACCACAAATAATTGTTAATATCTTCCCTCTGTTATTTTCTATTTATCTTACATACACACCCATATAATACATACACTTAATACGCACATAAAATCCAAACGCTATTTGTGTGCATGTATATAATTGTAAATATGAGTGTGCACAGCCTATTGGTTTGCATGGAGTCACCCCTGTTTGAATTGTGATCTCTATGAGGGTTTCTCTTTATTCCCAGTGTTTGGCCCCATCCCTGTCTCACAGTAGTAATTATTCTAAGTAACTTTTAAAAATCTGTGTGTGTGTGTGTGTGTGTGTGTGTGTGAACACTAACAACTGAAGGAATCAGCTTTATGTAGCAGGTGACACTTAAGCTGAGTCTCAAAGGAATGTAGACATTCTAAGGGCTGAAGGTGAGGAGAGAGTACATTCTAAGCCTAAGGGAAGATCTTGGGAAAAAAAACAAAGAAACAAACAAACTTGGAGGTTGCAAGAGATGCCTAATAGCAAGGCAGCCAATGTGGCAAGGAATTGTGATATCAATCACTTTCAAAAGAAAGACTTTATGTACAGAAAGGAGACATTTAATAATATGTAACCACTGAAGTGTTATTTTTTTTGCCTTTTGGAGGGCAACTGGGGTTAAGTAACTTGCCCAAGGTTACACGGCTAGTATCTTTTGTGTGGGTGCTAAGTGTCTGAGGTCAGAACCGAACTCAGGTCCTCCTGACTCCAGGTCCAGCGCTTTACTCACTGAGCCACCTAGCCACCCCCAACACTGAAGTGTTTTGAGCTTAGGGATGAGTTCCTTAGAACAATGTTTTAAGAATATCTCTGTGGAAGCTGTGTAGATGAGTTGGAGTGGGTAAAAATTAGAGAATAACTGGAAAACTATTCTAAGTTTTCACTTATAGTAATACTTAACAAATATTTATTAATTGAATAGAATTAAAATCTCCTTCCTCGAAAAGAGATCTCCTTCCTAGAATCTCATTCACCTCATTCTTTATTGACTTTTCAGTTAACCATTTTCTAACTTTAACAATTCTTTGTATATTTCTCTCATTCCTCCTCTACCTCATAAGCATCTTGAGAATAGAATATCTTTGTTCATCTTTGGACCCTCATATTGCACACATAATATGAATATATTCTGTGACTCAGTGAGTCAGAGTTAGAACAACTATAGCCTTAGCTACAGGACATTTTCCCTTGACTGACAGAGGTCTGAAGTATAGCCTTCTAACAGCCTCACCCACTTATAAACAAACAAACAAACAAATAAATAAGTAAATTTATACACACACATAAATTTAACCATCTTTAAAAACCTAAATTCAGCCTGGGAACCCTAGAGAAGTAATTATTCACTTTACCTCATGATTCACATTCTTTCCAAATACATAATGGGCAAAAATAACAACTAACATTTATGATCTTTCTAATTTTGGAGGCATTTAAGATGATTCTTTGAAGGTACTGACAATTCTTACTAATGAGAAAATGAGTGAGGAAACTTTTTGCATGACGGTCACATTAGAAATATGAGATAGGACTTCCATGAATGCTATTGATATAGTGAGGACAAATCACCTCTTGTATCTCCTAATTAAATGTCTAGACATACCTGAATTAAGGCTAAAATCCTAGCATAAGTAGCGTTCATCTCATCATAATAACTGCCATGGAGAAACCATCACCGTAATTGGGAAATTCACATAAGGGGTACATTGGATAGTATTTTTCTGCCTCTTAGTGAAAGAATACTGGAACCACTTTTATATTAGTTATTTTCATTTCTCAAGCCCCCTCCATTTAGAATCACTATAAATTACAGCTGAAATTCCCCTGACATTTTACATATATAACAACCATTTGATCATATTTTTTTAAGGATTCAAAGGAGTGACCATTGCATTTAATTATCTTTCAGGTGATTATAAATAATGTAACTCATTGGTTGAATTATTTTTTTTGTCATTTGTTTTTTTCAAAGATGATTCCCCTTTCTCAATGGATGCATTCAGGAACTGCCTCCTTTTGCTTTCAAAACACCCTGTACTCTGGGAATTCAGATTATTCTGAACACAGTAAAATTTGGCTTTGCATTTATCTATGGCCTGGAGGGAAATTCTACAGATACTGTGCAAATGGGAAACCAAATTAATAAATTAATTAATTCACTTTAGTATTTCTGGTCATTCTGTAATATCAGTAGTAATAATTGGGTTGATTACAAACACTAAGTGATCATTATTGACTTTTCATATGCTCAGCAATCAGCATATTCTTCTCTAGGGACATCTTATTACTTATCTCTTATTGATGTTAAGGTTGCAATTTACCCTGCAGGCTTCTATCAAGAGGTTAAGAATATATTAGCAGAACAATTGTTGCACTCCTACATCTCTAAATAATCGACTAAGCATTAATTTGTAACTAGTATAGAAAAAAAAATCTGGTTTCTAGGGTTAATTTGATATTAAGGTGTTTATGAAAGAGTTCTATGACTTCAGTGCAAATTGTAGGAAATACAGTGAATGTCCTGGGACTTTGAGAAGAATTATAATTTGCGGGATACTCCAGGTGATTATGTAACTAAGGAGATTCACTCTATTAGTCCAAGCAAAGCATAATTTAAAAGGCATATTAAATCCTAAAATGTGTACAATATTCCCAAATAAATAGGAAGATCAGGGATTTATTTGTTGTTTGGGGTTCTTCACAGACTTATGCTTCATTGCTTAGATACTTCAATGGTTTTAGAAACAGAACAAGTGTGTTTGTAGAACATTTCAAAGGTCTTAGCTAGTATTTGTTAAGTTAAGCAGTCATACTTTTAAATGTTCTTATGAAACCTTTAGAGGATCATGACTACTGACTGGAGATTGATGAGACCAAAATAATTCTTGGCTTTAAAAAAATGGAGCACTTAGAGAACTATAAAGGGGAAAATACTCAGTAAAATACAGAATATTGTGCCATCTGATCAAACTTGTCAATTTTATACATCCTCCCTTGCTTGAAGAATCACAGAATTGGAGATTTGGTGTTCTAAGTTATCTAGGTCATATGTCACAGATATTCCATTTTACACATGAGGAAACTGAGCCCCAAAAAGGTTAAGAAATTTTTCCCAAATTTGCCCAAAGGTAATAAAATGATAGTCAATTCTTGAATGCAGGCCTTTGGCCATACAATGTTTAAATTCTGAACTATTGGGACTATAGATTCCTGCATAGACAAAATGTATATGATCGTCTTTACGTGAGTTCTATGTCAAAATAAAATTTTACTTGATATTCATAGTTTAGAAAACATCTATGAGTCTATGAAAATTTCATCACTCAGTATATACAATACTGCCCTTAGATCAATCAGCCCTAATATCAAATCTAGGATTTCACCATACACAGAACATGACCATGAGAAAGTAATTTTATTTCTCTGAGAATCAAGTAACTCTCACACATCTATGAAGTCATGGATGTGTTTGAATTCCCAGTCCCAGTGAAGTCATGGCGAATCTCTCATTAATTTCTCTAAGATAATGCTATTAATTCATAAGTGTGTATTTGTGTGTAAGTATAAATTGTACCCACTGAGCAGAATTATTTATAGAATAATTAGTGGCATAAATGCATGTATATACATACATGTAGATAACATAATTTTATGAAATTATGCACAAGTAGAGATGCCATGCACAAATTCTTACCATGTATTCTAAAGCTGTTATAACTCATAGAATTGTAAGTCTATGCTATTTTCTTTTTTATGACATGGTAGCAAGGAGATTAAAGGCACAATGGTTATTTTTAATTGAACTTGCCCTCTATCATCATCCCCAATAAACTGGAAACATTTCTAATTTTCCAGCGTGTCATTATAACTTGTCAGAGTCATGAGAAAAGACAAATAGAATAATGTTGAAGCACTAATCCTTAATCACACTCAGGCTATGGTACTTTAGGGATGAAAGTCCTACCACTTTCTGTTGATCATTATTTTGCTAGTAGGCTATTTGAGATAATCACAGAATCTCAGAGCTGGAAGAAAGCTCAAAGGTCATCCCATCCAGATCTAGTACAATAAAAATCCCTTGGACAACTCTCCCCGTCCTCCCCCATAAAAAGAGCTGCCTTCATCCTTGATGTTGGTGTTAAGGTCAGCCACCATTTTAGTTTCCATATTTTGGGCCTCTATTCCCTAGTTCCAACACCCCTCTCGATCTGTCTCTCTGGAACTTTCCACCCAGAACTTGACAAGGAAGAAGGCATTTGAGGGTCCTCTTTCAAAGAGCTCTTTGAGTCCTCCTTTCTTATCAGAGAATTTGTCATAGATCTGGCGGATGTCCACCACTTCAAGGTAGGGGTCACTGTAGCTGGGATTGGACTGGCCAATGTGTACAAATAGGTGATTGTTATACATGTCTGGGTCTTGTTGCTGCTCCAAGCAGGCAGAGAAATCCAACATTCAGAACTTGGAGCTGGCCAGACATCGGCCTTGCCATGGAGTGGTCGACAGCGACGGGGTGGAACCAGCAGGAGATTCAAACCCTGGCAGAGGGAATGGAGGCTGTACAGCATAGGTTTGTTGAGAGAAAGGTTTCACATCATGGGAAGTTCCAGCTTGGCCTGGCAAAGTTCCTTGCCAAAACCGTGAGACTACTGGGTAGGCTGGTCCCCGGGTAAGGGCCATTTTATTGTGGAAGGCTGTAGCAGAGATGATCTGAGTGGATGACATGGCTGCCATATTATGCAGGGCTTTGTCCTTAGCTGCGTGGTCCTTTAACTTGGCTTGGATCTCCCGAGCACTTCCTGGTTGGAGTTTTCCTGATCTGGAGCTTAATATAATGAGCAATCAGCTCATTACAGCCATACATCTTGCCCTCATCTGATAAGATGATCTTGCACCTGCCACAACGTGGGTAGATGGCAAAGGCTTCTTGGAAGCTCTGTTCAATGTGAGGGCTCCACACACCCTCTCCATCATTGTCGATGGGTTTGTCCAAAGCATCGCTACCCTCAGAGATGTTGCTCCCCTCAGGGGAGATGGGAGAGCTCCACTCATTGGAGTTAATGGTGTCAGCTAGGCCCCCCAAGGCTCTGCTGGGAGAAGGACCTGTTGGACCTGTCCCGGGATGGGGGATGAGAGAGGGATGATGTGCTAAGTGAGTGCTGAGGAGCACTCTGAGATGCACCAACTCTTCTCCTAAACAAGGAAAGGGGCAGGAAGACCCTGGAAGGAGACTGCTAGCCTGTGGAAGCTGAGAGGTGGGGGGTGGCAGGAGGCCGGGCTAGGATGTTAAGAGCCTTGGGGAGGCTGCTGTGCCTCACCACCCCCCTGGCCTTAAATTTAAAAGTAGGAAGCCTGGTATGTGAGGAATGAGGGCTGGTATGAGATGCATGCAGCTGAGGGAGGGAGTAGAGTTAGTCTATTTTTTAAGGTGTTGTTTTCCTGAGTCAGGCTGTTGACTCTCATTTCATAATATTCTTGCATCGTTTTCATTTCTCTCCTCAATTTTTCCTCCACGTCTCTTATCTGTTTCTTAAGGTCCTCTATGGACTGTAACTGGCTCATATTTTCCTTTGAAGCTTTTGGTGCAGGAGTTCTGACTTCACTGTCTTCTTCCTGTTCCATGCTTTCCTCCTTTTTGTCCACCAAATAGGAGTCTAATGTTGGAATCTTCTGTTTGCTTTGTTTCCTTGGCCTGGTCACGTCGCCCCTCAGTCACTTGACCCCTGGGCTTTTTTGCCACAGTAGGACTCTGCCACCGGACAAGGGAGCTTTCATTCCAAATGCAGGGATTTTCTCAGCTGCCGGAGGTATTAGATGGGTGCCCTCTCTGAGGCCTCCACACACTCTGGCAAGCTGGACACACAACCCCAGGACCTCCACCCTAGACTGCAATCCACATCCAAGAAGGTTAAAGCAAGAGTGATTACCCCTCAGACTGGTACTTGGTCCCCTGATACCCTGCAGGCCAAGAGCTCAAACTGCCCCATGGTGCTGGCTGGCTGTGCGGGGCTTCTCAGTGGCTTCTCACCCCGGGGACAAAAGCCATGCACTCCTACTTACTGCATCCCAAAGTCCAGACTGCACTGACCTCTCACTTTGTGCTTTGCATCTATGTGTTGATAATTCTGGAAATGGCCACAGCTGCTGCTGATCTGGAGTCCTTTCTGCGTGTGGCTGGTCAGACCCGACCTGGGGCTAAAACCTCCAGCTCACTGGGGCCTGGGCTTGGCTCCCAGAGCACTGCTCTGGCCAATTCCTACCAGCCTGCCAGGATGTCCTCAACAGGACATTTTCTTCTCTGTGTCATTTTGTGGGTTCTTCAGTTACAAAGTTTGTTCAGAGTCCCCTTTTGACATTGATTGGGGAAGGTGGAAGCCGGAGCCAATTGGGGGTCCAGCTTCTACTCTGCCATCTTGACTCTGCCCCCTCCTTTTAGTTTGTTCTTACAGGAAAAAAGAAATCTTTACTGATAGGCAGCAAAGAGCCGGAAGGGGTGTGGAAGTGCTGAGAGCCTTAATTACTGGGAACAGAGAAAGCAAAGCATTAATCAGGCTTACAGATTTGGGGACCATAAGGATCCTGACACTGGCAGTGTGACATAGGTAACTTTTGTCATGTGGGGTTTTTACTCCAAAGAGAGCACTGGGTATTGGACATAGAGTGTTGCAGAGAGTTCTAGTTACAAGAGAGAATATGTGGATTCAGCAGTGATTCCACTAGTCAGGTCTCAAGAGGAACAAAGAATAGGTTTGGAGAACAAGGTATGGATATTTGGTTTTGGAAGGTGCGCATTTGTAAAAGAGACCAATAATTGCATAATGCTGTATACTAAGCCTTGAAGGCCTTACACAAGTATTGCTTCAGGATACTCTGAAATTAAACTTGCTCAGGTGTGATAGCCTGGCCCACATCCGTCTATCTATGGTTTCAATGGCCATATCTGTGAAGATGACTTGTAAATATATATATCCCTACCACAATTCTGTCATGTGCTCTAATCTTGGTTTTCTAGTTACCTGCAAGAAATCTCTATCTTGACATCCACAGACATTTCAAATGCAACATGTGTAAAAAAGAAATCATTATCTTCTTCTCACAACCCACCATTTGCTCTACCTTTTCTACTTCTGTTGAGGGCAGCTTCCTCCTTTCAATCACCCAGATCTGAAAACTTGGAGTTATTCATCATCTATGTTTTATTTCCCTTTATTTCCCACCCTCCATTTAATCAGTAACTATGTCCTGTTCATTCTACCTCCAAAGAATTTCATGCATTTGTTCCTTTTCTCCTTAGAAATTTGGTCATTTTTCCTCAGTTTCCTCTGGACCTATTTCATTCTCATTCTAGTTTAATTTTAGCTGCTTGGGTTGTGAGAAATCTTATAGGTTTTACTTCCATTAGAAGAGATGGATCTTCTCCATTGGGGAGATGGGAGGGAGTGAGGGAAGAGTTTACTAGGAAATTCATATAGCTCACACAGCATTAATATAAGATTTCAACATCTATTTTGTGGGTTATTTCCATAATTCAATTGCTTTCCATTACTCCTTCATGGAGTCTTTCATTGATCTCTCCCTTTACACAGATTCCAAAGAGATATTCCTTAAGTATAGCTCTCACCAAGTCATTTCTTTTCTCAAAAAAGTTTCAGTGGCTTTCTATTCCTATTAGGAGGAAGTAAATACGCTACTTGGTATTTAAAGTTCCCTCCAAATTGAATTTAGTCTACATTTCCAAGTTGATTACACATTGTGCTCCCTCATGTATTTTAGAGTCTTGTCAAGCCCGAGGGTAACTTGCTGTTCCTTATGTAGGATATTCTCATATCTTACCTTTGTACCTTTTCGTAGATTGTCCTCATTGGGACACTTGAGTACCTCAAGGTACTCTTCCTTTTCACCTCAGACACAGAGAATCCCATCTTTCTTCAAAGGACCTTTAAGGGCCACCCCCCCCCCCCCAGCCAGGAGATTTTTCCAAGTGTCCAACTTCCTCAATTTTTATTGCTCCTCCAAAAGTATTACTTTGCATTATATATATACTCACACACACATGTATACATGTAGTATATGTATATGTGTGCATATGTAGAGATATATCTATATGTGTATGTGTTTTTTTTCTCATCTGTATACATTTTGATTTCTCCCAGTAGAATGTAAGCTCTTAGAATATAATTGCATTTTGTATACTCCAGAAACTAGCAGAGTTCGGCACACAGTTAGCATTCAATAAATGGTTGTTTTGTTGAGCTGAATCATGAGTCAGTTTGTAACTTTATTCTGGTGTCATGTCCAAGATAGTTTTACAGAAAAAAAAATAATTATAATGCTGCTGACTGTTACTTTTCAAAGAGAAAAAATAAATTTATTACAAACTATAATTGTGAATATGTTAAAATGACAAACCCAATTATCAAGAATAAAAACATTTGATTGATGAACCAAATATCGGATCCTTTCTATGTATTATATGTACAGTAAAAATGTAGGTGTGTATTATTAATATCACAATTGCTATTAGCATCACTATTTTACATGTGCGTCATTTTTGTATGTGTATGTTTTACTTTGTTGTTTTTACTTGAAAGAAGGAAGTAAAGAAACAGCCTCAAAATATGAATTTTGCAAAGTTTGAATGAAATACCTTGAGGACTTGAATGCTAAGAAATATGAAAGCTGGATATTGGCAAACATGCTCAGCATTCTTTTGATACTACAAATTTATGGCTTACCATTATGATTATTAGGTTTATGTTTAATAGCATACAATCTTCCACACTCTCTATGTCCCTTATCACTCTTCTTGCATTGTGTTCTTTCCCATAATATCATATCATTTCTCATTCTGTTTTGACAGGATGAACTGAAGTGATATAATAATATAATATTGCCTTACACAGTGCATCACTTCTGAAATGATGCATCTTTCAGATTAAATATTTGTCTTACTTTCAGGCTATAAATATCTAGTATACAAAGTGGATGTTTATTAGCTTATTCATCATTCACTCAAGTGGGAAGTTCAGTTTCCACTTTGATCACAGAGAATAAATGTGCAAAAATAATACTGACAAGAGAATTTTTCAACTAACATATATTCCAACTTTCTTTTCTCTTACCAATATATCAGTGTATACTTACAGAAATGGATTTTTTAATATTCTGAAATTAATTTAACAAAAAGTCAAATGCTGTTTTGATGTGTAAAAATTGAACATACCCAAATTCAGGGCTCCTCATAAACAACTGAGCATTACTAAGAGGAAGAAAAAAAAACTGTGTCTTCTTCCTAATTAACCTTCAATATTCAGCAAGAAAATATGCTGACTGCATGATAGTTGTCATATAAGTCCACAGAGGGTCTCTGACATCATCAGCATAGGAATTTCCTCTACTAATGCAATTTATAGCTTCTTTTATCATTTAAAGTTTAAAGAATAGAAACTTTTCAGGCACAAAGAGATTAAGTAACATTCTCAGTGTCACAGACCTAGGAAATGTTGAATCTGGCCAGATGTTTAAATGTAGAGAGGAAAGGGAGTTGATTAAGGAGGGCAGAGCAGGGAGTCCAGTGAAGAGGACCAAGGGGCTTGCTTAAGAAGGAGCAACTTGAATCTTGATCTCCTTGATACCAAGCAGAACACTAGGTTTATTCTGTCACTCTATCTCCATGGCAGTTGCTATTCTGTGGATATCATAAGCAATCAGCATTTCTCAAACATCTACTTTTTTCCCATTAATAAACTATAAAATATACTCGATTTTGTTGTTGTTGTTTTGTTTTGTTTTGCTCACATTGTTTCCCTACATTTGATTGGAAGCTACTTACGGGTAGAGATTATATATGCTTTTTTTCATATTAGTGTCCCCAACTCTTAAAAGAGTGCCTGGTACACAGGAGGAACTTAATAAATGCTTATTGACCACCTGGAAGCAAATCGTTCAGAATTTCATGCTTAGTGAGCGCCAAGTCTGGGACATGAACCTAGGTTTTCTGAATTCAAGACCACTATTACATACCTTTGTCTCTAGAGATTTTAGAATTGATGTCTGGAGGAAAACACACAAACACACGTGTGTGTGTATGTGTGTGTGTGGGGGGTATATGGCAAAAACAGAGTCTTGATGGACACCTATCTTAAATTATTGGGGAGAAAAAATCCATGGAAAAAGAGAAAGGGTGGGGCTAAAGAGTTTGAGAGAGAGTAGTCTCTCAGAAGTCAAAAGAAGAGATATCATCTACCAAAAATATGTTGGTCAGTAGTGGCAAATGTTACCTACTTAACTACTAAACCCAGAAAAATACTAGGGAACAAAAAAATGGATTCTTTTTTTTTTTTGACAGTAGGGGGATGTTCAATGCTAGAATATGCTTTCATGGGACTCTATTGAATTTCCCTTTCTCCAAAAATCATTAAAACAGGAAAGAATACTATTTAAAATCATTTAGGTATTGCCTGAAGGCAGGGGAGAAAATAGATAGTCTTGTAAGGTTCCCTCCTCTTTGGATGTGGATTTTTGTAGACTATATCTTCAAAGTCATAGAAACAAATATATGTCATCACTTTAATTTTGATAAATCATTCTAAAATGCAAAAAATAATTTAGTAAATAAAATAATAGCAGATCCTTAACAGAATTCTCTCAGAATCACAGAAACTCATGGCTTCTTTCTCAGGAAGATCTAGGCTTTTCTTTCTCTCAATATAATTCTCCATGTTATCAGGTCAGAATTTCGTAGCTAAAGACTGCCTTTCAGCACCCAATATAATAATTGCAGCTTTTCCACTTTGCATTTGATGGAGGAACCAGGAGGTTTGAAAACCTACTTTTCTTCTTTATCTGCCTGAACTAGAGAGTCCCTGGTAATTAGAGCAATTAGTGAGATCGTGCCTTCCTCCTCACTCTTTTTTTGGGTGTCAGGAGAAGAAATACAACCCCTACACTACATTTACTTAATTGCTTTGGGTGTCAATTATGCATCATTGCTTAGAATACAATTATTGGCATGATGATGGCTGTTTTACTTATTCTCTAATTTTGTTCATTCCTCTAGTCATGTTCGTAATGCTTATTTTCTCGGGCAAAACACTATTTGATATTTATTTAATTCTCTTAGACTCTTAATCATGTTGTTTTCCCATTACATGGAAAGTCACAGTCCATATTTTTAGGATTAATCTGGAAAATATCTGAATTACAATATGAATGAATCCCTTATTCGATTATTTCTAGCTTATATTTACATTCTTCAAGAAAACTTCAGTTTCTAAAATTTTCTCTTCATCTTCTATGTGTATGCATTTGGAGATAGACAGGTAAACCTTTTAAATGAAGCTATTAATAAAACACTTAAGCAGTGTTGACACATTGCCCCTCACCAAAATTTAAACTGAACAAAATAAATAAAATGTTTTAATTCCCCCCCAAAAAAGTTTTGTTGACATTTGTTTATTCTACCTCAATTTCCTTAGATCCTCTTGCTCAATTTCCATTAAATATTTTTGTAATAGAAAAAATAATTTAGCAAAATTAACTGTTAAAACAAGAAGAGCTGACAGTATGTGCAGTTTTTGAATGGATATACCTCTGCTTTTCTATTAAGAGAAGTGTGTTTCAGTGTCTATTGTCTGAGACAAAGAATAATTAATCAGAGCACTTTGCCTCAGTTGGGATGCCTTTCAGTTTTGTTTTTTCATTCTTTTGAGGCCATCTCATATGCTATTTTGCTTCTTTTTTTTCACTTTGCATCACTTAATACAAGGCTTTCAATTTTTCCTGGGCTTCCACTTCTTTATTGAATCTAATGGAGTAATTATATTTTCTTTCATTCAGAACCCAAGTTCTGTGGTTCCCTGCTTTGTCTTTTTTTTCTCATCATAAAAAGCATTACAATTAATATTTTGGTACATATTCAATTCAGCATTGTAGGATTTTTGCTGTCTTTGATGTTCTGCCAGAGTATCACCATGAGTGGAATTTTTGAGTTAATGGTACGAATAGCTTTCCTAGTTTCCATACATGAGTTAGCCATGCCCAGGGAGACAAACTTTCAACCAATCATCTGACATCGAACTATGTCTCACAGGTATTAGTCAATACTTATAAATAGCTTAAAAAAACTTTTTATTGCTGCCTCCATAATGTCGTAGATCTACAGGAGTAAGTATGGGGTGCCAAAAGGTGAAATGTTTTTGAAATTGTCTTTACCTCCCTCTCCCCCCAAAAAAACCTCAGGGTTTCTGGTCTTACAAAATATTAGTGAAAAACAAGTTGTCTCCAGGTTGGGAGATTCAGGCAGCTTTGAGTGTTCCTTTGGCTCAGTTCAATAGTTTTGTCAGGAAATAATCAAATATGCTGTGCTAATTTTAAGGCTTATATCAAGGTATGGGTAAAATTTTAGACCAAAATGTAGTGACTTAACTGTCTGACAATTTACAGTTCTAGCTGATATCTTCACACCTTCAAAATCTTAGTTGAGGAGTATGGGGATTGAGGTAGGAAGATAATTGGGATTAACACATAAAATCCAGCATTAATCCTTACATACAACCTTAGTATCATGTGCAGTGTACCCTGCCTGACACAATCCTCCCATCAATTTGAACATAGAAAGAAGAGGAATTTTTTGATTTGCTATTATTAGTTTGCCAAGGGATTTCCTCTTTCCTGTGTATAAATGATAGAGAAATACCATAAGACACTAGATGGATAGATGCTTTGGGCCAACACGTGGCCCATGAGTATAGGCCACTGTTCTTTGCCACTTTGTGGTAGTCCTTCCTATTTTTAGATGAAGGATTGTTGGAGATGACCATGACCATGTGAACTTTAAAGGGTAGATGTCAAGGAGCTAAAGTGCATGTTGGGATTTTCTGGAGGACTTGTAAAGATGAGACGATAGCTGAAGCCTAAAAGTGTTACCTGCTTAATCCAGCTCAACTTTAGGAAGTGAAAGTAATAGGAAGTGATTGGCCTTCCCACATTAAAAGAGCACTTGGTAGAGAAATCTTTGTGTAAATTACTTTAAATGTGAGACCATGACGCTGAGACTGAGGTGATAGATTTTAGAAAATGGTCTCTGGTTGTTTTGGTTTGTTGAAGGGACACTTTATAATTTTTTTTTTTTTTAAGCATCGGGGTTAAGTAACTTGCTCAATGTTACATGGACAGTTATTTTTTTGTGTGGGTGCCGAGTATCTGAGGCCGGAACCAATCCCAGGTCTCCCAACTCTGGGGCTGGCACTCTTACTCACTGCACCACCTGGCCACCCCACTGTGCCACCTGGCCACCCCTATAAATTTTTTATTGCTTTTCTTCATAGTAACTTGTCCATGGTCATGAAAGTTAAAAAGAGAAAGACAGAGGGAGAGACAGACAGACAGAGAGACAGAGACAGAGAGACAGAGAGGGGAAGGAAGTAAAGAAGGAAGAAAAAGGCAAGATGATACAGAAATACATAAACTCATGCCTTTTTTATTCTAAACCTAGTATTTTATTCTTTATGCCACATTGTGCTTAGTTTTCAAATCTTAAAGCTATATAAATATGAGCAATTATTATTTAAGCAAAAAAACCCCTTCAACTCAGGAATTAACTTATTTTTATCCTTCTGTAGATTGGTCTTAATATTATTATTATTATTTTGCTTTTTGGAGGGCATTTGGGGTTAAGTGACTTGCCCAAAGTCACACAGCTAGTATGTTTGTCAAGTGTCTGAGGCTGGATTTAAACTCAAGTTCTCTTGACTCCAGGGGCTGTTCTCTATTCACTCCACCACCTAACTGCCCCCTTAATATTATTATTAAAAATTTGTGACATTATTCATAGGAGATGTACAGCAGAGGCCAGAGGGAAATTTTAATACTGAAAAAGTAGCTACAATGAGAATATCTACTTCATTCCTTCTGGTCAGATCAAGATATTTCCCCCCTTCAGGCTATTTGCCATTGCTTTATATAGTCTAATTGCAAATTATTTAATCAACAAGATTTCCCATTACTCATATCATCTAAAATTAAGTTATCTGAACCAACAGTGGTTAATGAGCCATATTTCTGTCCTTTCTGTGTGTGACAGATCAACTGAATAGCTATATAGGAAAAACAATGGAACCCATCCTTTGTCTACTGGTAAAGAGGAGGGATGCATTTACTGAATGGCTACCTGGGTAGTCTCAAGTTAATGTCCTCATAAAAGGTCAATAACATGCTCCCAATTCACCAGTAGGATCAGGCTGGTGAATTTCAGAGCTAAGCATAATTAAAGTATTTTATATTTTGGGATTAACTGTTGTAGACTCATAAAACTGGGTGAAGTTTAGTAGCCCAATAATTAAAGAACACAACATAAAGCTGAAGAAGGTTAGTTGGAATAAAAGAAATAGCATTTTGAAACCACATTCCAGCTTTTAGATCCTCTTCCTAGAACAGATGGATAAAATCTAAAACAAGAATTTTTAATATATTTTAAAAATTTATTTATTTCCTTTTAGTTTACAACATTCAATTCCACAAGCTTTTGAGTTTCAAATTTTCTCCCCCTCTTTATCCTCCCTCTTCTTCCCACATGGCATCATGTAATCCAATATAGGTTATACAAATACCTTCACCTTAAATATTAGTCAAGTTGTAAAGAAGGATTAAAACCAATGGAATGAACAACAAGAAAGAAGGAACAAAATACAAAAGAGAGCAATTAGTTTGATTCAATCTGCACTCAGACTCTGTAATTCTTTCTCTGCATGTTGATAACCTTTTCCATCATGAGTCTTTTGGAGTTCACTTATAGCCTTGCATTGCTGAGAAGATTCCAGTCTATCAAAGTTAGTCATCACAGATACAATGTGTCTATAATTATTTGCAATGTTCTCTTGGTTCTGCTCCTTTCACTCAGCATCAGTTTATATGTCTCTCCAGGTTATTATGAAGTCTGTCTGCTTCTCATTTCTTATAGCACAATAGTATTCCATTACATTCATATACCACAACTTGTTTAGCCATTCCCTAATTGATGGGCATCCCCTTGATTTCCAATTCTTTGCCACTTCGAAAAAGAGCTGCTATTTTTGTACATATGGGTCCTTTTTCCACTGGTCCTTTTCCCACTCTTTGGGATAAAACACTAGAAGTGGTCTTTCTGGGTCGAAGGGTATGCACATTTTTATAGTCCTTTTGGTATAGTTCCAAAATGCTCTCCAGAATGGTTGGATCAGTTCACAACTCCACCAACAATGCATTAATGTTCCAATTTACCCACAGATTCTCCAGGATTTATAGTTTTCCTGTTTTGTCATGTTAGTCAATCTGGTAGATGAGATATGGTACCTCAGAGTTGTTTTGATTTGCATTTCAATAATCAATAGTGATTCCGAGCATTTTTTTCATATGATTATAGATATCTCTAATTTTTTTCTCTGAAAGCTGCCTATTCATATCCTTGGGCTATTTATCACTTAGGGATAACTCAATCATTTTTTAAGCAGCTACTCCATTACAGAATTTATATTAGATGTTGGGGAGACAAAGATTATTACAACACAATCTTTTCTCTCAAGGATTTCTGGAGGAGGGCATAAAACTATAATATAACTTTGATTATAATATATGATACTGTATGCAAAATATTCAAGAGAAGTAACATGACTTAACAGCCTCGGTGTCAGAAATATCTGGGTTCAGGTCTTGACACTGCTACGTTGTACTTATATAAACAAGGGCAACTCAGTTAAATTTTTGGTTCTCCCAAAATTCTCTATTGCTGGAAGTTGCATAAATTGCATAACTGGTATTGATTGTGAGAAGGTATTGCTCTCTGGGGGATCTCTACATGGATAAAATCACCAGGTCATTACACAATAGTAGGTGTATTTTTATGATGACTATTATGCCCCTCTTGTTGAATACTATCCTAACCTACAAAATGTTACTTCCAAGTTCTGAGACTTTGTTCCCTTTGAAAGGCTGTCTACCTTCTTTCACCAACTTTTTTTGTGTCACACTCAACTTTTCAATTCCCCATAGATTATTTATGATTATCTTTCAACTGAAAGTGTTCTCTATGAACTTAATAACATTGTGGTAGCCAGAATATTGCCAAATTTGAGCACTTTTTAAAATCAATCTTTGTACTTCTTAAAATTATTATAATATCTGGCACTGTTTACCACATGTTCAATTTGAATGTCCTCACTTTTTATTCTCTTCCTGCCTGGTTGTGCCTTTTTGGTCACCTTTGGTGGGTCATCATCCTTATTCTCCTCCCTACAAATGTATATATGGCTTAGTAGTCTATCCTGAATCTTCTCTTTATTCTGTGCACTTTTTTTCAGTTCCCATAGGTTCCTTGATCATTTCTAGATAAATAACCCCCAGACCTTTATATTCAGCCTCAATCTCTCTCCTAAGCTTTAAATCTCATATTATCTGCTGCTTGTTGGTCCTATCTAGCTGGATGACCCACGCTCATCTCAACCTAAATATGTCCAGCATAAAACTCATTATCCTCCTTCCCCAAATGCTATCTCCTAACCCATAAATTCTCTCTTCAACAAACAGGTCAAGAATTCATAGATGTCTCTGCCTATGTTTCTCTCAAGGGTATAAATAAATGTTGATATCTATCTTTATTCATACATACATATACATTAGTATCCACATGCATATGAATATTATATATGTGTGTGTGTGTATGTGTATGTGTGTGTGTTGGGTGGCATGTGGATTTATTGAATGACTGGGGAAAGAAAGGTTCCAGCTTCTGAGCATATCATTTTTTTAAGCAATGCATGCCAATTGCATAACTAATCAAAACCAGGTCTCCTCAGTTTGGCACCAATACCCAAATATAGGGGCAAACAAATTGTTTATGCATTAAAAGAAAACAATCAACCAGATATAAATCAAGATCAATATTAGATAATCTGATTTCTAATTGGAGGAAAGATTATGTGTTTTCCAAGTTGGGAGGAAGAGAGTAAATAGTCTTAATTTTCTGAAATCAGAAAAAAAAAGTTAACCCATGTCCTTCCCCTCTCCAAGCATCTGTTTTTCAATCAAAGGATCAGGAAACAGTAATTGATTGACTGCAATGGGTCAAGTTTTCAGATAAGACATATGAGTTGTTTGATATATATGTGTGTATATATATATATGTACATATATATATATATATATTCACATCTGGTTCAATTTTTGAGGTCCTTTCTTAAGGATTTGTAAGCAACTGGTAAAGGAGGTCCAGCTTCCAATCACAAAGGACTAGGTTAAAACAATGCAATAAAATTTTCTCACTATTACCATAATTGAATAAAGTTTTCACACAAGACAATAATTGGAATAGACCCATAAATGGATAGAAAAGGAGCTGAGTGAGATCCAGAACTGTGTCACAAGATGGAGTCATTATGGTTCACTCGATTACCACAATGTATGTGGTTCACATATGCATCTATCTAAAATGCATGTATACACACAATCTCTCTCCTAAGCTTTTAGTCCCATGTTACCTGCTGCTTATTGGTTCTATCTAGCTGAAAGTCTCTTATTCATGTCAAACTCATTATGTTCATCTAAGTATGTATACGTATATAATTTTTTAAAAATAAATAAGATAGAGTTATGGACTGATTAAGCATGTATATATTTTAAAGGTTTTTACATGATAAATTTATCAGGCAGGGCATAAGTAACTTTGAAGAATCAGTAATTCCTTCACGGAAAAGGTATCAATAGAACAGAGTTTTAAAAGCAACAAGAAATGTTAAGAAGTGAAGGTAAGATTGTAGAATATTCTACACATGAGTAACAATAAATGAAAAGGGATGGAAAAAGGCTAAGAACAATATATGAGGAAAAGCAAAAGGAATAGTTTGGCTGGACTATAGCATGTAGAAAGAGAAATAATATATAAAACGAGATGGGAAAGACCATTTTAGGAAAAGTTGTTAAAAGTTGAAATATTAAAAAAGAAAGATATTGATGAGTTTAAGGTTGAATTCAATTCAACAAGGATTTGATAGGAGTTTTCTATTGATCTAGGAAGTGGGGCTACAAAGACAAAAGGGAAACTATCCCTGACCTAAAGGAGCTTTATGAAAGCATAGTCCTTACTCCCAAAGCACCCGACATTTTTAGGTTTCTTTTTTGACTTAATCAGACAAGTAAATATTAGTTATTAAACTACTCAGAAGAGATAAGATCTGATTTTATCAAGAAAAGTGTTACTGATAAGATGGGGTTCAGTGGAAGGAGAGAGTATGTATAAATGTGGGAAGAAAGTAGCAGATATGTGAACTGCTATGACAGTCAATAACTGTCCATGCACCCAGTTATGACTTGACTTTGGAAAAGCAATCACATGTCCATTCAAATAGGTAGATTAGTAGTGGTGTATAGCAGCAGCTCAATAAATATAGGAGGTTTGATTTTGTAATATACTTTAATTAAAAAAGCCAACAGACCCTATTATATATTTCACTTCCTGTCAACTTGTAACCTAATCTATGCTTTTAAAGAAATCAATGCAAGACACTATAATAAAACTATTTGGGAATATTTCTGTAAGATGATGTCTGTATCTTCAGTCTCCTTGGATAACATCACAAATAATATTAACTGAAGTAATAGCATGAAACCTAATCCAAAATATTTATTTGCGTATATACTGCTTTGTACACCAGACTGCCTTGGATGTCACTTGTACTTCTGAAATTATATGAAACAGAAATACTGTGATTGGTTGAAGTTTATAGAAAACAGTCAACATGAATATATTAGGTGTCCATTTCATCCTAGCACTGTGCTAACTGTTGCAGAAATGTAACCAATGGAATAGCTCCTTTTTTAACTTTGCTTTCTTAAATTCTGATTTACATCATTCATTTCTCCCAGATTTTGAGTTACAAATTTTCTCCCCATCTATCCCCTACCCACCGCCCCAAAATAGCTGTCCCACAGGATATCGCCTCCTCCAATCTGCTCTCTCCCATATTTTCTCCTATAACCCTTTTGACTTTTCCAGTGGATCTCTATTCCCCAGTGCCTGTATATCTTATTTCCCAATTACATGTAAAATAGTGTTAATAATAGTATATATATATATATATATATATATATATATATATATATATATATA
>NW_027186473.1:34950764-35002624 GCF_028583685.1 Petaurus breviceps papuanus
ATATATATATATATATATATATATATATATATTTGATTTTAAAACTTTGAAATCCAGATTCATTCCCTTCCTCCCTTGTCACCCACACTTACCGGTATAAAATATAAGGTATAAGGTATAAGATAAGCCGTTCAGTATAGGTTGTACATGTGTGGCTAAGGCAAAACAATAACGTAGTAGATATATTATAAAAGACTGACTATATTTCCCTAGCTCCTATGCCACCTACCACTGGCTCTATTCTCTACTTTGATCCCATCACTTTTCAAAAGTGGATGCTTCCAACTTCCCTCCACCCCCAGCCTGCCCTCCCTTCCATCATACCCCTTCTTATTCCCTCCCCCCCCCACTATCCTGGAGGGTGAGATACCCTATTTAGTATGCATTTCATTCCCTCTTCAAGCCAAATTCAATGGGAATAAGGTTGACCCATTCCCTTTTGCCTTCCTATTCTTCCCCTTATTGTAACCATTTTCCCTTGCCTCTTCTATATGAGATAGTTTACCCCATTCTGTCTTTTCCCATCTCCTCTCATTATATTCCTCTCTCACCTCTTAATTTCACCTTTTAAGTATCACCACTTATTGTTAAATTGGCCCTGTGCCCTCTATCTATGTATACCTGTAAACATATATACACACATTCACATGTATTCATATGCCCTTATACTCTCATATATAGACATATATATGTATATATACATACACACACAAACACACACACACACACACACACACACATATATATATATATATATTTCTAATTCCCTTCAACTACTGAGAAAAGTTTCATAAGTTGCAATTATTGTTTTTCCATGAAGGCATGTTAAGTGTTCAACTTTGATAAGTTCCTTATGATTTTTTTTCCCTGTTTACCTTCTCATGCTTCTCTTGATTCTTGTATCTGAATTTCAAATTTTCCATTCAACTCTGTTTTTTTTCATCAACAAAGCTTGAAGGTCCTCTATTCCACTGAATGAACATATTTTCCCCTGGACCATGATACTCAGTTTTGCTGGGTAGGTGACTCTTGGTTTTAATCCCAGCTCCTTTGACCTCTGGAATATCATATTACAAGCCCTTCGATCCCTCATTGTAGAAGCTGCCAGATACTGGGTTATCCTGATTGTGTTTACACAATATTCCAATTGTTTCTCCCTGGCTGCTTGTAATATTCTCTCCTTAACCTGGGAATTCCAGAAACTGGCTATAATATTCCTAAGAGTCTTCTTTTTGGGATCTTTTTCAGGAGCTGATCTGTGGATTCTTTCAACCTCTATTTTGCCCTCTGGTTCGAAAACATCAGGGCAGTTTTCTTAGAGAACGTCCTGGAGGATGATTTTTTGGTTCTTTCTTTGATCATGGCTTTCAGGTAGTCCAATAATTTTTACATTATCTCTCCTGTATCTATTTTACAGGTCAGTGATTTGTCCCATAAGATATTTCATATTGCCATCTATTCTTTCATTTTTTGGATTTATTTAATAGCATCTTGATTTTTCATAAAGTCATTAGCTTCCATTTGTGCCAATCTAATTCTGAAGCAATGATTCTCCTCAGTGAGCTTTAGAGATTCTTTTTCCATTTGTCAAATTGGGTTTTTTAAGGCATTCTTCTCCTCATCGCCTTTTTGAGCTTCTTTTGCCATTTGAGTTATTCTGTTTTTTAAGGTATTATTTTCCTCAGTCAGGCTGTTGACTCTCATTTCATTATTTTCTCGCATTGTTCTCATTTTTCTTCCCAATTTTTCCTCCACTACTCTTATCTGCTTCTTAAGGTAGTCTATGACCTGTAACCAACTCTTATTTTTCTTTGGAGCTTTTGGTGCAGGAGTTCTGTCTTCACTGTGTTCATCCTGTTCCATTATTTGCTCTTTTTTGTCCCCAAAATAGAAGTCTAATGTTGGAATCTTCTGTCTGCTTTGTTTCCTTTCCTTTTTCTTGTTTTTTTTTTTGGGGGGGGGCTTTTTTTTTTTTGCCTGGGCTTTTTGCCACAGTAGGACTCTGTCACCAGACAGGGGAGATTTAATCCCAATTGCTGGGGTTTTCTCAGCTGATGGAGGTATTAGATGGGTGCCCTCTCTGAGGTCTCCACACACTCTGGCAAGCTGGAAACACATCCCAGCACCTCCACCCTAGACTGCAATCCAGACCCAAGAAGGTTAAAGCAACAGTGATTATCCCTCAGAATGGTGCTTGGTCCTCCTATACTCTGCAGGCCAGGAAGTGAAGGTGCCATGTGGGGCTGGCTGGCTGTGCCAGCATCTCAGGGGCTTCTCGCCCTGGGGGCAAAAGCAATGCACTCCCACTTACCGTGTCTCAAAATCCAGACTGCACTGACCTCTCACAATGTCCTTCACATTTATGTGCTGATAAATCTGGAAACGCCCACAGCTGCTCCTGATCTGGAGTCCCTCTGGGCAGTGCTGGTCAGGCGTGCCCTGGGGTTAAAGCCTAGGCATGGGGCTTGGCTTGGCTCCCAGAGCACTGAGCTGGCTGATTCCTGCTGGCCTGCTGGGCTGCCCTCAGTGGGAGGTTAGCTTCTCTGTGTCGTTTTGTGGGTTCTGTAGGTCCAAAGTTTGTTTAGAGTCCCCTTTTTACATGGATTGGGGAATGTGGAAACTGGAGCAGCGGGGATGTCTTGCTTCTACTCCACCATCTTGGCTCTGCCCCCTTCCTCCTGGTTTTAAGAAGATTACAGTTAAAATATGAAAGCTCTAGGATAAATGAGTGAATGAATAGATAGATAGATAGATAGATAGATAGATAGATAGATAGATAGATAGATAAATAGATAGATAGATAGTAGATAGATAGATAGATTGATAGATAGATAGATAGATGGATGGATGGATGGATGGATAGATAGATAGATATTTCACCCTTAGTACAATCTTAGTTGTTTGAGGTCAAGGAATATTTATGACTTGTGTCTTTTTATTTCTAGTGTACAGCATGGTATCAGGTACATAAAATTCTGTAATAAATGCTTCTTAAATAAGTGAATGAATCTAGCACAAAAGGCACTTTTTTCATGGTAACACATTACCTCCCTACTCAGTAGTGTAGCAGCAAGCACCCTGGCGTCCCTAGGGTGGCTGCTCCCACACAGGTTCTTGGATCTGCTTTGTTAAAGGAAAGCAACTCAAGATGGGTTAACAAGCTTACTTTAATCAGTCAAACATATATCGTTTACCTCGTTCAGGGGAAAAAGGTCAGCACCCCGAACTTTAAAGAATACAGGCAGAAGTATCAAGACAGAAACAGATCAAGTAGACAGCTTTCCAAACTGCCCAACCATTACATCCATACCAAATCAACATCTGGGTTTCAACATCCGGGTTTTTCAAAGCTGGGGGACTCTCAACAACAGCTTTCCAGAATCCATATCAAATCACAGTACGCTTCTCAAAGTGAGCCCCAAAACAAAGCTACACATCAGGGCTTATATAGCCTTCTCCTGGCTCAGAGAATGTAACAACCTTATTGACTCACTGGCCAATCAAGAAGTATCTACTGAAAAACAAGCCTCCCACCCCAGGCTCCAGGTGCACTTTAGCCTAGGGGCAGGGAAGATCTTACAAATTTACATTCCCATTACAAGTAGCAGGGTTAAAGAACAGGTGAAAAATAGAACAGATTATAGTATTGGTGAACCTAGAGTGACTGAATATCAAACAGCCCTAGTTTACATTGCAGAGGTAGCTTATTCCTTCAAGTTTAGTCCATTTTAAATATGTTACAGTTGGCAGAGACTGAAGTAGAAATGGCTTCAATCTCTCTTGTATCAATGGTCATGAAGTTTACTGGGACCAAATGTTATGACTTGAACAGTTCGGAGATTCTTCAAATAACCCTAGTGCTCATGGCACCAAGTTGCCAGAGCTGCCACATTTTGGCAAGGACCAAAGATAGAAACAAACTTGCAAAATTAAAAAAAAAATGCCTCCATTCCCCATGGACAGTCATAGGTGGAGCACCTTATGCAATGAAAGCTAGCAAAACAAATTGAAGTAAGGTGACTTTAGCATTCATAATATGGAATTTGCTTTGAAAATGTTCTTGTTAACCATTTTAAAAATATTAAAAGGTAAATAAAGCCTGGGGAGTTGTTTTCAGCTAACAACACATATTAGAAAGAGGTAAAGCAGCAGAATTCTATAGTTATAATACAGACTGATTTTCACCCTCTGTAATGCCATGCACAGAAGCTTTCCAGAAGAACTGCTACTGTGAACAGCTTTTTAAAGATTCTGATTACTCAGTATATTGATCACTCTATTTATTCCATAACAAAAGCAAAACATCCATGGAAAATCAAGGTACAGCATAATTCAAAATACAGCATTCACCATATTACAACTTACCACAGAAAATCACAATATAATATTCACAACATAGTATCAAAATAAAACAGTCACTCTTAAGTTAACTCAATCAGTCACTTATTAGTAGTATCAAAGTACAATAGTCAGTCTTCCACTCTTGGGGCAAATTCTTGATTAATTTAGTCACTTAACAATAGTGAAAGTACTCAAAGTACTTATTCAGCAAAGGCTTACTAAGTATCATACACAAAACCCTCCACCCCTTAGGTCACTGGTAAACTATAATTCCATAATGCCTCAGCACCCAAGAAGGGGTCTTTTTGTCTTGACTTGGGGCCTGTTCTCAGATTCCCTTGATCCCCTGTCATGGTCCCAGATTCTACCTGGATTCAATGGCCGACAGCTCCCAGTTCCTTGACCAGCTCTCTGGGGAGGTTCTGCTCCACACTGAGTTCACAGGATCTGGTCCATGTCAGATTCTTCACCATTTCTGCTCCAAGGAATTCAAGGATCAACCAAGCTGCAAACAAAGTCTCAGCATCCTGGTCATTCTTCAGTCACTTGGGCTGCTGACTCCTGGGCTCATGGGCTCCTGACTCCTGGCTCTGGGCTTCTGGGATCCTGTCCAGAAGAAGCTCCACCACCACAAGTTTTCAGGACTCAGTTCTCCATTCTTCTGTAGCTGTTCTGCCACCAGATCTTGGTCTCAAGGAATTTCTGACTGTGCCTCTCTGGGGCTTTTCCTATATACACAGTATTACCTACTTCCTTCAGCCAATTTCCTGTTACATTAGTAACAATGGGCAGGGGTTCATACCTTCTGTTCCCTCAGTCAGAGGCTTGATCAGTTACTAAGTGTTAAGTACTTGCTAGTTTGCCAACACAAAAGGGATCTTCAAGTTCAAAATTACATTACCATTACACACTCCTTGGCAGCTTTCTTACCTCATTGTAACAAAGGCAAATACACCACCTTTCAAAGTATATTTTATTTTCTGAGCTGATCTGTGTTGTTTTCTTCTGCCTACTGTGACTTTAAGGAACAAGTGGCAAGATTTCCCCTTGAAAGATAGATTCCGTTGCTTTGCTGAAGCCTTCAGACATAAGCCAGGGCTTCAGGGATCTGTGGGTTTAATCACAATGGACACAACCATGCATACTAGTGCAACATGTGGTTCCTGGTTCCTGGGACAAGCATTATTGAGACTGTGCCCAAGGTCTTCACCTTGGCCAGCAAATTCAGCCTTTTGGAAACTGAACTTCACTGAAACACCACTTGTTCCTAGGGAAGCAGTGAATCTGGGAAAATATCACAGTGTTGTGATGTCAGGAAAATGTGATGCTCCTCAGTAAAGGTTCAGTGTCAATGTTGTATTGGACATTAATTCACCTGGAGAAGAAATATTCCCATTTGGTGATAATATTAATCACCTAGGTACTAAGCCCAAGTTTTTCTCATCGGTGAAAGAGTGAATATGAATATGATAAGCATCATCTAAATTTGGACACCCTTGAATAAAGGCATTTTTGTTTCTGCCTGGATGACATAGCAGAAATTCTCCATAGTTTCTGTGACCAAAATGCCAACAGCAAATATGCTAAGCCAGGGATGAGCCTCTATGAACTTAGCTATGCATAGAATCATATATAGAATCTGTCACTGGCCATATACACAAAGGTTCATTTCTATGGAACTGGAGTTTGAATTTCTATGCCATGAAATGATAGTCTCTGGCAGGTTCTATAGAAATGAGGCTTTGTGTATATGATGCGTGGTTAGACTCTGAATCATGGCTGCTACATAGACATATTAATTAATTGTATGACATTGGGCAAGTCTTCGATTTCTTTTAAATCTTGAATCATGGTGAAAAAGCAGAGAAGAATTTTAGTAGAAGAGAGGACTTTATCTGATAATATAAACAATGCTTGTGAGTTGGGCCCTTAATGAGTATAATCAATAACCATCAGGTTTTATTTTTAAAATATCTTGTGAAGCCTTAAAATTCAATTTTGGAGAAATTATTAGAATGAGATAAAAATTCAATAGTCATGACTGTAATACTTTGCAATGTCATAAGGATATAAGGTGACACCATGTACTAGGTTAATTTTTGAGCCATGTGTGGGGGATTTAAAAGAATTATAAATAACCCTGGAATTTTCATTTAAAAGATGTATTCAAGACAGCTCTCCTTTGTACTACCCACTTCTGCCAGGATATGGGATCTTAATTTATACACAGCTAAATGTTCCCATATTAGGAAGACTAGGTGAATTCAGAAAGATATAATTGCACAGGGACAGCTATAAACCACCTCTGAGTTCTCCTTTTAATACGGGTGTCTTGTACAGTTCTATAAGCTGATGCTATACGCTTGAGAAAATTGCACACCTCGTTTTAAAGCATAAAGTGTGATTAGTTTTTCTTCAATTCTTTGATAGATTTCTGAATCTCAGAAATATTGGTACTCAGCGAGACTTTAGGTAGTGCTTTAAGATTTGCAAAGTTCATTTTTTATTGGATCCTCACAACCCTGAGAAGTAGGTGCTATTATTATCTAATTTTATTGATGGGGAAAATTAAACTAAGAAAAGTTAAGCAACTTGCTTTAAATCATATAGTTAGTAATTCTGAGGCTGAATTTTAATTCAGAGCTTCCTGACTGCAGTTCGAGTATTCTATCCACTCTATCACCTACCTCTCCTCCTAGCCATTCCCTTTATCCTGCACAAATCTTTTCCAGTGGATCTTCCACAAATAGTAATTCCAGGAGGTTGTAGATGTCATATAGATACAATGGAGTATATAGTGCATCCACAAGGTATCCCTTGCTCTAGACAAAACCATCTCCTTTTACCAATACCATGATGAGATTTTTAAATCCCCCCCTTTTTAATGATTCTTTGTTGTTAATATGTGAGAATCCTACTCATGCTACCATGCATTAGATTAATTTTTAACGTAGTAATTTATGATTGTGAAATGATATAAATTTGATCACGTGAAATATTTTAGTCAACACTATGATTGTGAGGTACAGAACAAAAAGGTCAATAATAATATACCAATAAATTTTTGACAGAAATCATTATGGTAATCAGCAAACCAGAAATCACATGTGTGCCCACTGAATATTATCCAAACGAATTGTAGCATTTGAACACAAATACAACATAAATAGAACCAAAAAATGCAACGTGAAGAAAAAAAATGTTAAAAGACCTTGAAATTCTCATCAAAGTAATAACTAATTTTGTCTTAAAGGAAGGATAGTAAAACATGCCTCTGTCCTCCCCCTAAGGAGACAGTGGAATACAGCTGCAGAATGAAGTCATATGTTGTCAAGAACAGTGTGTCTGTTTTGTTTGGCTGTCTTTTGCTCTAAGAGATGAATCTATCTGGAATCAGTGGGAAGAGGTATGAGGAAATGACAGTCTTTTTGTGGGGGGGAAAGCATTAATTAAAAACAAAGTAGGGCATCATGAATAAAGAGCAAACCTCAGAGTCATGAAGACATGACTTCGTGTGTGAGTGCCTCTGATGTATATGACTGTGTCACACTAGACAAATCAAACTCCTAAGACCTCTAGGGAACTCTCTAAATCTCTTCATTTTAAAATAGTTACCTAACTGCATTGGAGGAAAACTTCCTCTCTGAGAATTCCCTGTACTGGTTAAATCATGTGTCCAGGCAAAGAAACAAACAATAACCATAGGTAGAATGTATATTTTACTTTAATGTTTGCAGTGTTTTACACTTTCTCCTTGTACCAAACACATGAAGTAGGTGCTAATATTATCCCTTTTTACACTGAGGAAATTGAGCATAAAAGAGATTAATGACTTGCCCAACTAATAAATGATTAAGTGTCTGAGGCAAAATTCAATCTCAGGTCTTCCTTATTCCTAAATCTAGTACTCTATGCATTAATCCACCTAACTTTATTTGATCAATGGTTAGCTATACCATATGTACATACATATGTATGTGTTCAAGGAACTCAGCACATGCTTACAATTACTTAATTTCACTATTACATGTATAAAATAGGACCATAAATGTAGATCAGGAAGGGGACATGTCATTTAATTCAACCCATACATTTTACAGATGAAGAAACTGGGGTCCAAAGAGTTAAGGAGACATGCCCAAATTTACACAGGCAGCAAAGAGCAAAGCTGAGATTCAGCCCTTTTTCTGACTCCAAAAACTGCAAGGATATAGATGCTGCAAAATTTGAAATTCTCACAGGGCTCAGCTATCTTCCTATGATGTCAATTAAAATCAAACTTTGGAGTTGTCTTATAACCTTGCATTGCTGAGATGAGCCCAGTCTATCAAAGTCAGTCATCACAGATATGATGTGTCTGTAATTGTGTACAATGTTCTCCTGATTCTGCTCCCCTCCCTCAGCATCAGTTATTAAAAAATCCGTCTGCTCCTCATTTCTGATAGCACTATAGTATTCCATTGCATTCATATACCACAACTTGTTTAGCCATTTCCCAGTTGATGGGCATTCCTTTGATTTTCAATTCTTTGCCACCACAATAAAGAACTGCTGTCAATATTTTTGAATATAAGGGTCTTTTTTCCCAATTTGTGATCTCTTTGGGATGCAGTCCTAGAAGTGGTATTGCTGTACCAAAGGGTATGCACATTTTTATAGCCCTAGGATCATCTCAGCAATGTAAGTTTATAAGACAAATCCAAAGAACTCATGATGTAAAAGGCTATCTACAACCAGGGAAAGATTTATGGAGTCTGAATGCAGATTGAAGCAAACTACTTGCTCTCTCTCTTTTGTGTTTTGTTCCTTCTTTCTTGTTGTTCATTCCATTAGTTATAATCCTTCTTTACAACTTGATTAATGTTTAATGTGAAGGTATTTGTATAACCTTTATTGGATTACATGATGCCATGGGGGAGAGAAGGAGGAGGAGAGGGAGAGAGAGAGGGAGAATAATTGGAACTCAAAAGCTTGTGGAACTCAATATTGTAAACTCAAAGTAAATAAAGTAATCAAAAAATCAAACTTAAGGGAAATGGAAGGATAAAAATAAAAAAAATATATAATTTAGAAAAAAAGAAATAACATCCCTCCCAACCCCCCCCCTTTTTTGTATCTTTTCAATTGCTGCTTTCTCAGAGAGGTAGAAAACCACTCACAGAAGAGATCATTATGCATTTCACAAGAGAACCCATCCAAAACAAAGTTCTATTTTTTTCAGCTATACTCTGTTCAATTAACATTCCAGGAAAAGGTCAAAATGTGGGGAAAAAAGAAAAGAAAAGCCTAGGGAAATAGATTCAAAATGTTGGTGAAGGTGTACAATTTGGCATCTCTGGTTTAAGTAGCCTCCTTTTAATTAAAGGAGAAAGAAAATCACACTCATTTTGGGAGAAACTAAGATCACTGGGAAAGGTGGTTGACTTGATTCTCCGTGTATACTTCTGAATCAAGACTTTTAGGGATCGTGCAGGAGAGGAGATGAGAAGTCGTCATTTTATAGTATTGTTAGTTCTGCTTTTCTATCTTATATGTCCTGCTCAGAGGTAATTGAATGCTCTGGCTTTGGAAATATCAAGTAAAATCGCATGTCCATGTGTATATATGCATATATATGTATATGTGTATAAATGCATATATGTGTGTAGGTATATACATGTTATATATCTGAAATATTTATGTAATATCATATTAACTGGGCATTTCAACTTCTCCTTTTTTGTTTTTCACATCAACTGTGAGAGGACACCTTTTTTAAATTCCTCAGCCACAACTGCCCACATGCACTTTAGAGTGGTTTAATAGCATGGGTTACAAACACACAAATTAGACTTCTGTTTCCTTGAAGCCCTGGCTGCAAATTAGAACTTGACTGCAATAAATAGAAGAGATCAAGTTTCTCACTTAGCTGTTCAACTTCAACAAATTTCTATCCTAAAGCAACCAGGGAAAAAAAATAACAATATAATCATCCCTGACTCAGTAACCATTTTTAGAAATGAACTAGCTGCAAATTTTAATTAGTTTTACATGCACAACTATAGCTATTGCTTTGATGACTTCAGTTGCCTGGTGCTGCTGACCACCAATGGGCATAGACTATTATGTCCAGGCATAAAACAACGTGCTCTCACCAGGCAGCATAAACCACATTACCTGTGGGCCACCAGGGCTCCCCTGGAAACAATGACTTGTTTATAGACAGAGAAGAACACATTTAATCAATGGGCAGATACTTATGTATCCACAGCCATGTCTCAGAGTCAATTCTTTCAAACCTCTCTCTGTCTTTGTCTCTGTCTCTGTCTCTCTCTCTTGCTCTCTTTCTCACAGCTATACACATGTGCTTATGTGTCTTTGTATGTGGTTCTACACACGCATACAAAAATCAACAGAAACAAAGTAAAATGAAACAATAACAAAGCAAACAAAATTATGAGTAAATTAGTCGAAGTTGTTGTTTGGTATAGAATGGTCAATATTTAAGAACAAAATTCTCCACTTTTTCCTTCTAAAAATAATAGTGACTCACAACTTATATTTTCCAGGATTTTAAGGTTTACAAAAGGTTTTCATATTTAAAGTAGTTTATGCAATATAATATATGAGTATATATAATAATAATAAAATAAAATTATTAACTAAATAAAAGCGATCCTGTCACATATATTTTGTTTTCTGCACAGTATCCACTGCTCGAAATTCAAGCATAAATTAGGTCTCTACTGTATGCATAGGACTGTTATTAGCTGTCAGTGACAAAAGACAATATGGATAAGATATGGTCGTTATTCTCATGAAGCCTCTATACTAAATAGGAGATAAAATGTAACCACAAATAACTAAAATAAACCATTTTTCTGAGATTCTATAAAATTAACTTTATAAAATGTTTGAATATAAACTGTTTGTTACCAGTGGTAGAACTCAAAGCAATAGATAGAAGGTCCAAAGTGGCCATTCAATGTGGTGAAGGCTTTAGTTGTCCAATGGTAGAATGGGTTATGGGGTGGAGTGGGGTAGGAAATTCTTTACTGGAAGTCTTCAGGAAAAAGCTGGATACTTGTGTCCAGAGCAGAGTATTTGTTGTTCAGGTGGCATTTGAACTTGTCTTGGAGGTTCCTTTAATTAAACAAGCTTTTGTGTGCAAGTGGTTACTTTGTTAGGTGCTGGTCATACAAAGACAAAAATGAAAAATCCCTCCTTTCAAGAGGGACGTATTTTGTGTTGGGGGTAGTAGAGGGGTGAAAGAAGAGAACATGTAGACAAATTAAATACAAAATACATAGTAATTTCAAAAATAAAAATCTTTGAGTTGTCCACTACAAAATGAGGGAGAGGGAGAGAATTTTTATTATTTTAACCAACAAATTGTATTGAAAGTAAAACACTGGGGAATCTCAAGTTTGCCTTACAGGTTTAGACTGCAGAGAATGTAGTGCTGAGACTCTGCTATGCTCTCAGTAGTACCAGAGAGTCAGTGATCTATACCAGGGTGGATCTCTGCACTTGCCTACATGAATGTAGCTTTAAATTCACATTCACTGGGTACTCTTGTCTTCTTTTGAATATTCTGTAATTTTAATGCATGTTGACATGTTCTGAGACCATGGCATAATGGAATTCAACAATTTCTTTTGTGTTAGACACACTTATTGGATATACATTATGGACTTTCACATGCTGTATATGATATACTCTTAGTATAGAATGAATAAGTAAATAAGAGATCAAGATATCATCTAGTTCAATACTGCATTTTACTGATCAAGAAGCTAAGGTAGAAGGAAGACAAAGGATTTGCCTGAGGTTATTAAATAGCAAATCAGACTCTGAACAAATGTCTCTTCACTCTAAATCTATTGCTCATGGAATCACTTAGCTGATAAACAAGCTTGTGTAATCCTTGTTGATTGTCATCCTCTTAGCTACTCTATTTGCTCCCAGAGCAGGTTCATTGGATTTCTCTAGGTGTAAGGTTTTTTTTTTTTATTGTGGACCTCCTCAGTCCTTTATGTTCATATTTGCTTATCTAGATCAAAGGGTCTTGAGAATTACCTAGTGGGAAGTGCAATGTCATGTTTTCCCTCTACACAGTGTAGAGCCAACAGCTACTACCACTGAGAAGATCTCTCCTTGGACAAATGTGTCACCTTTTACAAACCACTTCAATTCTCTGGATCTCCATTCATTTCCTTTCTTCAAGTCTCTCCTCTATGCATTTTATCTTCCCCCCTGGAATTCCTGAAATACATACCCATGTCAGTTCAAACCTGGGTGAATCAAAGCATCAAAATAAACATTAAAAGAATTGATAATAACAAGATCAAATCAAATAATTAAGTGTATCTTGTAGAAGGGAACTTGGAAGGCAGTAACATTAGATAATCTGTTTTATTTCACATTCTTTTATGGTACTTTCATGCAAGCAATAATTCCAAACAACATGTTAACATTCTGTTTCATGGGGCAATGTGGTGAAAGTGTCAGAACGTATCACCTAACACAGTAAAAGAATCTCTAGCCATTCAATTTACTTGTTCGGACAAAAATAATATTCCTCCATGATAATTGATCTTTTCTGACCTTTCCAATCCTCTGAACTTAATGATCATCTCTCTTCTCATGCTTGCATGTTTCCTTTGTGTCACTACAAGAAACAGATTTGATCACTGGAACTGTATGTGTGTAAAAAGTAGACTTTGAGAAGAGTAAATATGCAAGTCTCTCATTTCCATGTTTCTTAAAATTCACAGCTTTCTAAGAAGGGATTCCCTGTTTCTTTTTTTTTTAAATTAGAACTAACTTTTTCCTGCTCTTCTCTGTCTCCCTAAAGTGAGAGAAATCACTAACATCCTTTATAAGACTTCATCTTTATTTCTCCCTTCAGAAGTGTCATTCAGCTTCTGTGGAGCTGATCAGCATCCATCACAAATTTCCTTTCAAGCAGAAAAATATGCATAGCGAGTTTTGAATTTAGGGAACTTTTCTATTATTATTAAGTTTCGTCAATTGTCAGCATCCGTATTTCATTCCAATGATGAATAGAGGCATTACATTTCAGCATTAAAATGTAGTTAGGATTGTAATGAGCATCATTAGGAACCATAATGGGAATCAGGACTGGATCTCATTTAAATCTGGGTGGGTTGCTTTTTTCTTTATAAGTTTATTTGTTTTCATATTAATTTATTTTTTTCTTGATGCTATCAGGTAGGTGGGAATATAGAAACATTATATTTCTTATTTTTCAAATGTCAGACCACATTTTTCTTTGCCAAAATATTCTATGACTCAAATTCTACCTCGCTTGTCAAGTCCTAGATCCACTGTTTTTTTGGTGCACATAATAACAATCCATCTAAACATATTTTGTGCTTCTAAATCCTTTCCTACAATTCAACTCTGAGGTCTTACTAAACATACTTTTTAAATGAACTTGAGTTTTCCTGGCATATAAATCTGATTATATACAGTTATTTAAAACAGAAATTAAAAGGCATCTGCTTTAAGGGAAGCCCCAAACTGACCACATTAGCAAATGGGAAATTGTTGTACTCTCAGAGTGGCCAGTATCTTTGTTTGAAGAAAAATACACCCCTTGATACTCCTTAATCTACTGGACCATGGATATGGGGGCCCTCTGATTTTACCTAAAATGTGAGCCATATTCAGTTACTGATAAAATATAGATTAAGAGCCATGTTCTCAAGCTTTTCATTTTGAAGTTTCAATAAATCTTGTCAGTGCACTTTAAATTTTTCTTAAGTCATTAAAAAAAAGCCAATCTGTAAAGGAAAAAAAAATTTCTCCATTTCCTATATTTCTACCCACACTAGAGAACCTTCCCACATGTGTCTTTTGGAAAATTATTTTTTCATTTCCTTAAGATGTGCACAGTATGTCATATAAATGTCAAATTGATCAGAAAGATTCATGAAGGGGGTGGAAAGTTAGGAACACCTTTTGGTGTCAAGCATCTTTTTGACTCATTACCCTTACAAGAATGCACTAAAGTTCTCAAAGACATATATTGAATATTCTATACAAAAATCCTAGTTCTCGGGAAACTAGACTTCAGTGTCAAGGGGTAAAAGATGGAAATTGCCAAATAAATTATCAGAACACATCTATATTCCCAAATCTGCTGCTATCCTGGAAAGATAGGCAAGTGGAAACTAAAGTCTGAGTAAGTTCCAAATGGAAATTAGAAACAGGTGAAAAAGTCATCGGCAAAGTAAGAGATCACAACAATAAAAGTGGGGGGCATTCCCACTTACAATCTTGAATTGATTCAAGAATCGAGAGAGAGAGAGAGAGAGAGAGAGAGAGAGAGAGTTTTCAGATGAGAGACAGAACAAGAAAGAGATAGAGACAGAGAGAATAAGAAACCAAGTTTTGCAGATTTAAAGTCAGCTTGACCCATTCCTTTTTCTGTTTCTAGACACAAATGGCACTTATCAGGTAAGCAAACTTTACTGAAAACCTGTAACCATAAAAAATAGCAATTTAAAAAAAATCCTCACCAATGGTAATTTGGGAATTACTATGATTTTCAAAGGAATTTAATAGTTATTATCTCTGGCATTTCAATGGAATGTTCTCCTAACTATAGCGCTCTGAAAAGAAAATGTGCCTCACTAAAAATATCCATGCACCGTTAACTAGCACATTTAGACAAAGCCTGAGTAAAAGAATTTTAGATGCGGTAAGGTCGATCTCTGTGTTTAAAATTGAGTCTACTAATCTTTGAACTACAATTGGTATTTGCCTGCCACTGGCTGACTAGAGTCTTTATATCCTCAGTGTAACAGCTATGCATAATTCCATTTTCCAAGAGACTGACCAGCATTACCCCCCTATTGCCATCCTCTCCAATATCTATCAACACTGAACAATGCAGCAAGCACACATTTTAGAAACAATGGTTTCATTTACTGTTTGAATCAATGCTTTCTTCTTAGATCCTCTTAAATATCCAGCATTTGACACATCCACAGGTGACATTAACCAGAAAGGAAAGTGGCCCACTTTGGTTATTTTTATGCATGTATTCTCAGGGCTCATTATTCTATGTATGGAGACTTTTCACTGAATAGTAGGATAAAATCAAAATTGTGGGTACAAGACTGAAATAATCCAAGCAGCTAGTGCTTTTCTCTGTGTATGTGTGTGCTAGAAACAATGCTACTTTTGCACTAATTTAAAATTGGGGGAGGGGGAGTAGTCTTTCAATCTATTTAATGCCAATTTGAGATTCCATTGTACTGTGGATTGAGGATCAGACTTGTAGTTAGGAAGAACTGTCTCTTGATATATTCTGGCTGTGTTACTAAACATAAGCCACTTGGCTTCTTACTACTCTAGACATTACTATTAGAGAGGAAAGATAGTTAATTTGAAAGAGCATAGGATGCTTAATCAGATGATCTTGGTGCTAATCCCAACCCCATTATTTGCTTTCTATGTGAACTTGAACAGGTAACTTACAGTTTTCTCATGGTGAAATGAGGGAAGTGGCATAGGCAACCTCTAAGGTGTCTTCCAGTTATACCACATATATGACATCATCCTATGACTGAAACACAAAGCAAATTGTTTATCTGTATTAGTAGAATTTCCATAATGGAAGTTCCCTACACTTATGCAATCACAATTTCAGACCCACAGTAAATTAACAACAATATTCTCCTAACGATGCTTGGCTCTGAGCCATGGCACACTGTCCTCACCCCCCCCTCAAAAAAAAAAAAGAAACCAAGTTTAACTTGAAATGGAAGAGCTCACAATGAGCACAAGCAAGGTTGCCACACACTATGAACAAGAAACTAGAAGATAGATTAGAGGAAAAAGGATATTCAAGTAATTGATGAAAGAAAAAAGTTGGGCCATTAATGTAGACAGAGTAAGAGGCAATTTATGGATACCATATATGGTCCTTTGATAAATCAAGAACCCAGAGAATGTCTTCAGAATGTTAGGATAGGGGCGGCTAGGTTGTGCAGTGAGTAAAGCGCTGGGCCCTCCCCCTCCCCCCCGAGTCAGGAAGACCCGAGTTCGGTTCCGACCTCAGACACTTAACACCCACAAAACAAAACAAAACAAAACAAAACACAACACAACAAACAAATAAACAACAACACTAGCCATGTAACCTTGGGCAAGTTACTTTTAACCCCAACTGCCCTCCAAAAAAAAAAAAGGCAAAAAAAAATATTGGGATGACCTCTTTCGGTGACTTATAGGAGGATTTTTTAAAATGTTTCAAGGATGGACAGAAGCAGATGGGCTGTGTTCTGTCTTTTTCTAGAGAATTCCATTGTCAGTGAGATTGTTAACACATTGGAGTGTGGATATATTCATATCCTCTAACCTTTTAGGTAGTTGTGTTTTCAAGCTCTAAATTTAATTAAATTTATTTTTGCTCACAATATTGTTTTTTCTTTTGAATTTTGAAGCTGTGTCCTCTGTGTTTCTTGCTTCTGTTTTAAATTTTTGATGTAAAAATGAAATAGAAAAACAATTAAAAGTGAGGTCATATCCCATACAAAAGTGGCCTGATTACAGATGGAGTGAAAAAAAAACCTATGGAAAATATGGATATAATAAATTTATGTTTCACCACATAGATTCTCAATTGTGATGTGATAATACCTGGTATATATGAAACTTACATATAAAACTTACATATTATTTCCTGTCTAGGTGTTATTATTTTCCTCATTTTATAGATGGGGAAAGTGGGACTGAGCAAAGTTTGTCTTGAGTAACACAAGTTGTAATTGTTTGAGGCAAACCTTAATTTGAATTAAGATCTTCCTGACTCCAAGTCCAGCATCTGATTAACTTCCTCCTTAATTGAGGTCTGAGGTATTCATAAAAGTAATAATAATAATAATAATACTGGGGGATGAGGAGGTAGGATGGTAAAAGGGAGAAGAGGCAAAGAGGAATCTGGAGTAGATAATCCAGCTTCATGGCATGAGCAGAAATGTATTATTGTGAGAGAAATAGTGGCAGGGCCAGAGAACACCATGTACAGCACTATGCATAGGCTGGCTACTCAGTTTAAACTCTAGATTCTCTTTGAAATCCCACAGGATGTTTTATCACCTTATCCCACAACCATTGATATAAGCCTCTCCTTCCCTCTGACACCTCTGTATTCCAACACATGGAACACTAATTAAGCCTAGGATTTTATGCTTTGTATAGTATGGTGAAATTTCTTCCTATTCACTCCTCTCAAACTCTGAAAACACTGAAGATGAATCATCGGTTATTTTTATATTGATAAGAGGAAGGGTTTGCATTGAGAACTTTTTTTAGGTAAATATTGAAAAGCATGCTTACTTTAATAGTACTGCAGTATCATCATTGTAAACTTCAAGATCTCCAAATTTCCTCATCTTTACAGAGTCCATGTCTACATCTCAGTAAATGAGCACATCTTATGCAGTAGGTGCTTAATAAGGTTTTATTGAAGTAAACTGAAATCCTCCAAAGAGGATCAACCAATGCATCTAGGAAGTTTCCACTTTTTTTTTTTAATATTTAAGACTTTCAATGAAACACTCAAGATGTTTATCTCATTTCATATAAACCCTTGATGGCATCTTTTTTTATGACTTCTTGTGCACAAATAAGAATTGGTAAAAATTTTGTACCCTAAATGGCAAAATATAACAATAATGGTTTCATTCATATAGCACCTGCAGTGTTCCTGGCACTGTGCTGAGTGCTTTACAATTATTATCTCATTTGATCCTCAACAGGCACCTGGAGTGGGGATATTTTGGGGGAAGTACACATCACGCCCATTTTGCAGCTGAGGAAACAGGCACAACAGAGTTCAGTAACTTCCCCATAGTTAGCTATCAAGACACAGTTACAAAGTGATTGAGACCATATTTGAACTAAGCACCCACTGAGTCTACACCTAGGTGTCATCTAGGTTCTCATTGAAATTTAGGGGACCCAACTCTCCAGTTCCAGTTGGGCAGCTCTTTCCTTCCTTCCTTCCTTCCTTCCTTCCTTCCTTCCTTCCTTCCTTCCTTATTTATTTCCTTCCTTGCTTGCTCCCCCCCCTTTTTCTCCTTCCTTCCTCTTTCTCCCTTCTCCAATTCTCTCCATATGGTATCATACATTACCTGTGTGTACTCTGTCCAAAGGAATATAAATTTTGATTGCTGAAATCTAGCAAAATATCTTGGGGTTTATGACTAGATTTCCTTTAAGGACCATACCTTAAACCCAAATCACTGTGACTCTCATTGATTGACCCACAATAGGTACCAGTTCAAACATCACTTGGTCATTGTTTGTTTGGGTCATGAGGACTCAGACCAAGTGTAAATAAAAATTATTTGTGTTTTGGCCAGAAACCCTGAGGATCTTCCCTTCCCAGTGTGAGGTGGTTTTTTTTGGGTGGGGGGTTTGGTAAAAGGGACCATTATTTGCTTCATTTATTACTTAGTCTTAATCTTGGACTGGGTCTTGCCTCAGTTAAACTGAGACCAGAGGTGGGGGTAAAAAAAAAAAAAACCTTAGCTAAAAAAGCCAAGGTCTCCCAATGCATTTGGGCCCATCTCCATTGTTTCTGATCTATATCTTGCCATCAGACGTAGATGACTCTTGAGGATGGAGTGGGACTGGTGACTTTGCACAGCCCTGACTCAGTTAAATCCACTTCATTTTAAAGTCAAGATATCGCTTTCTTGATGGCATTGTCCTCTTTGAAAATGGAGAAAGAACAACAATTTGATGTTTCAGCTAATGAGTCTATAAAGATTTATTAGGTTCCTATTCACACTGTGCTAAGCACTGGGGATACCAGATAGGCCAAAGACAGCCCATGGCCTCAAGGAACACATAATTTAAAAGGGGACACAAAAAGTAAGCAAATATGCCCTAATAAACTATATACACAAAACCTGGAAATAATCCAAAGAGGGAAGGTATTATAATTAAATGTCTTTGGGAAAAGTTTCCTCTATAAAATGGTATTTTAAGAGTAATGCAAAGTGTTTTTCTGGGGGCGAAGTCAAGATGGCAGAGTAGAAGCAGGACCTCCACACTGCTCCTGCTTCCACCTTCCCCAATCCATGTAAAAAGGGGACTCTAAACAAACTTTGGACCTGCAGAACCTGCAAAATTACACAGAGAAGCTAACCTCCCTCTGAGGACAGCCCGGCAGGCCTGCAGGAATCGGCCAGCACAGTGTTCTGAGAGCCGAGCCCAGCCCCACACCAAGGCTTTAGCCCCAGGGAGGGCCTGACCAGCCACTGGTCAGAGGGATTCAAGATCAGCAACAGCTGTGTATGTTTCCAGATTTATCAATACATAGATGTAAAGGACCAAGTGAGGGGTCAGTGCAGTCTGGACTTTGGGACCCAGTAAGTGGAAGTGCATGGCTTTTGCCCCCGGGACGAGAAGCCACTGAGACACCTGGACAGCCAGCCAGTGCCACATGGCAGCTTCAGCTGCTGGCCTGCAGAGTGTAGGGGTACCAAGCACCAGTCTGAGGAGTAATCTCTATTGCTTTAACCTTCTTGGATCTGGATTGCAGTCTAGGGTGGACGTCCTAGGGTTTCTGTCCAGCTTGCCAGAGCATGCGGAGACCTCAGAGAGGACATCCATCTAATACCTCCGGCAGCTGAGAAAACCCCAGCAATTGGGACTAAAGGTCCCCTGTCTGGTGGCAGAGTATGACTGTGGCAAAAAGCCCAGGGGTCAAGTGACTGAGGGGAGACATGACCAGGCAAAGGAAACAGGGCAGACAGAAGATTCCAACATGAGACTCCTATTTTGGGGACAAAATGAGCAAAGTATGGAACAGGAGGAAGACAGTGAAGTGAGACCTCCTGCACCCAAAGCTGCAAAGGAAAATATGAGCTGATTACAGGCCATAGACATCCTTAAGAAGCAGATAAGAGTAGTGGAGGAAAAATTGGGAAGAGAAATGAGAACAATGCAAGAAAATTATGAAATGAGAGTCAACAGCATGACTGAGGAAAATCACAGCTTAAAAAATAGACTAACTCAAATGGCAAAAGAGGCCCAAAAAGGCAATGAAAAGAAGAATGCCTTAAAAAGCCAAATTTGCCAAATGGAAAAAGAATCTCTAAAGCTCACTGAGGAGAATCATTGCTTCAGAATTAGATTGGAGCAAATGGAAGCTAATGACTTTATGAGAAATCAAGATGCTGTTAAACAGATCCAAACAAATGAAAGAATAGATGGCAATGTGAAACATCTCATGGGAAAAACCTCTGACCTGGAAAATAGATCCAGGAGAGATAATGTAAAAGTTATTGGACTACCTGAAAGCCATGATCAAAGTAAGAACCTAGAAATCATCCTCCAGGAAGTTCTCAAAGAAAAATGCCCCGATGTTTTAGAACCAGAGAGCAAAATAGAGGTTGAAAGAATCCACCAATCAGTTCCTGAAAAAGATCCCAAAAAGAAAACTCCTAGGAATATTATAGCCAGTTTCTGGAATTCCCGGATTAAGGAGAGAATATTACAAGCAGCCAGGAAGAAACTATTTCAATATTGTGGAAACACAATCAGGATAACCCAGTATCTGGCAGCTTTTACACTGAGGGATTGAAGGAACTTATTAAAGTTGAACTATTATCATTCCTAAATGGAAAAACAATAATTTTAACTTATGAATCTTTTCTTAGTAGTTGTAGGGAATAGAAATATATATATATATATATGTCTGTATATGAGGGTATATGGGCATATGAATTCATATGTGAATGTGTATATACATGTTTACAGGTATACATAGATAGAGGGCACAGGACTGATTTAAGAGGAAGGGATGATACTTAAAAGGTGAAATTAAGAGGTGAGAGAAGAATATAAAGAGAGGAGATGGGGAGAGACAGAAGCAATAGTTAAATTAATATGTGTTTGTAACTTTAAAAAGTCTTGTATTTTCAACATTTTCCCCTCCTTTCCTTTTTATTGTAGAATTAAAAAGAAACATTTCAATATACAAAGAAGAGAATTGCATAAGAAACTGAATTAATGCAAATATGATGAAATACATATGGATCTCAGACTGAAAAATGGCAATTGAATTGTCTTTGATCTTCTTTTACACTTCTCATTGTTACCTCTGTGTAGTTTTAATATTTTTTTCAATCCTTTTTGGCAAAATTTTCACAACCTCCTACCACCTCTTTCCAAAAAGAAGCCTTTTTTTATTTGATGATTGATGATTATATTGATGATGATGATGATTATGATGATGATGACAATTACCATTAACAAAGCACTTTGTGATTTGCAAAGGGCTTAACATAAATTAAATCACTAGGTCTTCAAAGCAACCCTTTGAGATAGGTGTTATTATTATCCCCATTTTATAGGTGAGGGTACTGAGATTGAGAGAAGTTAAATGGGGGTCATACAGTTAGAAAAAGTATTTCTATCATTTACCTGTCAAGAGGTAGGAGATATGCTTTCAAAGTCTTGTCCCTTTCCCACTCTTTTGTCACATTTGATGTACCAATGGATTGTGTGGGGCAGCAGAAGGTTAAGGGTCATTTTTGTATATAATTCTTTCACATACCCCATCAATGCACTTCTAAAATCAATATCCAATGATTTTTTTTAATGAAAATTCTTTGTACTTAGCTAAACTTCTCATAAGTTAGCAATGAAATCCTTCTCTGGCATACAATTTGAGTTATTTTGAGCTTGGTAGAACCTACCAGAACTTTTGCTACATTGTCTTAGCCTTTAAAACTCAGGATCCCCACAACAACATGATAAAATATTGGAACAGAACTTTACAGAAGGTATTGTACCTATATATCTTCTCCTCTCTTTCTCCAAAGAAATAATTTCCCTTGTAAGGGGATTCTCTTATTAAGAATCTCTACAAGTAATGTTAGAACTATACTAGCTTATATCTTTAGTAAGTTAAGTTCATCATTTACTGGGGTTAGTCTCATAGTTTTCTGAGTAATTGTAGTAACAACCACACTGTTGTAACCAGGATTATAATCTAGCACAGATTCTTAGACCCGCTTTTCTAGAAAAGAGAGCTATTTAAGGGGTCAACAATCTTTTTTTAAATTACATTCACTAATTCCAGATAAAAGTCAGTACCCTGAACTTCAGAGAAAATACAGAGGAAATACAAGCAGAGAAATAAAGACCAACAGGGCTCTGACTGCCTGAATCAACTACACACTTTTCATACATCCCTGGATTGAGAAAACCTTTACATCTGAGCAATTGGGGAGCTCTGAACATAAAACCAATCACAAGATCCTTCTCATAAACGAACCTCTAAAGCAAAATACCAACTCAGAGGATATACACACTTCTTAGAGTCAGAAATCATCATAACACTCTGTGACTCAGTTCCTCATTAAAAATTAGCCAAAGGTGTGAAAGCCTTCCTACAAGCAAGCCTCCCCTAAGTCAGATTCCCTTAAAGGTCTCCACATGAAGCCGATTAATAGTCAGGGAAGATTTTAAATCCCATTAACATTACAGTTACTTCTGGTTGTCTACTATACTTTGGGAGTATGATGGTTCAATTTAGTGAATCATACCTACCCAAGATTCTTGCTACATCTTATTCTGTCATGGTGGAGGTCATAATTCACATTTATGCTACACATGTTTTGTATGTGAAGTGTCTTCTTTTTGGAGTAGAAGAACAGTAAAGCAGGCAGCAATGTCACTTATCTTTTACCCTTAAAAACATTCCAGTCTTTTTGTTGTTCCCCTGACTCCCTTTTGTAAATTGTAACCAACTAGAAAATGAAATGGCAAGTTACCTGGAAAATTCTCAGAATAATATGCAATAATTCTCATTAACAAAAAATGTCTGCCTTGTTCGTTTATTCCTCTGTACTAGTAGAAAATAAAAATATATCAAAATGACCTTTAGAAATAATCATTATAAGGAAACCAACCTCAATTCTTTTTAAAAACATGCCTCAGATTTCAGGAAACATATATTTGGTAAGTGATCGAATTAATTTACCTATGGCATTCTGCCCAACAGCTTTTCCCTCAAGTGCTTAAGTAGAAATATGGCCAACTTTGATGTTAGGCAATTTTGTGTTCATTGGTTCAGAAATCAGGACCTCTTACAATATTGAAGACACATATTAATTTGTGTAGCATGTGAAAATATTGAATTACATATAAGCCAGAAATGATTAGGTTTTGGGGATTTTTAATTTTTAAAAATTGCCATATGAATACAGAAATACCAAATACTATTAGAGAAACTTAATTTTTACATGTGTTCTTGTCACCTGGATGAGGAAGATGGAGTAACAGAAAAAGTGGAGTTTCATATAGAAAAAAGAATCATAGATTATTGGAGCTGAAAGAAACGTGAACGGAAACCTCAAGTCCAAAGTCCTCCAATAAAACAATCCAATTAAAAAAGCAAATATTTGTTGAATTAAGTACTTGTTCTGTGCAATGCAAGATAATGTATTCTGGGGGCAAAGACAAAACAAAAATTTTCCCTGTCCCCAAGGAGCTTATGTTATATCTAATATGAAGAAGGGGAGAGTAGTGACAACTCTGGAGATCAGAAAATACTTCTGGACCAATTGTAGCTTTTCAGGTAACTCCTAAAGCAATCTAAAGAGTCTACTAGATGTAAGTGAAGAGGGAACATTTTTCTTTCCTTGAGGGAAAGCATTTGTAAAGCCAAGAAAGCAAGAGATAAACTGCTGGGTGTGCAGAACAGCAAGTAAGAGAGTCTGTCTGGAGCATCAAGTGAATAACAGGGAAATACTCTGAAATGCTTGAAAAAGTTACGCTGAAGCCAAAATCATTGAGCAAATCTGAGAAATTAGTACTTTATCTTAAGGGTGACAGGGGTGTACTGGAGATTGATGAATTAAAGAGTGAAAATGTCAGACGCGTTTTGAGAAGCACTTCCACAATTTCTTTACAATCGCCTTCCTAACTTGAAAGCTCAGCAATAAACAGTATATTCCATACATACTTTGCCCAGGTCATGTTTCAGTAGAATTAATACCTTCTTATTCCTAGAACTTAAGCATCTCTCAATGAAGCCCCAGATTGCATTAGTTTTTGGGACTGTTATATCAGTCCCTGCTCTGTAATATTGCAATATGCAATGCAAGGTCCCTGACCCTTACCCCCCAAAAATAACAAATTTCATTTCTCACTTCATTTTGACAGTTTCAATTTGTCATTTAGGAAATGGAATGAAGAACCAAACATTCTCTAAGTAGTAAACTTATCTTTATTTTCATGTCCATAATAGTACTTGCATTAAACATATATGTTATTTGGTAAATGTTTGTGAAATGCACAAATGACTACATCTAGAAATAGCTAACTAAAGATTAATAGTTTTGAAATGATTCAAATATTTGTAGTTTAAGAGAAAATATTATTAAAAATAATGGAAGATATAATGAAGCAAAGTGATGCCAATAGGGATTAAAAGTGAAAAGAGTTAATGGATTGGAAGCAAGATACATTGTTATAGGAGATAAGATTTCTTTCTTTCCCCATTTCCCTGTTATTCCTTCCTCATAAATTTGCTTTCCTTTGCCTAAATATTTAATCTTTTGGTGTAACTATTAGGGCTGGGTTTACCCAGTCTCCAGGAGCAAGCTTTAGGAGAGGAATTTGGAGGTTTGAAGATTTGGAGCTAATGACAGAGATTTTTCTTTGTTGTTGCCATTAAAATATTAGCATGTATAACACACCCCTCATTATCTGATGAAGAGAATAATAATCTTGCTCATAAAAGGGAAATTCTCCTGATCCTTTCATATAATTCAATCAATAGGGATCTAAGGTTATACAGATTAAGCAGTGATTTAAATTAAAAAATACCCTTGGGTTTGTAGTTTGTGACTTTTTCTTAGTGATATAAATACTCTTGATGAATCTCTGTAAGTATAAATGGGGAGGGGGGGTAATTATGGGCACAGAATCAAAGTAAATACTTCTCAAACAACTTTCCATATTGGAGGATGATACACAAAAGAGACATAACACTTTCCTGGGCCCTCATTTTTCCTTTTATGTAAGTTCAGAATTTAAACATATGGATACCTAAATTAATACAACTGTGTCCTCCTCTCTGCCACAGATGCTTGGAAAACTTGAATTTCCTCATCCATAATTTAAGGTGGGAAGGGCATGATTACCAAGGTCCCTTCTACTTTTATTACTCTACTATAAATGTATTCCTAAAGCATGTTTCACTTTTCATGAGTTCATACAATGGATCTTTCTATGTCATTCCGAATTATTTACTTACATAATAAGCATTCACATTTGCCAATCATTTCTACATTTGTAATTTAAAAAAAAATAGAAAATGTTCATGACATGCAGATATTCCAGTAGTGTGGCAAGAAGAAATGGTACATGGATAGCCCATGTGATCTATTGGTATCATCATCATAATCATCATTTTAATAAGAAGACATAGCTATTATTCAAGTTTGCAAAACATTATATATGTGTGCATATATGCATATACATACTTGCATATATATATGTATACACATTCATATGTGTCTATGTATATCCTCATAATAATTCTGTGATATAGATACTCTTACTATTCCCATTTTACAGACAAGGAAATTGAGGCTAAGAGGTTGAGTTAATCAGGGTCAAAGAGTTAAGTGTCAGAGTCAGGATTTGAACTCAGGTCTTTCTTACTCCAAGAGCAATGATCACTATATTATATTACCCAGACCCCTAGTGTCAAGAACCTAGAGAAGTTTTTTTTTGTTGTTGTTGTTGTTGTTGTTAATATATTGAGTCACTCCTCTACAGAGGATTTATAAGAAGACACAGTCAAGATGGTAAAAAAAAAATGAAAAAAGAATTAAAACAGGTTTTGAATTTGTACTGAGTCCTGAGGGACAGAGTACCCACATTGACTAAAACAGAGATTCATCAAAATAGGTGACCTTGATTTCCAAAGGAATATTTTTATGCACTCCTTTTCAATTAATAATGCATTTGCAGGGTGGCTAGGTGGTACAGTGAATAAAGCATTGGCCCTGGAGTCAGGAGGACTTGAGCTCAAATCTGGCTTTAGACATTTAACACAAAAACTAGCCATGTGACCTTGGGCAAGTCACTTAGCCCCAACTGCCCTCTCCCCCCCCCACAAAAGAAATTTTTTCTTTATAACCTGACTAATGTCTAAAGTGAGAGTATTTGCAAATTCTATACTTGATTGTATGCTTCCATGGTGGGGGAGGGGAAGGGGACAGAGGGAGAGAAAATTTGTAACTCAAGGAATTGTGGGACTGAATCTTGCAAACTAAAAGTAAACAAATTAATAAAGACCAAAAAATTAAAAAAAATAATCTATTTGCAAGAGTTGTCCAGTTGTGGCAAAGACAATATTTATATTTATGGTAAAAATTGCCTTCTGCAAAGCCTGTGCATTGTGGCTACCTTCCTCATGCAAAGGAATAAGAAATAAGGCCTATCCTGGGCCCAGACACTGGGAAGTCGCCTCTATATAAAGTGAACAATGCAATGAAAACTGCATTTGATATTGGATAATGCCACATTGACTGTCCCCATATCTATCACCAATGGGAATGAAGTGGATGGGGTCATTCAAAAGAAGATCAACGATACATTTGTCAAATGGAAAGAGCTCTTCATTGTCAGCAAGATTTTGGGCAGGTACCATGAGAAAGCCTGGGTTAAATCAATCTGCCCAAAACAAACTGAGTAACTTGAGGCTGGATTACTTGGATCTCTCCCTTTTTAATTGGCCTACAGGATTTAAGGGTGGGAAGAATTTCCCCTCCACTGCATGACAAGGGCAATGTGATTCCCAGTAACACAAGGTTTTTTGATATATAGATGTCTGTGGGAGAATTGTTAGGTACAGGACTGCTAGAAACCCCTGGTATCTCCAATTTCAAGCATATCCACATTGAGAAGATTTTTCCCAAGCTGGAGCTAAACCATAAACTGTCAGTTAACCAGATCGAATGGCATGCATGTCTCAGTTAGGAAAAGTTGATCAAATATTCCCAGTCCAAAGACATTGTAGTGAAAGTCTGCAGTCCCCTTGGGTCTCCAGATTGGCCATAAGTCAAGTCAGAGTACGATATTTCTCTTGAATGACCTCAGTATCAAGACTGGTGCAGCAAAGAACTAAACAAAACTAAACCAAACCAAACCAAAACAAAACAAACCCACATATAGTATAGATTCTGATTAAGTTCCACAGCCATACAAAAGTAGTTATAATCCTTAAATTGTTGATTCAATCACGGATTGATGAGAACTTTAAGTTGTTTGATTTTGAATTGACTGATGAGCAGATGTAGACTATACTCAGTTTCATCTGTGACTTGAGAGTCTATGCCTTGGTCAATGCTGCTTCTCACAAAGATTTCTCCTTTCATGTCCCATTTTGAAATTCTGGATAGCTGCTGCCCACTATCCAGATGACAGTCTCCTGATGCTTCCTGGACAGTCTCCTGATGCTTCCAGCTATTTGAACTTTTTGTGACAAGAGTGTACAATTCTTCTGCATTGCACTGGTCAACTATGTCTTCTGCTTTCAAGAATGGATGAACCACTGAATATCACTGTCAGATCTCAGTTGGATTGAGTAAGTCCTATTTTTCCGGACCTTCTTTTCTGCCCAGCTAGAGCAGGATTACTACCCCTGCCCAGAGGGCCCTGAGAACAAAAATTATTCCACAAGAAAATGTTTCTTTTTTCTTTTAGTAACAAGGAGATTTCTTCTGTTTGGCATTATGGACCGTAACTTCTTCCTTTAAATTAAAAAAAAAAAACAGCTTTCATATAAAAATATAATAATGCGTTTACAAAATTAACAAACATGCAGAATTTGTTGTTGGTTTGAAACAAGACTTTCTCTTACCAAATTGGCAATGCCATTTCAAATCATCCTTCTTTCTCCATCCTTTATCTACTCCCAAATTGATTCCATTTAAGTATATTGCAAAATTGACAGCACCATAAGGCAAAGTTAGCCTGAATGGAACAAAACGTTGGTGCTATGGCTGGGTCTAGTTTTGCCTCCCTATATTCTAGATCCTGTGTTGTTCATCATCCCACTTCCCTACTTGCTTCTGTCACTGCCATCTGTTTCTCCTGTTCCCACTGTTGCTTCCTCTCCTGAACATTTTCTGCTCACCCATAGGTAGTTGGGTACCTAATGCCTCCATTCTCCATCTTCAATAAAATTACTCACTTCTTCACTTAACTCTCAATAACCATGTTTGGTGCTTTCTGCCAAATAATTTCATGACAAAGAATTCTAAGGGTATATTTATATACATTTACATGCATGCATGGTATATAGTGTGTATATATATGCATATATATACATACATATATGCGTACATTATTCACTCATCTATGTACATACTTTTGCTTATTTGTTTTGGGGAACAGAATCACACAACTGGTACCTGGAATGAGCGTGCTATTGGAACACCAAATTCCTCATGCCTCTTTTTTTTAATATTGTGTATTAATATTTAATACTTTTTTTTCAATTTTGTGACAGAAACCAACAGGTTAAAGGAGCAATAATTCAGAAGCAGGGATGATTTAAATGTAGAAGCAAGTGATCAGCATTTGGATTAAAGTTTGAACCATGAAAGGCTGGGGGAGGCTTTTTGAAAATATGGTCTCATGTTTTTAAGTGTGAAATTAAATGTCGAAGCAAATTGAGCAAACAATTTCATCCTTTCTCTTTTTGTATGTGTCAACAGCTTGTGTCAGTCCACTTTGGTTAATCTCTCTGAAAGCTATTCTGTGTTCTTTACACCTCTTTCTCCAAATCTAAACTCAGTTTTCACTAATATTCTTCCATTTCATTGAATAACAAGTTAATACTTAACACAAATTCTACCTCAGCTCAAAAAAATAGAGGCACTATGAGGCCTACCTGATACATCCTCAAGGCAGCCTCTCCCTTGTAGGAGAGAGCTAGGTGTGTAGACAAAAGGTCTAAGATCTCCAGGACTCAGTTGTTTGGTCTCGGATCAGAGACTGAACTTCCTTGAGACTAAGTTTTCTCATTTGCGAAATAGGGATAATATTCATATATTTATACTTTCCCTCACAGAATTGTCTGGTTCAAATTAGTTGATATTTATTACTTGCTTTATGACCCAAAAGAGCAGTATGAAGGTGGGCTATTATATTCTTATTTAATTTGCTATGTCATCTGGTATAGATGGACACCCATGCATGCCTTCTTACCTTGTCACTTCTTGTCCATGTTTACTCCCTCCTTCTGCTTTCAATAGATCAACTGTCCATTACACTATGCTTCTTTTTGAAAAACAATATATATTTGTAAGGTACTGTTGAAATCCTTGACCTGCCCCTAAGTATGAGATTTTATAATGAAGGAACATTGAATCCCTTCTGAGCTTTGTGGTGTGTGATTTTTGAAGTTAAACCAAGAAAGTCATTTTATTCATATCATGTCTGTTGAATAAAACTTGTCCCCCTTGAAAAACATTTCTCATGAAACTGAGTGCTTTATTTTCTTTTTCTTCAGCTGCATATTTTCTGAGTGCTGATAAGTTTAGTGATAGAAGGATCTAGATCTGGGGATATATACTTAACTTTTTTTTTTTTTAAAGAGATTGGGGTTAAGTAACTTGTTCAAGGTTACACGGCTGGTTATTTCTGGGTGTGGTGGTAAGTATCGGAGCCAGGATTTGATCCCCAGGTCATCCCGACACTGGGGCCAGTGCTCTTACTCACTGAGCCACCTAGACACCCCTAAGCAATTGGGGTTAAGTAACTTGCTCAAGGTTACACAGCCAGGTGTTTCTGGGTGGATGCTAAGTGTCTGAGTCCGGATTTGATCCCCAGGTCGTCCCGACACTGGAGCTGGTGCTCTTACGCGCTTTGCTACCTGGCTGCCCCTTGCTATACTTTCAATGAGTAGAAATGCCAAGCTCTCTATGATTCTCAGAGAATGGCTAACCTATCCACAATTCTGCATCTATCTGGGCAGTGATGCTTCATTGTTAGATGAAAAAGTGTGATTAGTGTGGATTCACCTAAATTACCTCAGAGTCCTCAATTACTGATTTTGACCCAAGTGCTCCCGACTTGCTCAATTTCAGTGTGCCTAATCTTGTGACCTTTGCAAAAAGAATTGATTTCCCAGAAGGATAGTATAGAACATATTAACTATATTTAGTTTTATTCTTGCCACAGGAACAGTAAAAGCAATAAATTCAAAATAAAATGTCTGACATGCAGGTGTGTATCCATAGCTTCGCCTAAATCCAGATAGATACAAAAAAAAAAAAAGCCACTAAGAATTTAGGAGCTATACAAAAGCACAATATTGTTTACTTAGTAAACCGACACCTGCTCCTGTTGCAACTAGCCAATGGGGTTTAGATAATACAACATAGTTGCCAAATGATGTTCAAGTTATGTCATCTAATAAGATCAGTTGTTAAATTGATACTCAGGCATTCAGGATTTTGGGCTTAGTTTTAATTCTAATTAACCCCAATTTCTCTTTCTGGTTTTAACTTCCTATCATTTCTTATTCTGAGACATTTCTTTTCATGATGCTCACTCTCATACTTATTCATTTTGTCTTTAAACATCAAATGAGAATCTGTCCAAAGAAAATTATGGACTGCACCAACCTCGTACTAAGTGTGAAACAAATCTGTCTTTATTGACTTGACCATGAATATGAAGATGCTATTCCTGAGGGCAAACAATCTGTTTCCATTCTTGAATGCTGAATCAGATATTTCAAAAAATAGTATAATAAAACAATTGCAAATATAATGTATTTCAACTGAAGTGAAAGATTTAAGCATCTTCAAAGAAATTAATAGTTTTAGCTGACTATAAAAGCATACTATTCTAACTTTCTTAGCATAAGGATTATACACTTCCCCTTTATGCCTATAATAACAAAGCAGATTTTTCTACCAAGTGCCAAGTTTCTAAAAACCCATAATGTTCACATCTCTTAAAAATAAATATCAGTCCTTCAAAAATGAATTCCTCATAGCAAAAGGATTTTCAAACCACCTTGATCTTTCCTTAATGACATTACCTGCAAGTCAAAGTGACTGATTCTGAAGTTATATCCAAGAATGTAAAATGATTCAGGTAATTGTATTAGAAAAGATATGACAGTAAATTTCTTATGAGCTAAAAGTTGCAGTGTAGTTATCCTTCTGGAGATCCATTTATTTTCTAGACACAGAAATAGCTAAATTGAAGAAAAACTGGTAAAAAAAAAAAACACTTTTCTCTTTGTATTTGAAAAATCAAGCATTTTCAATTAGGGGAGGGGGGAATACTCACAGACTGCTTTCTTTAACTAATGTCCATTAAAATATTCCGACCTCATGTTGTTTGTTATTTCAAGGTAACATTTTGGCTGAACAGATTGTTCTGGCAAATTTTTTTCCCTATTTCTTAACAAACTTAATTTCGATAAACATGGTTTTTTTTTTACTTCTTTATCTCCTTTGCCTAATTACCTTCTGATTTTTACAGAGATCTGTAATGTATAGCTTAATAATACACTCCAGATGTCTCCCATCTGACAGCATTGTTCCAGAAAGTATTACAAACTTAACAGTACATCGTTGTCTTTTGCCAATATTCTATTAAAAGGCTGTAACCTAAAGTGAAGGCCTACTTTACTTTTCTCTCCAAGTTATTATGAGAAATCAAGGTAAAAAATTAAGTTCATATTAGTGTGTTTAATAGATTTTGTTCACTGAATCAGGTAGAATTAGTTTTATTGCCAACACTGATAGAATCATAGACTTAGATCTTTTTATTATATTATAGGTCATATGGCACAATCTCATGTTTCTGTAGATGTAAAAAAAAGACTTACAAAGAGTAAGTAATATGACCAAAAGCAGCATCAATGTCAGTATTAAAATCAACATTCAGTTGTGTCTGACTCTTTGTATCCCCATGGACCATAAAGTTTATGTATTTTATTTTTCTTCTTGGCAAAGATACTACAATGGTTTCTCATTTCCTTCACCAAGAGATTAAGGCAAAAAGGGGTTAAGTGATTTGCCAAGGGTCACACAACTAGTAAGTATCTGAGGCCAAAATTGTACTCAGATCTCCCTGACTCGTGGTGCACTTCTCTATCCATTGAATCATCTAATTGCATTTTGTTATTTTTTCATTTCTCAGTCATGCCTGATTCTTCATGACCCCAGTTGGTGTTTTTGTGGCAAAGATACAGGGGTGTTTTGCCATTTCCTTGTCTAGCTTATCTCACAGATAAGGAAACTGAGGCCAACAGGGTAAAGTGCCTTGCCTGGGGTCACCACACTAGTGAATGTCTGAGGTCAGATTCAAACTCAGGAAGATGAGTCTTCTGACTTGAGGCCTACAGCTTTATCCACTACACCAGCTCTATGTGTACACACACACAATTTTGGGCAGAAATTTAAGAACAACTCAACTAGAGAGATATTTTATCTATGATATTGAGGTTAATGGTCATTTTATTTCCTGTTTCCCAAGACTTTGCTTTACTCTTGAGAGATTTCAAGTTTAATGGAAATCATCTCTTCTGTTCTAAAACGGAATCTTTGCCTGCAGTAAAGACTTGAGTATCTGACCTCAGATATTTGTAGTTATGTGACTATGCATCACTCAGTCACAAAACATCTGACTGCCTCTGTATTCTCATCTGGAAATGGAGATAATCTATACATAAATATACATATATAAATGTCTCATTTTCCCCATACCTACCTTTTGTAGGGTCTTTCCTGAAGGGACTCTTTTCTCCCTTCTTTATCACCTACCTCAGTGAAATTATCTCATTCCATGGATTTGATGATTATTTCAATTCAAATAACTACAAATCTATATATCTAGCACTAATTTGTATACCATACTTCCTCAACTCCTATGTTAATGATGGTCATTTTTTAGCAATAAACTTAAAATTATTCACCCAAGGAAGGGGAATAGTCATTTACCTTTAAGAAAAAGAAAACAACCTCTATTCAGTCACAGATTATTTATTTTTCTTGTCTATAATTTTTTTTATTAATGCTTCCTTAACTTCTGATTTACATCATTCGTTTCTGCCAGATTTTGAGTTACAAATTTCTCCCCGTTTTTCCCCTACCCACCGCCCCAAAATAGCAGTCCAACAGGATATCCCCTCCTCCAATCTGCTCTCTCCAATATTTTCTGCCATATCCCTTTTGACTTTTCCAGTGGATCTCTATGCCTCAGTACCTGTATGTCTTATTTCCCAATTACATGTAAGATTGCATTAATAATAGTATACACACACACACTCACACACAAACATACATATATATTTGAATATTTGATTTTAAAACTTTCAATTCCAGATTCATTCCCTTCCTTTCTTTTCAACCACCCTTACTGGGAAGATAAGCAGTTCAGTATAGGTTGTACATGTGTAGCTAATGCAAAACAATAACATAGTAGATACATTGTAAAAGACTGAATATATTTCCCTCCCTCCTATCCTCCCACTTGTTCTATTCTCTACTTTTGTCCCCTCCCTTTCCAAAAGTGGGTGCTTCCAACTTCCCTCCCCCCCAGCCTGCCCTCCCTTCTATCATCCCCACTCTCATCCCCTTCCCCTCCCCACTCTCCTGGAGGGTGAAATATCCTGTTAATGGGTATTTCACTCCCTCCTCAAGCCAGATTCAATGGGAATAAGGTTAACCCATTCCCTTTTGCCTTCCTCTTCTTCCCCTCCATTGTAACCATTTCCCCCTGACTCTTCTGTATGAAATAGTTTACCCTAATCTGTCTCTCCCCACCTCCTCTCATTATATTCCTCTCACCTCTTAATTTCACCTTTTAAGTATCATCCCTTCCTGTAAAATTGGTCCTGTGCCCTCTATCTATGTAGACCTGTAAACATATATACACACATTCACATATGTATTCATATGCCTATGTACCCTCCTATATAGACACACACACATATATATATATATATATTTCCAATCCCTTCAACCACTAAGAAAAGTTTCACAAGTTGCAATTATTTTTTTTTACATGTAGGAATGTTAATAGTTCAACTTTAATAAATTCCTTATGATTTCTTTTCCCTGTTTACCTTCTCATGCTTCTCTTGCTTCTTGTATCTCAATGTCAAATTTTGTATTCAACTCTGGTTTTTTCAGCAAGAATGCTTGAAAGTCCTCTATGCCACTGAATGACCATATTTTCCCATGAAACATGATACTCAGTTTTGCTGGGTAGGTGACTCTTAGTTTTAATCCCAGGTCCTTTGACCTCCAGAATATCATATTGCAAACCTTTCAATCCCTCAGTGTAGAAGCAGCCAGATACTGGGTTATCCTGATTGTGTTTCCACAATATTCAAATTGTTTCTTCCTGGCTGCTTGTAATAGTCTCTCCTTAATCTGGGAATTCTGGAACCTGACTATAATATTCCTAGGAGTTTTTGTTTTGGAATCTTTTTCAGGATGTGATTGGTGGATTCTTTCAACCTCTATTTTGCCCTCTGGTACTAAAACATCAGGGTAGTTTTCTTTGAGAACTTCTTGGAGGATGATTTCTAGGTTTTTATTTTGGTCATGGCTTTCAGGTAGTCCAATAATTTTTAAATTATCTCTCCTGGATCTATTTTCCAGGTCAGTGGTTTTTCCCATGAGATATTTCACATTACCTTCTATTCTTTCATTTGTTTGGATCTGTTTAACAGCGTCTTGATTTCTCATAAAATCATTAGTTTCCATTTGCTGCAATCTAACTCTGAAGCAATGATTCTCCTCATTGAGCTTTCAAGATTCATTTTCCATCTGGCAAATTCAGCATTTTAAGGCATTTTTCTCCTCATTGCCTTTTTGAGCCCCCTTTGCCATTTGAGTCAGTCTGTTTTTTAAAGTGTTATTTTCCTCAGTCAGTCTGTTGACTCTCAATTCATAATTTTCTTGCATTGTTCTCATTTCTCTTTCCAATTTTTCCTCCACTTCTCTTATCTGCTTCTTAAGGTCCTCTATGGCCTGTAACCAGCTTGTATTTTCCTTTGAAGCTTTTGGTGCCGGAGTTCTGACTTCACTATTTTCCTCCTGTTCCATGCTTTGCTACTTTTTGTCCCCAAAATAGGAGTGTAATGTTGCAATCTTCTGTCTGCTTTGTTTCCTTTGCCTGCTCATTTTGCCACTCAATTACTTGACTTTTGGCCTTTTTGTCACAGTAGGACTCTGCCTCCAGACAGGGGAGCTTTTGTTCCAAACGCTGGGGTTTTCTCAGCTGCTGGAGGTATTAGATGGGTGACCTCTCTGAGGTCTCCACACTCTCTGGCAAGCTGGACACACACCCCAGAACCTCCACCTTAGACTGCAATCCAGATCCAAGCAGGTTAAAGCAAGAGCGAGTACCCCTCACACTGGTGCTGGGTCCCCTGACACTCTGCAGGCCACGAGCTGAATCTGCCACATGGCACTGGCTGGCTGTGCTGGAGTCTCACTGGCTTCTCACCCCAGGGGTTTAAAGTCATGCTCTCCCACTTACTGGTCTCAAAGTTCAGACTACACTGACCTCTCTCTTTGTCTTCGCATCTATGTGTTGATAAATCTGGAAGTGACCACAGCTGCTGCTCATCCAGAGTTGCTCTGGCTGGAGGCTGGTCAGGCCCACCTTGGGGCTAAAGCCTAGGCGTGGGGCTGGGCTCAGCGCCCAGAGTGCTGAGCAGGATTCCTGCCTGCCTGCAGGGCTGTCCTCAGCAGGGGGTTAGCTTCTCTGTGTCATTTTGTGGGTTCTGCAGGTCCAAAGTTTGTTTAGAGTCCCCTTTTTACATGGATTGGGGAGGGCAGAAGCAGGAGCTGTGGGAAGGTCATGCTTCTACTTCCTCAGTCACAGATTATAAATACATTAATTTATAGATTCTGTTAATAATCTTATTTGAATGAATTTGATCAGATCATCTTTCTAGATTTGAAAACCACTGGACATGTTGGGACTGGGGGATATGACTACTAATAATAATGATAAATGCAAAAGGAATGAGATCAAAGGAAAATGTAGACAGCCTTTACCTATTTGACAGTTTTGCCTGGAGCAGCCTCTGCTTCTTCTCCTAAGGGACAGGAAAAAGAAAACAACTGATATAGCTAGAAAGCTAACTTTGTAAGAACTTTACACTAAGCTATAGTTCTTTAGAAATGATAGTACTGAGTGCCAAAATATGGCAAATGATGCCAAATGAACCTTTTCCAATGGAGCTTATGTTTTTTTTTTCTAAGACAATTTAGGTCACATTTGGCATCCAGCAAATTTTAGTGAAGCCCTAGACTCCTGTGCAGATTGTCAAAGAATGTTACTTGCATAACATTCTGTGAATAAGATATAGAAAATGCTATCTTCCAAGGATAATTTAAATAGAAGACTCCACAACAATTATCCATGAATGCTTAACATATCAGATGGTATAAAGACCACCTCATCCTGTGCAATATGGAGCAATCTGGAGGTAGGTAGTATATGATACAATTATATTATTATTTTTAGTAGACTGAAAAAAACATTTGCCAGGAATTTGGTTACCTGGCCAAGTAAACTTTTTTTTTAAACTGAATTTCTTTTAAAATCAGTTTTATTAGTATGTCCAAATACTTAGACATCTTGGTGATAGAATCCAATGAACTTTTCTCAAGTCTAATCTTAGATAACCTCTCTTGGTGCTGGAAGCATGTCTCTAATGATTATAAAACTATTTCAGAACAAAAGTTGATCTACATATAAATGATTAAATTTGTGAATTCATCAGACTAGGAAACTCCTTGGACAGCTAGTTGCACATTGGATAGAGTGCCTGAACTGCAGTTAGAAAGACCTGAGTTCAAATCAAACTTCAGAAAAAAAGCTTATAATCATGAATCTGCCATTAAAAGCTTTCCACATTCTGTGGACAAAACGTTTTATTTTTTCCCATTATTGTCACTTAGCAATATTATCACTTTTCAACAGAAGAATTCATCAAAGAAAACACATTGTTAATCTATTTTTCTTCCAATTTGACCTCATTTTATTTTTCTCCAAAAATTTAGGCTACAGACAAAATGGATTACTCACTGCTTTTTTTTTCATGCTGTTGCTTAAACATGAAAACCACTCCCCTTTACATGTGTCATGTAAAAATGATAATAATTGCTTATTTGTTGTTCACAGTTATTTAATCATTTGACTTTTAGTAGACTATAGTATGTCAATCCTGCCCATGGAGTTTTCTTGGAAAAGATAGTGGAGTGGTTTGTCATTTCCTTCTCCTGTGAATGAAGGGAAGTAGAAGTTAAGTGACTTTCCCAGGGCCACACAGCTAGTAAATGTATCTGAAGAGAGATGTGAACTCTTGTTGGTACAGTTCATGAAGCACTAGACTTGAAATTTGGAGACTAATCTTTATGAGATCAAATCTGACCTCAGATTCTACTGACTGTATAGCCCTGGACAAGTCACTTAACACTGTTTGCCTCAATTCCCCATGTGTAAAAATGGCAAACCTTCCCAGTATCTTTGCAAAGAACACCCTCAAAATTTGATGACAAAGAATTGGACATAATTGAACAACTTTCTTACTTCAGGCCCAGTGCTCTATGCACTTAGCAATCTAGCTGGCCAAAACATTGCTTATAGCCCACCTGAAATACACATACACACACAGACACACACACGCATATATACAACCACACACATATATAAACCCATATATACATATATTACATATGTATATAAGGACTATTTTTAATTAGTTATTTACATAGTTATAATGTTTACTTAAAAGTTAGACACTCCATATGATGAACTATGACTTATCTAATTTTTAATGTACTCCAGCATAATATTTTCTATATCATTTAAATCTTTCAATTTTTAGTATTTAGCACAATACCTGAAACCTGGTAAACATGTTATAATAATGGCTGATTTATCTGAAATTTATTAATATTTCTTCAATTAATTAATTTTGGATAACTACATCTTCGAGATTCCAGAATGACACACTTTAGTTTCAAAGATGTCATGAGAATATATTCCATTATATATAAAATAGCTAAGATTAAAGCAAGAGGAGGTGAAAGGTTTTTTTCTTTTATTCAGTTTGACTTGTTAGAAGTCAGCTTCACCTGTGTCATTTCTTGCACATTGCAGGCTGTAGCAGCAAGCACCCTGGAGTCCCTAGGGTGGCTGCTCACACAGGTTCTTGGATCTGCTTTGTTAAAGGAAAGCAACTCAAAATGGGTTAACAAGCTTACTTTAATCAGTCAGACATATATCGTTTACCGTGTTCAGGAGAAAAGGTCAGCACCCTGAACCTCAAAGTATACAGGCATAATTATCAAGACAGAAACATCAAGTAGACAGATTTCCAAACTGTCCAACCATTACATCCATACCCAGTCAACATCTGGGTTTCCACATTCTGGGTTTTTCAAAGCCGGGGGACTCTCAACAACGGCTTCCCAGAATTCAGATCAAATCACAGAATACTTCTCAAAGTGAGTCCCAAAACAAAGCTACACATCAGGGCTTATATAGCCTTCTCCTGGCTCAGAGAATGTAACAACCTTTTGGACCCACTGGCCAATCAAAAAGTATCTACTGAAAAACAAGCCTCCCTCCCCAGGCTTCAGGTGCACTTTAGCCTAGGGGCAGGGAAGATCTTTAAAATTTACATTCTTATTACACAGGCCAACCTAGCAAAATCAGGACAGCAAAGGCAATAGAAAATATTGTATATCTTTTTTATCAAAATATTCAGTTTCCTCTACTCCCTCCCTGTACAGCCTCCCAGCCCCATTTTAGATGCTCTGCTTGTAGTTCCTTGTGTGTTGATATTTTGATGGTCTTAAAATGATATTGTCCATTGTTCATATTTTTTTTATTATTTGAAATTGTGATTTTGGTGATAGAGCTGAGCTGATGTGTGTTCTTCAATAATGTCTGAGCCATAGATTTTCTAATATTCTTCTGCATTTTTATGTGTCTTAAATAATTGCTCTGTTCTTACTGTGGAAATAAATACATGTAAGGGGGTATTTATATTCATTAATATATTTGCAACTTATTTGAGTTTTCCTTCTAACTTTTTCCTTTATCTTGTTCATGTCAGTGGATTGCCAATTCTAAGGGACAAAACATTAAAATGCAATTTAACAAGAGTGCAATGAACTCAGAAGAACTAAAAAGAATCTCTCCTCCACCCCTTTGTAATTATGCCAGTTTTAGTAGCAGCTGTTGTCATTTTGTGGCTTTTGTTCTCAAAGAGGACAATGATATCGGGGAGGTGATGCCATGACATGCAAGTGAATTGGATTTAAGTGAGGGAGGACTGTGCAAAGTCATCAGCCTCACTTTCTGCTCTGGACCAATCTGGGTCCAGTGGCAAGATATAGATAAAGATGATTGGAGATGACCCTGGATGCAGTGGGAGACTTTGGACTTTTTAAGCTAAATTTTAGTAGCAATAAATTTTAGTGAATAGGCTGGAAGTTGGGACTAAGGAATCATAGACAACCCTGACAACACAGTATAGGAGGAAGTCTAGGGAATCAATTGAACCTAAGAATTCAAAGAAACCAGAAATCAAGATGTCACAATGTTTTTGTTTCTGTTCAACAAGCTGGGGTCAGGAAGTACTTAAAAAGGAGTCAAGATAGGGCAATCTGTTGAAGGGGAAATGGAAGAGAATTGTAATCCTCAAGATCTAGGCAAACTATCAAACCATTAGATTATTTAAATTTTGCAGCTATCAGAAATCAAAACCAATTCATGGGTCAAAAACCAAGAAGGCAATCAAAAACCAACAAGTACACATAAGCTAAATGTCAAGACCAGGCAGGCAACATAGTAGAAACAGTGAACGCTTTTAATTGAAGCTATTCTTTTCTGAAACAAGTAAATATTTGGACACTTCTAACTTCAGTAGTAATGAAAACTTGGTTTCCCAAGGCACAGTCAGTCCTTGGCCTTGAGGAGGAAATTGATAAGACCTATCAGTACCCCTGAAAGCAGGCTCTATCTAGGAGTATGTGGTATTAAAATAAAAAAGCAGATCCTAATGCTTACACATAGTCAAGAGTCCTGCTCAAAGGAGAACAGCTGTCTGCTGTTTCCCTGTGAACTGTTTTACATAGTCACTGTTAAGAAGCAATTGCTAAAAAAAGGAAGGGGAAAAAAGTAGTTAGCTTTTATAAAGTCCTTAAAATCATTTCAGACTTTGACTAAAAGTTTGCTATTTTGTCCTTTCTTTATTGGAATGCTAGGTGGAAAAGAACGACCTCTTTACCCCCAAGTTTACCAAAGTAAAAATCCTGTCATAACATTGGTGCCACTGTACTACCCTACTCAACACTGAGGATGCCAGATTCACTACTTACCTATGACTCCCCCATCTTACAGTTCCATCCTTCACTCTACCCAAAAAACCTACCTATACACCAATAAATGGCCATATGTGACTTGCTCCTTTCCCGAAACTAGTTCTTTGCCTAGACCATAATCCTGCACTGATAGTGATATTTTCAGTTCAATTCAATGGGAAGTTTTGTAATGATGGAGTTCAAATCACCATCATAGTAAAATGTTCAACTTGGGAAGGAAAAAAAATCTACATAACTTTTTATTATTCTTTTTTCTCATTTATGAAAAAATGCTGGCAAAGGGTCTTACATACTGCTAGGATGTATTTTAAATATTAGTCACTTGGAATGTATAAAGTAGTTTGAGAATATGAAATGACACTAAAGATATTTAAATATTATATACACACATTTCTTTTCCTACTTTAGATTGCCTTAGGGTCTATTTAATACTAATTTTAAAGGAAGATTTTTTTTCTGTTCAAAACTAAGAATCCATTACATATTTTAGAGTTCCATTTCAAAGTCAACTCCACATTTTAAAGAAGGTGAATTGGGAAATAGGCTCAACATTCAAGCCTCTTAGTATTGGTTGCATTGCAGCATACCACAGGGATGTAATCCTCACAAAAATGCTATTTGATCCCAGGGAGAAAAAAAAATAAAAAGATAATGGATTGCCCCTCTACATGAAACCATAAAACAGAGTTCTGGGTTGCTGCCATTCAAATGAATAGAAACCGGCAGCAATCCTAACACCTATCCAGTTTCAATTTCGTAACATCTGCAGGCATCATTCTGGAAATGGTAAACATTTTAATGATCAGGCCCTGTCCACTTATGCCATTACTATTGCCAGCATTATCCCCCATTTTTTTGTGCAAAAGGGAAACTAAAAGGTGACAGATTGCTGCGAATCGAATGAATGGAAATGCCATTTGCATTCATTCCAGCAGCAGAAAACTTGCTACTTTCCCATTCCTTTGTTGTCCTTGAGAGATCTCACTTATAGCTTTGGAAAAATTCAAGAGCCAGCCACTACATTTTGATAATGCAGCTGGAACCCCAAGCATCAGCCCATGAATGGATTCAATACTGCTAAACAACTTTATAATTACAGTCTATTCCTTTCTTTGCACTTAGAATTGATCCTGATTGGAGGGAGATTGAAGCGGTGTATTCCATGGAAAGTTAGATTTTGTAAATATAAGTTTTTAATCGTCCAATGTATATATGTTGAAATTCAAAAGCTGAATAACGCATTACTCCATTTAATGTTAATTTAAAATTTCACCAGTTAAAATAGGGAAGGAAGGAAGAGAGAGACTGGGGTGAGGGGGGGGAAAGAAGGGAGGATTTATTAAAAAACTGCACTACCTCAAGTACTATGATAAGCCTGTTTTATTATCTCTTTTGATCCTCCCCAAAACCCTATAAAGTAGATGTTATTGTTATACCCATTTTATAGTTGAAGTAACTGAGACAGATGAAGATAGCCCAGGGTTATATAGCTAGTAGGTACTTGAGGCTGGATTTATATTTAAGTCTTCTTGATCTCAGACCAAGCACTTTATCCATTGCATCACTCATTACATAATGAATAGAAGCTTTGAGGCACCATTTTAAAGATCATCACAAAATAAGTCTATATTTTTGGATTTGATCAATCAATTATCAGTAGAAGTTGTGATCATACTGTCAGGTAGAAAATGATCTCTGCCAGTTTTACCCCTTGGAATTACTTTGGCAAATCATGTACTATTTAAAAAACAAACAATTAATGATTTCACTTACAATTCAATATTTATGAAGTGGTTTCTACATTAAGGGTCCTGCCCTTGATACCTAAGGATACAAAGAGAAAAAGAAATAGAAAAAAAATAATTCCTGCACTTAAGGAACTTCAATTTTCTTAGAGAGATACAAGTAAATAAACTTGAAAGTATAAATTGAAATTTAATTTGAAATTAAAATGTGAATCCAAGTGATTCTTGTGGATTTTGCTACTGTACATGTAAAAAGAGCCTTAAGCTGAGCTATATCTATATATATCACATGCACTTTTTCTAAGAATAAAAATACTTTGCATAGGGCTATGTGTCTTAATTCATTTAGATCAAAAAAGACTTAATTCACAATGTTTCACCAAAGTATTAATTTTAAATTGGCTTTTCATGTGCATAATGAGGTTTAATGTCTTTACTCAAGAGATGACTGTCCCTCTATACTCTGCTTTGATGAACCCCATTTCTGAAATGTTGGCTTCACTTCTAAGTGAACTGTCATATGAAGACTGGTTAAAGGAAATGGGGATCATTAGTCAACATAAGAGAAGGCTTAGGAGGAATATGACATATCTTCAAGTAGTAGAAAGTCTTCTACTTATAAGAAAGATTACATTTATATTCCTTACCTCCAAAGGTAGAAGCAAGACCTCTGGGTTAGATTTTCAGTGAGGCAGATTAAGGCTTAAAGGATCAAGAAAATTTCTGACATAGTTGGTCAAAAGAAAATCAGGCTGCTTCAGGAAGTATCGTGTTCCTCTCACTAGAGACTATCAAGAGAAAGCTAAATGATCATCTTTTTTGAAAACTCTTTTACCGAGGGTATTGTGCTTCAGGTATTGGTTGTACTAAAAAGACTATAAGGACTCTTCTAACTCTAAAATGTTGGTGTTTTTTTTAGAGAGAGTGAAATTATCTAAGATAATGGTTAATTAGTTAATACTAAAAACCCAAACTGCACCTCCCCAATTTGGGCTCTTGTCAAATCATTATCCTCATCACCATCATCATCCTCATCATCTCAATCATAATTGTAATGGAAATTACAATGTCATACAAATTCTTCCTCTGTCCCTGTCCCATACCAGAGCCTGAATGTAGTCACCAAAATGTTAAAAGAGATTGAGAATTAAGGGCCTGTGTAGTAGGATTAAAAAGCACACCGACCTTTCACAATAATCACAAGAGCTAGGTCTAGGAGAACAATTCAGAGCATTTCAAATAAAGTTTTATTTTCTGGTTAATAACTCTATGAGTCAAGAATGACTCTGTCTAGCTTCATCCAGGTATACAAGATATTCCAGAGTCTGGTTTAGGGCAAATAGGGAATGAAGTCCTAGTGAACACATCTTTAGAATATGTGTGCTTCCTCCTCCTGTAATAACCTCATATATTAACAAGAAGATGAATGTCACCCATCCTGAGCTTCCTCCATCTCCCTTCTGTTCCATAAAACTTTTTAATATTATCATTTCATCTCTTCTCTTTAACTCTGATAGCTGAAAACAAACAAAAAAACAAAAACAAAATTATGCTAATTCTTCACTAAGACAATTCTATGTCTATATGTGTTCCTCTGGTCTCCTGCCCTTTAGTCCCCTCCACCACCTTATTTGAACAATCATCTATTATCTCCTTTATTCATGTTCAGTTTCATCCTCATCAGTGGTTCCTTCTCACAAATAAGCTCATGTCTTCCCAGACTTAGATTTTTTTTTCCTGCCCTTGACCTTCCTACTCCATTTCTCTTCTTGACTACATCTCCTTTCTCCCTTCACACTCTTATCCCTTGTGATTCCAATCACTCCTATGACTAGATATCATCTCTAAATCGATTTTGAACAAATAAGGAACTCAGCTATCTACAATAAATGTCATTTCTTCCCAGAATTTCCCAGTGGTACCCAACTCAAATACAGGTTTATACAAATATAATACAAAGTACAGGGTTCAAATCAATCACATTACTTTTCTACATAAACCTACCCCTTCCTCTGACCTTGGGATTTTTGCCTTGACATTTTACCTCTCATATGCAATTGGCTACCATTTCCTATATGTTCCATATGAACACAGTCTTTTAAATCTTTCCTCTCTTATTTCCACTGCCATAACCCTAGTAGAGCCTCTCTATTGCATCATTTAAACTTAGTCATGCATAGGTTTGATGATGTCATTCTTCTACTCAAAAACTTCAGTGATATTTAATGTTTCCATGGGTAAAAGTAAAGACTCTTAATTTAACATTCAAGGCTTTCCACAATTTGGTGCTACTTGTTCTAATTTTCAATTTTATCTCATGTCATTCCCTACCTACACTGTCTTCTGCTCAAATTCTATTACTCTTGGTTTTCTGAATATTAACTGCACACTTTCCTTTATGGGCTTTTGTCAGATTATTCCCTTTTTGTCAAATATGCTTTGTTTCATTATGGATCATTTGATTTATATGGGAAAGCAGAGAATAGAATTTTATTTTAGTTAAGGCTTAAAGGTTTGAAACTACAATGAATTTTGGAACATGATTAGATTAGATTCGTGATATAACTTGCTCAGGCCCTGTTTGAGGGTAGGAAATCTAGAATTCTGAAAGTTCAGAATCTGTCCCCTACAATAACCTAATTTTACAATCTAATTTACCACATCAGAATTTCCAAGGTTTCAGAAAACAACAACAAAGTGTATTGTTGAATCTCTGTCTTAATTACTAGACAAATTTCCTTTTGACAGTTTCATTCCCCTAATATGCATGTGTGTGCATGCATATGTTGTGTATGTAGAGTACAGGATGATGCTAAAGGAAAACAAATCATATTTTTGATACTGAGAGATTCCATAGAATTTTATTTTGCCTTGGAGTTCAAAAACAAAAATTTATGTGAACAGTTAATTGAGGAACTATGGTATAAATACAAAAAATTTGCCTGAAATATGACAATTTAAATGTCCATCAAAATTTCTATTATAGGTACCTTCATGGTTAAGATTCACCTTGGTATTTCAACTAGTAAAAATAACTTCTGGGGTGTTTGCCTTATATATACAAACATACACACATACATAATTACACATACATGCATACATACACACGTACATACATATGCATGTGTATTTTTTTCCTCTCAGTTTCTTTAACACCTCATTCCATCATCAGTACTTAAACTCTGTCTTGACTACATTTTGTTTTTTTGCTATTTTCTTTTGGTCTCATTTTATTTTGTAAATGGAAATGAACCATGGTAGAAAAGGGACATCAATTTCTATATAAACTCTTTAAGACAATGGACTGTTTAATTATCATTACCTAATCTATATCAAACTCAATCCTGGACACATTATAGGCATTTAATATACCATTATTGAATGAAATTGAATCAAGATATCAGTCACAGATGGAAGCATCATAAAGATTCAGCATTTGATTTATCATTCTTTATTTCAAAAAAGAAAACAAATAATTTGATGTTTAATGCTAAACTGACTTTTTTTGCTTTTTCCCAAACTCAGAACTTTTACTTTTGGGTTTTATAAATTTTCACAGACTACCTTTCCTTAATGTCTGAAATATAATCCCTCTGCAACTGCTAGGTTCCTAGTGACCTTCACAGCTTACTTAATGTGGCATTTCAAATGGGAAGGTTTTTTTTTTCTCTAATTTCTTTAATTGTTAGCATTACTTAGCCATTGTTTTATCTTCAGTACAATGTGATTTCCTTCAGGACAGGGATTATTTATTTCACCTTTGAGTGACCATTACTTAATGTAGGAACTTGTACATCATATTTTCTTAGTAGTTTTTGTTCATTTGTGTTGGATAGGGATTCTTACCTTTGTGAAAGTGTCATCAAGAGGAAAGTCCCATCTTATCTTTCAATAATTTTCCTTGTTTAATTCAATAAAGACTTATTGAGAAGTACTATGCAGGTAGATTGTGTCAGTCACTATGCCAGGTTTTTGTAATACAAAGACAAAAACAAAACAGACCTTATATTGCATTGCCTTAAAGTATCATAATGATTTTATATAAAGATACCAAAAAAGTGTTGCAGCACCTATAACCACTAATTTGAAATTTGAAACATAAACTAGATCTTTTTTTGTTGAAATTGATTATTAATAGTTTTAATTTCAAATTTCTCACTTTGCCCTAAACTACCAAAGCTCCAGATGTAATTTCATAATAGAAGTTCACTACAGCAACAATTCTTAATGAAGAATGAGTTTTTGTTCAATCTTTTCAGTTATGTCTGCCTCTCCATGACCCCATTTTCTTTCTGGATTTTCTTAGCAAAGATACTGGAGGGTTTTGCCATTTCCTTCTCTACCTGATTTTTTTTACAGACAAGGAAACTGAGGAAAATAGGATTAAGTGACTTGGTCAGAGTCACACAGCTAATAAGTATCTGAGGCCAGATTTAAACGCAGTAAAATTAATCTTCTTGATCCTAGGTGCAAATTCTATATACTGACTTACCTAACTGCCCCAGACCTAATGCAATAATATGTAACCAAGCCTGAATGTTACCGAAACTTCAAACAAGTAAATGGACAAAGGAATAAAAATCTTCATAGATATGTCTTTAGCAGAGGGCGGGAGAGGAATAGTTTACTTTGCTTAAACATAAGATGTTACACAAGTGTTTGAGAGAAAGGAAACTTTTCTATACCTTTTCTATGGGATTCATATAAAGCCCCAAACTGTCAATTTCAGGTTATAGGGAACATTTTTCTTTTTGTACAGCTTTGGGAATTTAAACCAACTGAGCCAGGCTGAGGAAAGGCATCTGGGCTTCTTCTGGTGGCAGCTCTCAGTCACTAGAGTATTTGGATTGATTGGTGGCAGTGCAAGAGTGGCATTTATACAGTATGTGTGTGAATAAAGAATGAAACAAGGCCAATAAATCCTCTCCCCAATGAAAATATGTTAAAGCTTCTTTCAAAGCTAAAAATAGATGATTCCCTCAGTTCACATCTGATTTTATGTTATGTACAAAAATGTCCATGCTTCGTTCAATTTATACTTTGCCTCAGAATGTGACAATGCTCAGTCCTCAAACTAACTTTTATTTCATTTATTTAATTTTGCAGAATTTAAAATATCTTTTTCCACTCCAGGTTTGAAGATTATTTCTAGAAAATCCTTTAGACTACCGAAATTTTAGTTGACCTCATAACTACACATTTTTCTTGAATTTATTGACCAGTCTTTTCCAATCTACATCAGAGACAGTGAATCTCAAAGGTGAAAGAGACATCAGAAGTCACCTAGTCCAATCTGTACCTACTCAGGAATGCCTTCTACAATGTAGATGCCAAACAGTCAATCCACCCTTCCTTTGAAGACCACCAGTGAATGGACCACATTACCTCCAGAGGCAGACTATTTCTTCCTAAATCACTGTTTTTTATACAAATTGGGAGAACACAAACCTCTCCTTAAAAGAGATAACTAAGTATGGTTCTATTAGTGAATTATTTCCACATGTACTTTATCATTCCATCACATTCCCTGCTTCATTTATTGAACTGTTGCTCAAAAATATGTTATTAATGATTTCATAGAAAACAATTCTGGAGAGGAATCATAATAGATAGAAGAGTGGTTAACTTACACAATACTTTTAAGATCTTTAGTTTTCTCCCGAGAGTACTCCCTCCATACACATAGATCATAACATCTCTGTGCCTCAGTAGATAGACTTTCAAAGTTGGTATGGTTAAGAATTATTCATTTTAAAGTCATCCCAGTGATAAACCTTTCTGAATTAAGCCAAGCTATTCTTTGCATAGCAAATACAAAATCTATCAGTAGTTATTCTATATCTGATTCACTCCAACATGACAAGAATTCCTTAAAAGTCAACCATGTGAAATGCACTTTTCTAGGTGATAGGGAATACAGAAATAAAACAAAACAAAACATGACAGCAAGAACTAGATAACCTCCAAGTTTCCTGCTAGCACTTAATCAAAGATCCTACTATGGAATGTTCATGAATCTTGTACTAGTCTTTCTTATCTCTATATCTTTGTATACTGTGCCCAATAACTGAAATATCAATCACAATGGTATTGGGGGAAGACCATGATACACACACACACACACACACACACACACACACACGCACGCACCCTTCTGCTTGTTAAAATTCTTTGCTTTATTCAAAACTAAGTTCAAGTACCAACTTCTTGCTGAAGACTTTCCTGATTTATCACTTTTTTCCAGCTACTGCTGATTAGTGCCTTCCTAAATTTTTACTATTTCATATATTCTGACCTTTAAAATGAAATCATGCCAGGTAAATAGAGGAATATGATTGGGTTGAGTCTATAATATGTATTAAACCCCTTCCTGTGGCAGAGCAGGAAGAGAAGAATACCCAGGAAATTTCCATGTATGGCACTCTGATGTCATTAGCAGTTTCCTCTTCCTCAGCAGGATAAACTGCTTAAAGAGAAGGAAAGTGTCAGTGACAGAAGCCATTGGCAGAGATGAACTCAGAATTAAAACCAGGGAGTCTCAACAAGGGCCCAGAGTGGGGATAACACAACAAGGTTTGGGTTTTAGACTGAAAGCAGTTTCTTCTAGGGCAAAGGGAGGCTAGACATGCAACAGAGAAGATGCTGGAATTCATCAGAAAGGGGGCTGGGTTTCTAATCAGAAGAAATGGATTTTACTCCCAGTTCTTTTCCTATAAGTGATTCTGCTCACTTGTGTAACCCAGAACAAGTCACCTAATCTTTCTGGATTTTAAATTCTTCAGTAATTGAAGATAGCTTGCACTAAATGACCTCTGTTATCCCTTGTTCCCCTTGTTTTACATTCTTACATTGTTTGTAACACTCAAAGACTACACAAAAGTACATTCAGGTTGTGAATACTGTTTTGTGTTAGCACTCCATCACTCAATCTGACAAAACTTTGTCATCTGGGATGATTTTCTCTATGGAAAATGCAGGCCAAACTGGTGGTTCATACCTACCAGCATAAGAATTCTCCTTAGGGTATATATCTTAATTTGTCTCTGCGAGACCTAAGAAACACTGGAGAGGAGCTTTATGTTATGCTGGACCTCTTTTTGACCCTTATTTAATTATAATTTCTATTATATCTATGTACTTAGTAGATTTTAAGATGGTTAATGCCAGTTGTTGGGTCTTGCCTTACTTTTCAATTACCAAGGTTTAGAAGTGAATTATTGTACATTGCACATAGGCTCATACAGCTAGAGCTGGATGTATCTTCATATGGTAGTTGATTAATAAATGCTTATTTAACTGATTAGAATTGTATCTTTGTATCACCATCACCTTGTGCAATACCTTGTACTTAGTTGGTGCCTAATAATCATTTGTTGGGTTGTATTGGATGAGGAATTCTTATCCATACGGAAGCACACTGTTGAGAAGAAAGTTCCACACTCTTTTATCAGTGTTTGAGTTACATGTTTATTTAATGATTTGCCAAGAATCTCTTATATGTCAAACTACTAGGTTTTGGGAATAAAAATTAATTTTTTCCAGTGCAAATAGTCTGCACTTAGAATCCTGAGATCAGAAGATACAGACTTAGAAAGGACTTTTGGAACACTTTGTCTAACCTCATCTTTTTCCATATGAGGCACAGAAAGATAAGTATAACTTCTGAAAGGACACGCAGATAGGAAATAATCAGAGACAGGTTTAATTCACAAACTAGTAAGAAATGTTAGAGACAATTTATTTAGTCTAAACTTCCACCAATTCAGAAATCTCCTCTATGATATACTTGACATCTATCTTTACTTCATGAGTCCCAGTGGCAGAGTCTAACAAAATTGACCATTTTAATTTTGGACAGCATTAGTTATTAGCACTGTTAACTTCTATCCATTGATTTCAGTCTCTCAAGGCAATGCAGGTTAAATCTAATCCATCCTACCTGTGCTTTGCATATCAGGAACTGCTACCATATTTTCCCCTACTGTACAACAAGCATACCCATCTCCAAACTCAATATTAGTTTTCCCAATTATTCCTCAAATAAATAACAGACCCTTTGACATCTTGGTTTACATCCTTCTAGATCTATTTTAGTTCATCTATGATGGGTGCTAACAGGTTTATGGAGCATAGAATGGATGAAACATGAATAGAACTCAAAACAAACAAAAAAGTTCATATTTATATAGCACTTTACAATATACAAATTATCTTACCTACATTATGGAAAGTGATTTTTCCAATAATGACATAAAATCAGTGATATTGTTATCTCCATTTTATAGATGAAGAAAATGAAGTTGAGTAAAGTTCAACTGCTCTGAACCCAAATCCAGCAGCCTATGTCATGTTCTACTTTTTCTCATATCTTAAAAAGTTAGATCAATTCAATTTATAGCTTTTTTTTTTCCAGTGAAGAGTTGCCCAACAAGATACAGAATGATTAATGCTGATCTCTCAAAATCACTAAGGTATAAAGTGTTACAAAAAGTATTAATATAACCATGTGATAAAGTAGGTCTGTATCGATGAATCACAGTGATGGGGCTGTCCAAGGGCTTATCTGCAGCAGTGAAAAATGAGGTCATTAGTGAAAATCAAATGCAAATATTATAGGAGTCTGGAACATTTCTCTTTCCGCGTTAGGGATGGAGTTTTCATTTTAACTTGAAGAAATGTACACACTTCATTTTTTTTAGAAATATCTTTCTCTGAAAACCAAGGTCTACTATTTGGAAGAAGTTGAAACACTGAAGCTGAATAGTTTCAGGGTTCTGGGTTGGATATGATGATTTAGAAGAAATGCATAAAAAGGAAACATTATCCTTTTAGGACAAATATGGGAGATAACAGTTTGCATGCATAATAAAAGTAGCAAATAATTCTTTGCTGTTTTAGGGATTGGCTAATTATCATAGAGAAAAAAAATCTTAAAACTTCAAAAATGGTAAAATCCCTTATGCTACTAAGTAATCTTATCTTCATCAAGAGGAAAACTACACATCTGAAAAGTGAAAGTTACATTTCCAAAAGCCTTATAATTCTATAAAAATCTCTCAGAAAAAAAATCAATACTTCAAGGAATCTGTGATTCCATAGCTATGGGTAGGTATCCTTTTTGGAGAAGTAGGCTCAGAAACTATGATAGATTTTTCCTGTTCAAGTCTTAAAGGGGAGGCATCAAATTATAAATATATGTGTGTGTACATTTCAAAGACAGACCCACAGACAACAGACAGACAGAAATACAGGTTGATAGATTAGATAGATAGATAGATAGATAGATAGATAGATAGATAGATAGATAGATAGATAGATAGATAGATAGATAGAT
>NW_027186473.1:35002634-35033870 GCF_028583685.1 Petaurus breviceps papuanus
GATAGATAGATAGATAGATAGATAGATAGATAGATAGATAGATAGATGAGGGATTGGATCTGTGACATCACTGGTATGGGGAACTCCCATATGAAGAAATCTCCTCTAACAAGCTACCAATGTAACTCACTACTCTCTGTAACTTATCACCTTACAATACTGTAAAAACAGTCACTGGTCAGTCTCCTTTCCAGTATTGGTTACATTTGCACTTCTCTCCACCCCTCCCATCCCAATGCTTCATCTGAACCACTCACTATTCAAGGTAGAGCAGTGAGAATGCTCCTTGCTTCCCTTTGTTTCTTCCAGATTCTATATCCACAGCAACTCTTAATAACCTTTCTACCTTTGAGATTTTGAGGTTCATCCAATCCTTTTCTACCACTAAATCAAAATTCCAGTGGTTGTTTTCTACCTACCTCATGAACATTCCCCTTATTTACTTAATGGTTTTAGGCCCTAGATCACATTCTTTTCTCCACAATTTCTGTATTCATAATAGGGGACATCAACAAAACCATTGGTACTCTCTCTAATGCCCTAACAGTTCCTTATACCACAGGACATACTTCTCCACTTCATAGTTCCTTATATCACATGACCTACCTTTCCACTTCATCTCAGTCAAATGTCCAGTTGCTCATGGCATCACACACAAATGCAACACATCCATCTTTATAAACTCTGAAACTGCCTATCGTGATCCCAATCTGTCATCTCACCTCTCCCTATGATGGAACACCAAATCCCATTGTCCTCACTGTGCCATCTATTCCCATTATCTCTCTATTGTCTTCCAATTCACCACCTTGAGCCCTTGATGAATTAGTTCAACTCTATACTCTTTTTTATTCTGAGTCCACTTACCCCTCATTTAATCAAAGATCTTGCCCTATGAAGACTTAGCCTTGGATTACTGCATGCCTATTACTGTGTTCATTCCTACATATATGCTACTGGGTGACTGAAAAAAAAAAGTTTGACCTAAGTCCACTACAAGTTTATGTTACATAACCTTTAATAGACTCTCTCTCTCTTACTGCTATAAGATAATCCTTTACTCCTTTCTGGTTAACTCACTATCCAAATCAACCTCAGACTTTTCCAAACCTTGTCATCTCTCCTCAAACATTCCTTGGATCTCTGACTTTTCAGCTATCATCTGAGAAGCCTTTATTTAAAATTTATTTACTTTTATTTACAGTATTGAATTCCACAATCTCTTTAGGTTCAAATTTTCTCCCCCATCCTCTACTCCTCCCTCCCCTCTCCCAGTGTCATTTAGTCAAATACAGGTTCTACACATACCTTCATGTTGAGCATTAGCCATTTTTATAAACAAAGATTATAAGCACGGAGTTAAAAATTAGAAAGAAGGGACAAAACAAACACAAACGAGAGAGAGAAAATAGTTTGCTTCAATCTGCAACCTCTGTAGTTGTTTCTCTGGATGTAGATATCCCTCTCCATTATCTTTTGTAGTTGTCTTCAAACACTCTATTGCTGAGAGGAGCCCAGTCCATCAAAGTTAGTTGTCCCACATATGATGTGTCTGTAATTTTGTACAAAGTTCTGCTGGCTCTGCCCTCCTCACTCGGTATCAGTTTATATAAGTCTCTCCAGGTTATTATGAAGTCCACCTGCTCCTCATTTCTTATAGCACAATAGTATTCCATTACATTGATATACCACAACTTGTTTAGCTATCCACCAATTGATGGGCATCACCTTGATTTACAATTCTTTGCCACCAGAAATAGAACTGCTATAAATATTTTTGTTCATACAGTTCCTTTTCCCATTTCTGTGATTTCTTTGGGATACAGCCCCAGAAGTGGTATTGCTGGGTCACAGGGTATGCACTTTTTTTAGCCCTTTGGGCATAGTTCTAGATTGCTCTGCAGAATGGTTGGATTAGTTCACAACTCCACCAACAATGCATTAGTATTCCAATTTTTTTCACATCCCCTCCAGCATTTGTCATTTTCCTGTTTTGTCATCTTAGTCAATCTGGCAGATGAGCTACTGTACCTCAGAGTTGTTTTAATTTTCATTTCTCTAATCAATAGTGATTTGGTGCATTTTTTTTCATATACTTATAGATATCTTTAATTTCTTCCTCTGGAAACCATCTGTCCATATCCTTTGACTATTTGTTAATTGGGGAATGACTTGTATTCTTATAGATTTGACTCAATTCTGTATATATTTTAGAATATCAGAAACACTGGTTATAAAAATTCTCAATTTCCTACTTGCCTGCTAATATTATTTACATTGACTTTTTTGTACAAAATCTTTTCAATTTAGTGTAAAATTATCCATTTTGCATTTTGTAATGCTCTCTAACTCTTGTTTGGGCACAAAATCTTCCCTTATTCATATATCTGACAGGTAGGTCTTTATACCTAGATCATGAACGCATTTAGGCTTGAATTTGGTATATGGTTAAGATATTGATCTATAGCCAGTTTCTTCCATACTATTCTGCAGTTTTCCTAGCATTTTTCTGTCAAATAATGAGTTTTTATCCCATAAGCTAGGGTATTTGTATTTATCAAGCAATAGATTACTGTAGCTATTGACTTCTGTGTTTTGTGTACTTAATCTATTCTGCTGATCAACTGCTCTATTACTCAGCCAGTTCCAAGTAGTTTTGATGATTGCTGCTTTATAATACAGATTGAAATCTGGTATGGGTAGGCTACCTTCCCTAGCATTTCTTTTCGTTAATTCCCTTGATATTCTGTACCTTTTGTACTTCCAGATGAATTTTATTACTATTTTTTTTCTATATCTATCAAATATTTTGGTAGATTCATTGGTATGGCTATAAATATGAAAATTAATTTAGGTAAAATTGTCATTTTTATCATATTAGCTCGACCCAGCCAAGAGCAATTGATGGTTTTACAAATATTTACATTTGACTTTATTTGTGTGAAAAGTATTTTGTAATTGTGTTCATATAGATTTTGGCTTTGTTTTGGCAGGTAGATTTGAAAATATTTTATAATGTCTACAGTAACTTAGAATTTCTCTTTATATTTCTTGTTGTTGGATTTCATTAGAAATATATAGGAATGCTGAGGTTTTATGTGGGTTTATTTTATATTCTGCAATTTTGCTAATTTTATTTATTATCTCAACTAATTTTTACTTGATTCTCTAGGATTCTCTAAGTATATCATCATATCATCTTCAGAGTGATAGCTTAGTCTCTACTTTGCCTAATTTGATTCCTTTGATTTCATTTTCTTCTCTTATTGCTACGGGTAACATTTCTAGTACCAAATTAAATAAGAGGGGTGATAATGGACATCCTTGTTTCAGCCCCAATTTTATTGGAAATGTTTCTAGTTTATCCCCATTATATATAACACTTGCTGATGGTTTTAGATAGATGCTACTGATTATTTTAAGGAAGACTTCATTCATTCCAATACTTTCTAGTGTTTTTAATAGGAATGGGTGTTGTATTTTGTCAAAAGCCTTTTCTCCATCTATTTAGATAATCATATGGTTTCTACTAGTTTTCATGTTGATATGATAGATTATACTGATAGTTTTACTAATATTGAACCATTCTTGCATTCCTGGAATAAATCCTACCTAATCAAAGTATATTGCTCTCATGAGAAGTTGCTGTAGTCTTTTTGCTAATATTTTATTTAATAGTTTGCTTCCATGTTGTAATTGTAATGAAAGTTGAAGTTCCTTTTGTGTTGCTAAGTTGAGAGATACATAGAATTTAGTAAATAATAAAGTCTCTGTTAAAGAAACAGAAGGTATGGACCCCTGTTGCTGACATAACAGGAACAGGTTGGCTGAAACAGGAAGGCACTAATTCCATGTGTATATAAGAAGTCCCTGCTGGGTCAGACAGATCTTCTTGGTGCAAGCTTCATGAAGGCAGAAGCTGTTAAATCTGGGGAGGCTGAAGAGGAAAGCCCCACAGGCTGGAGAGAATGATTTCTATTTGGAGAACCTGGATGAAGTTATGTTGATTCTGGGAAGCAGCTGAAACTTCTGCTGAGTCTGAGGGCCAGCTGGACCTGCTGAGGAGCTGCTGAGGTTTTCACAAAGGCCAGCTGGAGCTGCTGAAGACTGAGGCAGCATGAATGTGATGCTGGTACTTTGTATGAATCTGTTTCTGGCTTTGTTGAGCTTGGCTTCCTGTGAACTGAGACTGGGAAGGATTTAACTAGACTGGACTCTGTGAGCTTCAACATGGAACAGGAAGTGCTCAGAGAGCTAGACAAGGACCTGGGAACTGTCTGCCTTTGAACCCAGGTGACAGTTTGGTGAATTCAGGTAGTATCTGGGACCATGGAAGGGGATCTACAGAATTTGAGAGACCACCCCAAGCCAAGCTGTAAGAAGACTTTACTCAGATACTGTGCATTGACTGTGAAATTGTAATTTACTAGTGACCTAGGTGTGGAGGGCTTGTGTATTTTGTGATGATTAAGTGAATAAGTGACTAAATAAGTGACTGAGTTAACATAGTGTGCTGCATGAGTGGAGAACTTTCAAAATTGTACTTTGTTTACCTTATGGATGCAAACCTCCTTAATGATGATTGAATGATTGAGATGATTGAATGATTGAGTTACTAAATGATTGTTCTTTGTTCAAAACTTTGTGACCACTGAGCTGAAAAAATATGTGGCCATTTTCTGTGATAAGTTGTTGTGAAGACTATATTTTGATTTTCTGTGATAAGTTGTAACATTATGAATGCTGTATCTTGATTTACTGTGAATTTTTTGCTCTGATTTGTTATGGAATAGAGTGTTCACTATGCTGTATAATCAGAACCTTAAAAGCTGTTCACAGTAGCATTCTTCTGGAAAGCTGCTTGTGTGTGGATTTACATATATTCGTGAGGGAAATTGGTCTAAATTTTTCTTTCTCTTTTTTAGCTCTTCATGATTTAGGAATCAGACACATATTTGTGTCATAAAAAGAATTTGGTAGGACTCCTCCAATTTTCACAAATATATTAAAAAGTATTGGAATCAATTGTTTAAATTTTCGATAGAATTTGCTTGTAAAACTATCTGGCCCTGGAGATTTTTTTTCCTCAGGGAGCTCATTGATGGCTTCTTCAATTTCTTTTTCTGAAATGGGGTTATTAAAGTATATTTTATCTCTTCAGTTAATCTAAGCATCTTATATTTTTGTAAATATTCATTCATTTCACTATGATTGTCAAATTTATGGGTATACAGTTGGGTAAAATAATTCCTAATGACTGTTTTAATTTCCTCTTCATTGGAGGTAGATTCATTATTTTTGTTTTTGATACTTGTTAATTTTTTTTATCATATTGATTAAAGGACTATTAATTTTATTTATTTTTTCATAAAACCAGCTCTTTGTTGTATTTATTAATTCAATAGTTTTCTTAAGTTCAATTTCAGTAATCTCTCCCTTGGTTCTTGATATTTCTAATTTAGTATTTAATTAGGGGTTTTTAATTTGTTATTTTTCTAGATTTTTCAGTTGCATGACCAGTTTGTTCATCTCCGTTTTCTCAATTTTATTCAAGTATGCATTCAGAGATAGAAAACTTCCCCTACAAACTGCATAAGTAAGTATATACTTCTTAATATTGAAAGGTATCCTTTTACCATATAGCAATGTAAACAGTTTGCTCTTATTAAATAACAAGTTGTGTGTGTGTGTGTGTGTGTGTGTGTCTGTGTGTTTCCTGTTTACATTTCAATTTCTTTCTTGAGTCATGTATTTGGAGATTGAACTTTTTCATCAGGAAGGTCTGGAAGTCCCTCTTTTCATTGAATAACCATCTCCTTATCTGAAAGCTTATTTTCAGTTTTGCTGGGTAGCTGTTCTAGCCCAAGCTCTTTTGCCTTATGAAATATCAAATTCCTGTCCTTCCAATCTTTCAATGTAGAAACTGCTAGGTCCCGTGTGATCCTGACTGTAGTTCCATATTATTTGAATTGTTTCTTTCTGGTTATTTGCATTATTTTCTCCTTTGCCTGATAGTTGTAGAATTTGGCTGTGACATTTCTGGGAGTTTTCAATTTTGGATCTCTTTCAGGAGGTGTTGTTTTAGGTGGATTCTTTTGATAACTATTTTACCCTCTGGTTCTAGGACCTTGAAGTAGTTTTCTTTGATGATTTCTTGGTAGATTTTGTCCATGCTCTTTTTTTTTTCTCATGACTTTCTGGTAGAACAATAATTCTTAGATTATATATGCTTGATCTGTTCTCCAGGTAAGTTATTTTTCCATTGAAATATTTTACATCTTTTTCTAATTGATCATTCTTAAGGTTTTGTTTGACTGATTCTTGATGCCTCACAGAGTCATTAGCTTTGATTTGACTGATTCTAATTTTTAGCAAATTATTTTCCTCAATTTTTTAAGCTCCTATGTTCAGATTTTATTTTTAGGTAATTATTTTCTCAAGTTAGTTTTTGAACTTTTTTTTTTTCCATTTCACACATTTTACTTTTTAAGGAGCTGTTTTCTTCAGTGAAATTTTTTTTCTATTTTTGCAACTGTAATTTTAAAATAATGGTTAATTAATCTCTTACATCTCTAATTTGGTTTTTAAAGTCCTTCTTGAGCTTTTTGAAGAATGCTTTCTGCACTTGAGACCAGCTCATATTACCTTTTGATGCTTCAGCCATGTGTGTAGAATATATGCTGTCTCCTTCCGAATTTGGTTCTTCATGCTCACCATAATAAGATTCTAGAGTCTCTGTCTTTGCAATATTTTTCCCCATTCTGAGGCACAGCTTCACCCACACCCTTCCTCTAGACTCCCAAGCCTTTGGTTGGTTCCACTATTTTAGGACTCTAGGGCAATATTCTCGAGGGGTTTTCAGAGTCAGATGGGGAGATTAGAGCAGCTGGGGTTTACTCCACCATCTTGTTCCCTGGAAGTTCAGTTAGGTGATTTTTAAACTTCTAGACTATGGGTTGGTAGCACCAGGAGCAGCTGCTGCAGCTGCCCTGGGCCCTGTGTTTGTCTCTTACCTAGCTCTGACAGATCCCCTGTCTTGGGAGTCTAGAGGAAGGGTGTGGTTGAAGCTGTTTATAACATTTGCCTGCTGTGTCCACCTCTGTGTGCTCCTCAGCTAAGAATCTTGCCTTATGTTTTACTGAAAAAATCCCAATTAAATATTTTCCTATATCTCTTCTGTCTTTTGTCTTTGAGAAAGCTGTCTACAAGAAATGCTACCACCTCCTCTCCTCTCACTCTCTTCCTTATTCTCCATTGTTTTGCTTCTGACTTCATTCACCTGAAACTAATCTCTACAATGCTTTTTTTTTAAATAATCTCTTATTATTAAATCTGATGGACTCTTAGTCTGTATATTTCTTGCCACCTGATTTTATTCTTCTTCACATTCTCTTCTCTCCAGGTTTTCATGACACTTCTTTCTTCTGGTTCCCTTCTATATATCTGACTATTCTTTGCTAGTCTATTATGTTAGTTCTTCTTCCAGGTCATACTCCTAACTAAAGGGGTAATACAATGTTGTATCCTGGACCTTCTTCTTTTCCCTTGCTGTACTATGTTAGTTGATCCCATCTACTTTTATGGATGTAATTATTACCTCTAAGCTGACGATTCTCAAAACAGTTTAAATTGAAAATATGTAAAATGTAATTCATTATTTCCCCTTCAAGCTTTGCCGCCTTCCAAACAATCCTATTTTTTTTTTTGTAGAAAATACCACCTTCCTCTATGTTACCCTGGTTAACAACTTAGATGTTTTTCTTAAATCCTTACCCACTTTTCACTCTGCATTTTTTCTTTCATTTATTTATTTTTAGTCTTCAACATTCGTTTCCACAAGATTTTGAGTTACAGATTTTCTCCCTATCTTTCCCCTCCCCCCTCCCCAAGATAATAAGCCTACTGAATGGCCCCTTCCCCTTTCTGCTCTCTTAAATACTCCCCCATCCCCCACTCTGCAATTGTAATTGGCTGCTAAGACCTCTTAATGTTATTTTTGTGAAGTCTCTTGCATATGCTTTCCCCTTCTCTTCTTTGACATTACCACTACCGTATTGCAAGCTCTTATTACCTCACACCTGACCTATAGCAATGATTGGCCAGTTGATCTCCATGTTGTATCTCTTCCTCTCCCCAGTCCATCTTTCAACTAAATATCCAAATGATCTCTCTAAAGCATGGGCTTGAACATAAACTCCATTAACTCTCTATCTCCTCCACAATCAAACATAAAATCTTGTTGGCATTCAAATATTATATAAAATACTCCCCATTTCCACATCCCAACTTTCCAGTCTTTCAATCTATTCTCTTCAGTCTAGTGATGCTAGCCTCCTTACTCAAAAAACACTGCATGTACAGACTTGTGAAATTTTCACTGGCTGTCATGAATTCCTGAATTGCTCTCCATACTCATTTCCCCTCTTGGCTTCCCTGAATTGTGCCAAGTCCCACCTAAAATTCTACCTGCTCTAGGAAGACTTTCATAATCCCTCTTCATTCTAGTGTCTTCCCTCTATAAATATAATTTATCCTTTAAGTAGCATGTTTATGCATAGTTGATTTCATGTTCTCTCCATCAACATGCTATGAGATCTTTGAGAATAAAAGCTATTCTTTTCCTTTATTTATATCCTTAGCACTTAGTATAGTGCTTGGCACATAGTAAGCATTTAATATTTTTTTATTTTTATTAATTTTGTTTATTAACTGACTGAGAACAGACTTGTCCAGAATTACCTGACCAAGATGTGTATGAAGCAAGATTTACCTAATTCTTCCTGACTTAGATGCTAGTCCTCTATCCCTTAGAACAGACTGCTCCTCATTACAGAATATATATGTATAAACATATATATACAAACACACACACATACACCCTTTTTTGTATACAACTCATCTGTTAGTCAAAAATTTTAGTGCAACAAGAGGAGTCATATTTTATATTCCCATGTCTACCTCACTGGACTTTGAGAATCCAATGATATACTGTGTATAAAGTGACCTGCAAAATTTATAATGCTATACAAATGCCAAAGAGATGTGGTGGCAAATTCTTTACACTTTTTAACATAAGGCCCATTCAATGATTAAATTGAATGAAGTAATCCTTAATGTCTAGTGGCATACTAAAGGACACTTGCTTGGATCAATATTATTCTATAGTTTAATCTATAAATTGGATGATGACCGGGAAGGCATGATTATACAATTAGCAGATGACCCATTGATGAGTGCGATAATGAGCATATTGGATGACCAAATCAGGATTTAAGAAGGTCTCTACACATTGGAACACAGTAGGTTTTAATGGACTTGCAATCTCAAAATGAGTCAGCAGTGTTATGTTGCAAATAGAAAACTGGTGTCTAGTGTGTATTTGAAGTTTTATTTTGTATTTATTAATAGCTGTTTTATATGAATGCATATGCATATACCTATTTTCATACATAATGTATATTTATACACACATGTATATGTGCAAATATGTGTGTATTTGTGTACATAGATAGATATTTCGCTCCAATATATCAAACTTAAAAAATACTCCATTGTTTGCTAGAAAGAGGAGTGATGGAGAAGATATGAAAGAAGTTACTAATCCCACTGTGTATGTCTTTCCCATTAAACCCATCTCAAAACTTAGAAAAATAAATGTTTGCTATTCTTCTCTCTGTTTGCTTTCTTTTCTTCAATTATTTTTATATATAAAAGATTTTCAGGTCACAGAGGTAGAAGATATTGTCCTTATTTGAGTTAATCATTCTATTTTTTTAGCATATAGACTGTTTCTACATTAAGCATGTTATTTTGGATTTCAAAAGACACAACTTCTAGAAAAAAAGTCTTGTTTTCCCCCAAGTAGAAGAAAATACTATAGGAGGAAAAAGGCAAATTTTGTAAGATGCTGCATCCTTAACTATTCCTTTTTTTCTTGAATTTTTTAGAAACTATTAAAAGTAATTCAGTCATTAGATGATTGTGTTTTCCCACCAAAACAAAGCAAAACAAAACAAAAGAGTAAAAGTATCACCATTTGTTAAAAAATGGAATATTGTCAGAGAATCAACATTTCAGTGATTTTTTACATTTTTATTATAATTTAGAATAATAAACAAAATCCTCTTGAAAGATTATGGTTTTATTTATGTTCATAGTTTATGAAGATAAAATATTTCAATACTTCAGGGATCAATTCAAGAAACATTTAAATATGTTCCAGAGACATGTATTGAAATCTCTAATATGTTGAAAAGATATATGTTAAGCACTGGGGACATAATGATATACTGATACACACTCTGCCCTAAATGACCTTATATTGTGCTGGGACAGTGATATCACTGACCTAGCAACTCCCTTTAAACAGACTCTCAGTGAGTTAGTGTGTGTTCTTAAAGCACTACTAGACCTGGAAAATCCCTGTTTTGTCAACCTTATTGAAGACCTTCCCTGGATTTAACTTGACTAGCTCATAGATTACAGAGAACATGCCCATATTCAAATGCTTTATAGCTTTGTAGGACTTGAAGAATTGAAGAATTTGTGTTTCACTGATGTAGACAGGATCAATCTTTTTGCTATACAATATAAAGGAATAGTAATTTACAGTAAAGAAAAGAATAATATAATCTAGATAATATTTTAAAATGTGATAGATTGACATATACACTAACAATCATGTGCACATGGACACACATAACAAATGACTCTCCCTATATATAATTCATTTATGTTAAAAATTCTGCTTAAGAAAAATAAAGAAAAGAAGAAATAAGGGAAGGAATGAAGGGAGGGAGGAAGGAAGGGGGAGGAAGGAATGAAGGAAGATGTTTTACTTCGAGGTTTTTTTTTTTTTTTTGAAGCAGTCAATAATAGTTACGTTCTTCTGCCCTCCAAAAGTCACTCTGCTTAGGATTTAAGAAATTTGAATTTTTATTCTCTGTGTTGATAGGATAGTACCAGGGTATTATAATGATTTGGGAAATATCATTGTTGAACCTGGATTAGAAGAGGTTTTTCTTAATGACTTTAAGTTTGAAGTGCGAGTTCAATGTGGAGGGGTTGGTTCTGATGCCACTGTAGCTATGTACACATAATAGTTTCCTAATCTCTGACACATAAGCTGTTAACTACCAATACACATTTATCCATTGACTATTAGAACATGATGGAGTTTGTTAATTCCAAAGTCCTCCTGTTTGTCATATGCAAATTAGCAGTTGTAAATCAGGACACTGAGGCCAGTCTTTGAATTCACTCTGAAGTCAGTTTCCATAGTGTTTCCCACATGCACTTCCTCCAACCCAATTGGGAGATATCAGGGCATCTGTGGATATGCAAAACATCTGTGGATATGCCCCAAGTGTGACAGTGCTGGAAGTGACCAAAGGGGCCACAAGTTTTACAGAACTGCACTAGAGCCTTAGAACAGCCTTGAAGCAAAGCTGTTTATCTTTCTTGGCAGCATTGTATGTGTACACTACCAATGAAACTTACAGCCTCTGTTGAAATTTCTGCTTAGATTTTAAGGGTCCTAGTATAGTTAACAAGGTAAGGTTAAAATACTTAGCTTATACATATCCCTGAGGTATGTTGCTAGATTTCTTGATTTCCCCCAAGACCAATATCTCCGTGAGTCATCTGTTTTCAAAGTCTTTATGTTGCTCAAAATAAATTCTGGCTGAGGTATCCTGTGAAATATCCCCACCCTTTATCTCTTAGCAATGTTAATAATTTTCTGTTTCCTCCTTGGGTATAACTTCTTAGACTAGGTTAAATGGTCAGCCTTGACTAGGACATAGCTCACTTTTTTCTGTTTTTTTTGTTTTCCCAAAGCAGGAAAAAAGTCAATCAACAGTAGTATGGTAGTGATTATAGTGTATAAATATTTAGTATGGTACAACATTCTTTTGGATAAATCAGACACAAGCTGCATAATAAACTGTTATTTGGGACCAAAAAAAAAACCACTTGACAATTGTTAAAAGTTCTCTAGTCCCAAACATATAATGTCATCATACAATTCCTGGTTATGTCACAAAATTTAAAGGACAGTACTAGAGGTATTCTCTGTAATATCAGTTATAATCTGGTTTAGCACTTTATTACAATGATCCAAATTCTGCCAAGAAGTGATAGATTAGCCTTACAATCAATCCCTAGCTTTGTTACTAGAAATAATTTTCATGTCTTTTCAATTTGTGTACAGGATAACAAGTTCCTCAGTCAGTAAGTCGTTGACCTGTGAATACAATGGGATCTTTTAGACCCACACTTTCTTGTTACAGAATTGGTCCCAAATTTTCCAAACCAGTATCCATCTGAAACATATAGGTTTTCTCCCCATCAGATTAGGTACTGATAAAAGTGATACATACAAGAAGCAATTGGCACATTCTTTGAAAGCTTTTTTTATATTTCCCATCCCAGTGTTCTCTTAATGTCTTCCAAGGGTATAAGTCAATGTGATTTTTCTTGGTCATTTTTTAAATCTTCTGATTATGTATTCATGAGTGAAATTATTGAGAGGTTTAGTAGGAGGACATAGTTCTTAACAAAATGTATGATAGTAGCCACCAAATTCCAGAATAGTCCTTAACTGAGACAGGATCTTTAGAAGTGGGGAAGTGGGTACTTAAGGAACATCTATCTTCTCTGAATCAGTAATTCCCAGACTTCTATCAAGCCTTTGTTTGTCTCCTGAGTTTCAATGATACAACAAGCAATGCCTTTTGACTTCTTGGACTAGATATCGCCTAGCCATCTCAAAGACAATATGTCCAAAACAGAATTCATCTTCCCCTCCAAGCACCCCACCTTTTTCCAATTTTCCTATTCCTTTCAAGAGTGATAGTTCTCCCAGTCACCCAAGGTCACAACTTTGGAGTCATCTTCAGCTTTTAATACTCATCCATTGCACATTTCCATTTCCTTGCTAAACATCTTTCTTATACGTCCTATTTCTCTCTGTTCACACAACCAAGCCTTCATCACTTCTATCTTGGTAATAACTTTCTAATTGTTCTGCTGTTTCATTACTTTTAGCTACTCAAACCCAAGTCTTTTTTTTTTCCTTCTGGAGGGCAATTGGGGTTAAGTAACTTGCCCAAGGTTACAGGGCTAGGTTTTTTTTTTTTTGCATGGGTGTGAGTGTGGGTGTGGGTTTGGATGTTGGTGTTAAGTGTCTGAGGCCGGAACCAAACTGGGGCCCTCCTAACTCCAGACCCGGCACTTTACTCACTGAAAACCCAAGTCTTAAAGGCTGAGGATGCCACCACCCTAATCAATAAATCCATTGCCTCCAGGGTCAATATAAAACTTTCTTTTTGACATTGAAATGTCTTCAAAACTTTTTCACAGCTTACCTTTCCAGTATTCTTATAGTTTACTCCTCTCGACATGCTCTACAACCCAGATATTCTGGCTTATTTGTGCCTCTGACATGACACTTCTCCAGTCTCCATGTTTTTGCACTTCCTATACCCTATTCCTGCAAAGCATTCCTTTTTCACCTCCACCTCTTGGTTTCCCCTGATTCCATAATGAGTAAGTTCACCTGCCTGCTGGAGGTCTTTTCATACATTCTCCCGCTTCCAATTTGCTGTTACTTTTTCCTTTGAAATTATCTCCCATGAGCTTAATATTTTTTTGTGTGTATTCCTATCTACTTTCATGTTTGTCTCTCTGATTAAAATGGAAGCTTCTTGAGGATTGTATTCTGTTTTTGTATCTCCATTGTTTAGTGCTAAGCTCTTATTAAATGATTTTGACTGACTGCTGTTTGAGGCTCCATGTTACCTTGTACTTTAGTGTGGTTCTCCTAAACTAGCATTTGTCAATTAGAAGACCATTTCCCTTTTGAATTTTCATCAATTATTTTTATCATGCTGCTCTAGTGTCTTTACAAAGACAATGAAATCATTCACGTATATCACTACTTTCATGTAACAAGTTACTTCTTCATAATATCATGAATTGAGGTAAGTGCTCCTGAGATGTCACTCAAAGTCAGAACAACCTGGCAGGTAGTTCAATGCTATCTTTTTTCCCCCTGCATTAGAATCTGATTATATATACTGCATGAAACCAAAACTGAGAACCACTCACTGACTAGCAAACAGTCCAAGGCATCAATAGCTCTTGGCAGGATACACTGGCCCACTTGAATTCTTTTGTTTAAAATCTGTTAGTTGATAAACATCCTGATCTCAGTCTTGTGTGTGTGTGTGTGTGTGTGTGTGTGAATTCTAATTTCGCTTGATCTATCCTTGAGGTAGAGAAAATGTCATCCTCTTATTGATCTCTCCCACCATATGTTTCTGTCTTCTAAGATTCTATACAAATTATATCAATGATCAAAATATTCATGCATTTAATCCTACTTACTGCCTACAGCATATTTAGAGTTTCATGTGTATTAGAGTTGACAGGTCAAAAATACTTTCTCTTTCAACATATGAAATTTAAGGTATTTACATCTATGTCAATACCACTAACTTTGTTAGCAAACATCAAGTTCACTCTGAAGTATCAGTAGCAACAACATTGATGATGATAATATCTCATTGTTGCATAGCATTTTAAAGTTTACAAAGTGTTTTATATGTGTCAAATCATTTAAAACTTTCTATTTGTTAAGGATGGTCCTTGACGTTTAGTTCATAGGATCCTTACACTTTCATGACGTGTAATGAATATTTTTCTCAAATGTCTACCCTAAAAAAGACTGGAACAGTGGTTACCCATAAACAAATGTATGAGTATAATGCAGTTCCATCGTTTCATGACCCAGGAAGACCTTGATTCCAATCCCCATCCTTATTTTCCAGAAGCTGTTTTTAGACAATTAAACGTCTTGGAAAATAATTCCATTTTCTACTTTTTGGTGAATATACATCATCACTCATATGTACATCCAGGCCACTATTACAACAAACTACAGTATGCTTTTACCAATTTTTTTTATTGTACTAGTGATAATCTTTCATGATATGACCATGATCTCTGGTCCCTTGATCCCTGGTTATTCTAAATGGAATGGTCCTGTCTGTTCTTCTGTCTTTTATGATGTTTTTTATAGACTCCTTTAACCCATGAGGTCAAGAAACCAGAAATGGTTGATGAATTGGTTTTTATAATACACATATGGGGACATGTACTGGATCTAAGCTAAGATTACATTTCAAAAGAGATAGGAATTACTTTTTTGGGTTGTTTTGTTGCTTCTTGGAAATCACACTCAAATTGGCTTGCTCTAAGAACCGATTAAAATTTGGCATCTCTTATTCATAATCAGGACCAATTAAGTATGTCTTTAATTCTTTAGCTCTTGCCATACTAGTGCACACTTGCATTAATCCAATAGTATTTGCTTCCTTAAATTTTATTGCTCCCTTTTCTATCAGTTTCTCTTATTTACTGTCTGCCTGAGACATAAAGAAGAAAGGCCTCAACATTTTTCTGTAAATGGCAAGATGAATGAACTTGGTACATGATTGTTATAGTGTGTCCCACCAACATCTGCCATTCTAAGCTCTGAAAGCATTCTTGTCATTTACTTTCAGATTCTTCAGTCTCCAGAAGTATTTAAAAATCTATAACTTAAAGGTTTTTTTAAAAGGCTTTCTTTTTTCATTCTTTTCAATTATTGGATGATGATGTAGTATTTGGTTATATTTGTGACTCAGTCTATCTTTTATTTTTCATGAGGAGATAGATATTTTTTCCTGAGAAAAATACTAATGTAGCTATGTGGTTCAAATGCATTATAACTATGTAGCATGAAAGTCTAACACCATTGACATTTCTGAATAAGACTTTGCATGAATTTTTATTCCAGGTAATGCAAGATAGAGTACTGGGTAGACATAGAAGACAAAGTTTAACAGATCCAAAACAACATAGACTCAGGAAGACTTGATTTCAAATCTGGCCTCAGATACTGTAATGACACCCAAAGAAGTAGCTAACACCTTATTTCAGCATTTCACCCCTCCAGAATCCGTGGCCTTACAATCTCAATCTAAATGGCCATGGATCCTATAACAAATACAGGCATTATACTTTGTAATCCTACTGACTATGCCATAAATGTAAAGCCAAGCATAAGCAGCTTTCCAGAGGACTACTGCTATGAACAGCTTGAAGGTTCTGATAACATAGTATAGGGAACTCTCGATTTATTCGGTACTAAACTCATACAAAATATTCACAGAAACCAAAGTACAACATTCACAATGTTATGACATAGCAACTTATTACTAAAGTGTTCACATAGTTTTAAGCAAAAGATATCAGTCAGTAAGTCCTCAATCATCCTTAAGGAGAAGGCCTCATTAAGGGACACAAAGTAAAAAGGTCAAAGTTCTCCACCCCTAGGTCATAGTAAATCATAATCTTCTCAGCATTAGCTACCCAAGAAAAAGTCTTTTCATCTTGACTCAAGGCTGGCTCTTAGCTTCAATGGTTCCTCTTTCATGGTCCCAGCTCCTGTCTGAATTTTCCCCACTGTCACCTGGACTCACAGGCAGTCAGCTCTCAGCTCCTTGTCCACTTCCTCATCTGGTTCCTCATAAAGTTCCTTGTCCAGTTCCCATTCCTTATTGAAGCTCACAATGTCCAGTCCCCCTCAAGTCCTTCACAGTTTCTGTTTCTGGGAAGACAAAGTTTAACAGATCCAAAACAACATTCATACATATTGCTAGCACCATCATCAATTCACTATATGCCTGTGAAATCAATAGAGACCCACAAACAAGGTTCAAGGGGTCAACACAGATCATCAACATAGAAATCAGCACAGACCAACAAACAAGGTCTGAGAACTCAACACAAATCGTCTGTACAGTCCCAGGAACTTTGAATCCCTCCTCCAGGACTTCTGTAAACAGACAACCAGAAAATCCTCTTTCAGGGCTTCCAGTAAGGTCCTAGAGCTTCTGTACAAAGTATCACAAACAAACATCAACTCAGACCGAACAAACAAACAGAGAATGGTGGGATACCACCAGTTTTTTTTTTCTACAGGAAGGGTCCATCACAGCAAACTGGGAGCCGAGCCCAACCCCCATATTGAGTCTATGGTTTTAGCCCTGGAGTGCCCCAACCAGCAGCACCTAGAGCAGACTTCAGGAGAGTGGATCACCAGCATCTATGGTGGTTTCTAGATTTATAAACCCATAAATGCCAAAGACAAAGTGAGAGGTCAGTGTGGAACTCTGTTGGAACTGGGGGGAGGGGACAGAACATGGTCTGGCCTCTGCCCCCAGGAACAGTGGTGGCCATGCGGCCACCTACACATGGGTACTTTAGAGCTCCTGGCCTGGAGATCATAGGGGGACCAAGCAACCATTCAGAGTGTAATCACTTTTGAATTAACCTACTCGGATCTGGATCACTGTCTTGGGTAGAGGTCCTGGGGTGTGTGACCACTGAGCCAGAGCTTGTGGTGTCTGTAGAGAGGGTGCACAACTATTAGCTCTGGCAGCTGTCGAAACCCCAGCAATTTGGGACACAGCTCTCCTCTCTGGAAGCAGAGTTCTACTGTGGCAAAGAGCTCAAAAGTCAAGTAACTGAGTGGCAACATAAGCAAGCAGAGGAAACAAAGCAAGCACAGCAATTAAACCTTAGATTTCATTTTTGGTGACAAAACAAATCAAATCATGGAATGAGAGAAAGACAATGAAGTCAGAACTCCTGCACCAGAAGCTTCCAAGATGTATATGAATTGGTTATAGGCCATGGAGGAGCTCAAGAAAGATTTTGAAAATCAAGTAAGAGAAGTGGAGGAAAAAATGGAAAGAGAAATGAGAATGATGCAAAAAAAAATCATGAAAAGAGAGTAAACAGTCTGAAAGAAGAAAATCCCCTTAAATAGATAGAACAACTCAAATGGCAAAAGAGGTCCAAAAAGCCAATGAGGTGAAGAATGCCTTAAAAAGCCTAATTTGCCAGATGGAAAAAAATAATCTCATAAACTCACTGAAGAGAATAATTCCTTCAGAATTATATTGGAGCAAATGGAAGGTAATGACCTTATGATGAATCAAGATATTATAAGACAAATCCAAACAAATGGAAAAATAGAAGACAATGTGAAATATCTCATTGGAAAAACCACTGACTTGGAATATAGATTCAAGAGAGATAATTTTAAAATTATCACACTAGCTGACAGCCGTGATCAAAAAAGAACCTAAAAATCATCCTTCAAGAAATTCTCAAGGAAAATTGCCTTGATATTTTAGAACCAGAGAGCAAAAAAGAATTTGAAAGAAAACACAAATCACCTCCTGAAAAAGATGCCCAAAAGGAAACCCCAAGGAATGGTATACACAGGTTCTGGAATTGCAAGATCAAGGAGAAAATATTAGAAGCAGCCAAGAATAAATGATTTGAATAATGTGGAAACACAATCATGATAACACAAGGTCTAGCAGCTTCTACGTTAAGGGATCAAAGGGCTTGGAATATGATATTCTGGAGGTCAAAGAAGCTAGGATTAAAACCAAGAATCACCTATCCAGCAAAATTGAGTATAATGTTTCTGGGGAAAATGTGGTCATTCAATGAAAAAGAGGACTTTCAAGCATTCTTGATGAAAAAAAACCAGAGTTGAATAGAAAATTTGTCATTTAAATACAAGAAGCAAGAGAAGTATGAAAAGGTAAACAGGGAAAAGAAATCATAAGAAACTTATCAAAGTTGAACTATTTACATTCCTACATGGAAAAACAATAATTGTAACTTATGAAACTTTTCTCAGTATGAGGATAGTTGAAGGGAATATAAATGTATATGTGTGTATATATACATATATATATATACACACATACATATTTGTGTCTATATAGGAGGGTATATGTGCAAATGAATACATATGTGAGTGTGTGTATATATGTGTACAGGTATACCTAGACAGAGAACACAGGATCAATTGAATAGGAAGGGATGATATTTGAAAGGTGAAATTAAGAGGTGAGGGAAGAATATAATGAGAGGACATAGGAAGAGACAGAATAGGGTAAATTCTCCCATATAAAAGAGGCAAGGGAAAACTGTTACAATGGAGGGGAAGAACTGCAGGACAAAAGGGAATGGCTCAACCTTACTGTCATTGAATTTGGCTTAAGGAGTGAATAACATACACTCTAATTTGGGTGTCTTACCCTACAGGAAAGTGGAGGGGAACGGGATAAGAGCAGGGATGATAGAAGGGAGGGAAAATTCAGTGGAGGGTAGTTAGAATCACACACTTTTGAATAAAGGACAGGTCAAAGTAGAAAATAGGACAAGTGTGGGCAGGACAGGACAGAGGGAAATATAGTCAGTATTACACAATATATCCAATACGGAAACATTTTGTGTAACTATACATGGACAATCTATATTGAGTTGCTTATTTTCCCAGTAAAGGTGGGTGATGAGGAAGAATAGAAAGAATCTGGAATTCAAAATTTTAAAATCAAATGTATAAAAAAATTATTATCTTTGCTATTTTTTACATGCAACTGGTAAATGAAATTTAAAGGTATGGAGATCCATCTTGCCCTACCAGAATTTTGGGGGCGGGATGGGGGCAGACATAGGAGAGAGCAGATTGGGGGAGGGAGTATTCAGTGGGATCACTGTTTTGCAGTGGTGGGTAGAGGAAAGATAGGGAGATAATTTGTAACTCAAAATCTTGTGGAAATGAATGTTGTAAAATAAAAATAAGCATTAAAAATAACAGTAATAAATATATATTTAAAAAAAAAAAGAAACAGAACCTGTGAGCCCCAGTGGTTGTGAACCCTACAACTTATGAACTCCCGCAATAGGAAGTGTAGGTGCGTATTAGCATATATAAGTAGAGGTCCATGCTAGAGACAGCAGAACTGAGAAGAGGACTCTTGTGGTGTCAGAGTGAAGAAGGAGAAAAGTTGTTGTATCCTGGCACACTGTCTGTTTTGTCTGTGTTGATGTTTATTTATGATAATTTGTACATAATCACTGGGACCTTATAGGAAGTGCCAAAGAGGATTTTCTCTTTGTATGTTAACAGCAGACATGGAGGAGGGTTTTAAGGTTCTAGGACTTTACAGATGATGTATGCTGACCTCTTGGACCTTGTTTGTAGGTCTGTGTTGATTTCTATGTTGATAATTTCTGTTGAATTCTCAGACCTTGGTGGATTTGAGTTGATTTCACAGGCAGATAGTGAATTGATGGTGATGCAAGCAATGTACATGAATGTTATTGTGGTCTGTCAAGCTTTGTCTTCCCAGAAACAGGAACTGTGAAGGACTTAAGGTTGACTCAACACTGTGAACTTCAACATGGCATGGGAACTGGATAAAGAACTGTACAAGGGGCTGGAAAAAGAAACTGGGAGCTGCCTGCCTTTGAACCCAGGTGACAGTTGGAGCTGGGACCATAGAAGAGGAACCATGTAAGCTGAGATCCAGCCTTGAGTCAAGCTGAAAGACTTTACTTGGACACTGTCTACTGATTAAGAAGATTATAATTTACTGTGACCTGGGTGTGGAGAACTTTGACTTTTGTACTTTGTGATGGAATTAAGGATATTGTGGTTGACTAAATGAATATACTTTGTATAAAATTATGTGACTACTTTGGTGAAATATATATGGTCATTTTAGTGATAAGTTGTTGAGTTGTAACATTGTAAATGCTGTATTTTGATTTTCTATGAATATTTTGCTCTGATTCATTATTGAATAAATAGAGACCTCACTACACTATGTAATCAGAATCTTGAAAGCTGTTCACAGCAGCAGTCCTCTGGAAAGCTGCTAGTGTGTGGCTTTACAGCCTCTCCTTATATGTGGTCATTAGCTTCCCCTTTGATGCAATAGGAGTTCACAAGTTCTAGGGTTCACAAGTTCTGCTTTTCAACAAAGACTTGATACAATCATGGAAAAGAACTGAAACAAGGTGTCAACTAAATAGCTGAAACAAGGTGTTAACTACTTATTTGCTTGCCATTACAAACACTTAACTAGGCATTTGTTCCTGGGCAAATCACTTAACCATCTTTGTTTCAGTTTCCTAATATTTAAAATGAGCTGGAGAAGGAAATGGCAAACTAGTCCAAGTATCTTTGCCATGAGAAGCCCAACTGGGGTGACAAAGAGTTGGATATGACTAAAATAAATAAAATTAAAAAACAATTCCATAATTTCCATTAAAATTTCTAGTGAATGTAATGGAGATTGAAGTGAAGGATATGGAGACACTGTCCTAAACCTCCACCAGTGTGTTACATATTAAAACATAAAAACACTGAACAGAGGCATTTATTCAAAAGTTGAAGAGGCAGTGCCAAGATGGCAGAGAAAATTGTGGACTTGCCCAAGCTCTCCCAAATTACCCTGCAAAGAACTTTAAAATATTGCCTCAAAGCAAATTCTGAAACAACAGGACCTATAAAAAAGATGAAGTAAAACATCTTTTTAGCCCAAGGTAACCTAGAAAGTAGTTAGGAAAGGCCTGTTGCACCTGGTTTCAAATAGAGCACAGTGCAGGCAACACCCTAAAAAGCAGCAACTTACCATGCTTCAGCAAGCTAACAGCAAGCCTTTTGGGCCACTGAATCTGAAGTAGTTGCTAGTGGAGTTCTTAGCTCATAGACTAAGGGGTTTGATAACTGCTCAGAAAGTGATTACAGGTTCCCTTTGGTGGCATTGGATATAGCATTCTGTTATTCTGCCCAGACATGGATCTGAATCATAGTCCTAGGTGGCAGTTTCAGAGTGAAGAAAAATACTAGTAGACCAGAGTTTTTACCTGCAGGGAGTCTGGTAGTAGTTTTGGGTAGAAAAGAGTGCTCAAGCTCTTTCACAGACTTAGAGAACAAGCCAGATGAATTGAAAACGTAATTCTCCTAGTCACTTCACCTTGGAAGAATTAAAAGGTAAAATACTGTAAGAATTAGTTCTGAAAACTGTTGAACAAAAATCCTGATGCTTGGAGCAATAACTTCTCCATCCAAGGAGCAAAAGAACAACTTTAACATAAAGTTAAAAGTAAAAAAAATTAGTCTGAAGAAATAAACAAACAAACAACAACAATAACCAACATCTTGACTATAGAAAATTACTATGGTGACAGGGGATATCAGTACATGAACTCAGAAAAAGAGAAGAAAGTCAAAATTCCTCAATCCAAAACCTCAAAGGAAAGTGTGAATTGGTCTCAGGACCAAAAAGGATCCCTGGAATAACTCAAAAGGATTTGAAAAATTAAATAAGAGACACATAGGAAAATTTGGGGAGAAAAATGATGACAATGTTCAAAATCATGAAAAAAAGAGTCAACATTCTGGTAAAGGAGTTTTACAAACATTCATGAAAATAACACCTCTTAGCCTCTTAGGATTTGCATAAGGCTCTCTAGTTCTGTTTCTTGGCTGGCTTCTGACATTCTTCTCCAACTAAGAAGTAGCAAGTACCAATCAGAGAAATATAGCCTCTTTTCCAAAAGATTATTGTTTTTTTTTTTTTCTTTAGCTCATCTTCCTGGTTCAGAGCTGGCTACCTGCAGTGAGAGAATTTATTGGAGTTCATGGTTATCAACCTGTATCTGTCCAAAAGTTCATTTCTGGCAGCTAAGCCACAATGAGGCAATTTACATTTTCCCAATATTTCCAAAACTTTTCTAGAGTTCTGAGTTCCTTAGTTATTAACACTGAAGGTCTCCTCTTGACTATATGTAAATAAGATGCTAGAAAAGAGAGCACTGAAGCTAGTCTTTATTCTAGGTATGTGAATTATCACATGCAGACTGTTTTCTTATTTTTTGTTTTTGTTTTAAATATATGTGTAATTTTCTGATGGTCCTTTGTATCTTTCAATCAATATGATCCTCAAAGAATATAAGAAGCACAATCTTATAATATGACAAAAAAACAGAAGGCGGAATTAAAATGTGTGTGTATATCAATAGATACATACTCACAGACACATATGTATATACAAACAGATATATTTTTATTGGAAAATGACTTGCCATAACCCAAACTTTGATTAAATTATTTATTTTTTTATTGAGAACTCTTATTTATTAAAGCCTTATGGAATATATGTCCTAGTATTATTTTATGAAGAAAAGTCATCTCTGTTTACAACAACTTAATCCTACCTTCTCTGCACAATCTACATCCTGAAATTTAGAGAACCACTTTAGATAGAGTATTTCCCTCACCTAATTTAGAGCAATGAATGAAGAATGTTTGGTTTAACTGTTAGGCTGATGATGTTTTGTTTTTGTTTGTTTTTTTTTTTTAATTGGATCTCATTTCTACAAATTTTAAGTGGAAGAGGTAAGGAAATTCAGTTGAGATAATCTACCTATTTCGCCACCTGGTTGTGAGGAAATTAATTATAAACTTTTAATTAAAATATAAACATGAATCTTTACTACCTTTACGATTACTACTACAATGGCTACTACCAGTACTGCTACTACTACTAATACTGCTGCTGCTATTGCTGCTGCTAGTACTACTAACAGTAGAACTGCCATAAATTGAGTATCACTTTAAGGATATGAAGTTTCATTTCTAATAAACATGGAAAATAGAAATAGTAATATTAGTTTTGACATTGTTGATTCTTTCCATGTGGTTAATAAATTTTACTCTAGGCTTCCTGCTGTTTAACTAATTCAAGGCTGCTAATTTGTTTATTTTCCAAATCTTACTCTTCCAATAACAGAACTTGTTTAAAGAAACACATTGGACTAAATTTGCCCTTCTAACTCATAATTTCTATGACATGACAGATGGGGACCTCTGAACAGTGTCTCATGCCCAAATGCTCACCAATTTGGATGAGTCTCCACCAAATAAGATTCATGGGAGCACTCAGAGTACTAATCATTATCAGAATTCCTGGGAACATTGCTTTAGTATAATTTGATTCAGAAATTAATTTGTGGACTTGTGTTAAATATTCCATTGAGTCTAACAGGAGCCATCCTACCTATGTAGGTGAAAAGAATTTCCTTCATTCCTAGCTCTTTCACATTCATATGGAAAGAGAGGTGACTCTTCCCTTAGTTCTTGATGGCATTTTCCTTCATTTCAAGCCCTCCAGAATAACCACTGTACATTTGTAGGAAGAATAATCTCACTCACTGATTGGATAAATTTTCCCCAGTTTGGTTAGGAACTAGGAAATTTTCAAAAAAACACGGCAGAAGTAAATAAAATACATAGCAATAGTTGCTTATTAATATACATTTAATTCACATCCTTAAGGGCCTAAAAAGAAATACTTAGGCACAGTCTTGGAGCAGAGAGGAACAGAGAAAAGAAGGGAAAGGTTTCAAATACCACTAGGTCTAGCTTCAAAGGAGTCAGTTGCTAGAATCCCAGGATATGAAATTATCCTCAGGCTACACCTAGGAAAGGAAAAGTGGCTCAATGTTGGTAGCTCTAGAAGGTTTTAAGATGCATTTCTCAGAGCTGAAACATCAAGCTTTCAATCAGAATTTTTGGTTGATACTGGCAATAAATAAATTCCAATCAACGCGAATCTCTTTTTTAGACAAGTAAAGAGAAAAGGGGAGGTATAGAAAGGATCTCACTATCTTGTAATATTTCATTATTATAAATTTGGGCTGTCTCAGAGGATGAAGGGGATAAAGAATTATGATATTTCTAATAGCTAATATTCTAATGAAAGTGTAAATATTTGAAACAAATCACATTTTAAAAGCAAATAACTGTAAGAACTATTGAAACATTAATAATGAGACAAATCTTTGATTTAAAAGCTAGTCTTGAGGCAATGTAGATAGATTGTAGATGTAGATAGACTGAGAGATTCAGATCCTGCTTAAGTCACTTAATGTCTATGTCACCCTGAGCAAATACTTAACTCTTCCAAGACTCAGTTTTCTCATCTTTAAAATGGGGGTAATAATAGCATATAGAAATAGGACTGCACTATGATTCAAATGAAGTAATTATATACAATATTATGAAAGTTTATATAAACATGAGGTCTTAAAAGAAGGCATGATATAATGGAAATAGAGTCATACCTGAAATGATGAGAGATGAATCAAAATCTAACCTCTAATACTTTGTAATCCTGAGTTAGTAATTTCTTTTCCTTGAAACTCATTTTATTTATCTACAAGACAAAGATACTTGGAACAACTTCATCTCTGGGCTGAAATATGGGTCAAATGAAATAATAAAAGAGATGCTTTAGGATATGATAAATGGTTTAATATAAATGTTTTACCTGATCCAATAAAGGCAGAGGTTTGAAAATCTCAGAGCAATAGACAAAATGAGTTATTAGCCACTGGTTATAATTATGAACATTTGCTTCTTATTTCTATATTTAAGTAGGACATTAAGGTGATTAAGGTGACTTGAGCAGTCAGTAACCATAATATAATATAGCAATGTTATTCAAATTGGGTACCCCAAAGGGTACACAGAATAATCTATTAGGATGTGACAAAGATATTGGAACTTTTAATTCTATTTATTTTTGTCTAAACATTTAAGAAATAAAACATCATGCCATCATTCAGCCTGTGTGTCTGAAAATAACATGTTAGCTACAGTACATGAAGTATGCTGAATGAAGAGCAGGAGTTTGACAACACTGAAACATTGACAGTGACATCCTCACTTGTCCATTCCTTGTCAGCCAATTGAGACATATTGCAGTGTACAGGTGCCAAGTGAAGTGTATTTATTGATTATATTATCTAGTTTTTACTAACTAACCTTCACAAAATGGATAAGTGGCTTAAAAGATATTCCCCCAAAGAAACCATAGGTTGAAGATAATAACAATAATGTGAGTGTGAGGGAACAATAGGAAGTGGCAGGGCTGATACCTTTCCTCCTCCTAGTACAAGCTCTTCATCTGTCACATTATGAGATAAAAATCGGATCTGACAAGAATTCAGGCAAAAAGATACAAAATTATCAAGAGGATTATTTGAAATATGAATTTAAATTGACTATCATTAATGATGTACCTTGCTCTAAATCTATACTGTGCCTTAAGATATTGGCTAATGACAGTAGGAAGTCATCATGAATAGCAAAGCATTTAAAAAGTAAGCTTTTTTCCTCAAAACATATGCACATGTATATATGTCAGTTATAAAAAAATCTTCATCCTTACAAAACATATAAATAGAATTTTCTAATCTATTTAAAAAGCTTCCAAATAATGTTTCAGTAGGTTTTTAAATCTATTTGTTAGAAATATGAATATATAACATCTGATTGGTATGGGGGAAGATGGAAGTTAGGTGATGTAAAGAATACAATGTGGGGTGGCCAGGTAGCACAGTGAGTAAGAGCACCGGCCACAGAGTCCAGATGACCTGGGATCGAATCTGGGCTCAGACACTTAGCACCCACCCAGAAACACGGGCCGTGTAACCTCGAGCAAGTTACTTAACCCCAATTGCTTTAAAAAAACAAATGTTTAAACTTTTTTGGGGGGATGACCTGGAGATCAAATCTGGGCTCAGATACTCCATGTAACCTTGAGCAAATTACTTAACTCTGGTTGCTTTAAAAAAAAAAAAAGAATACAGTGTGAAAGTGGGAATGTGGAAGGGAAAGTTGGAATTTGCCTCAAAGACTAATCGCTGTGTCACCCTGGGCAAGTCATTTAATATCATTGATTCTCATTTTGTTTTTCATCTATTTTTTTAAAGCAATCGGGAGTAAGTAACTTGCTCAAGGTTACACGGCCAGTTGTTTCTAGGTGTGGTGCTAAGTGTCAGAGCCCAGATTCTATTGCCAGGTCATCCCAACCCTGGAGCCGGTGCTCTTACTCGCTGAGCCACCTGGCTACCCCTAGTTTTTCATCTATTAAAGTGAGGAGACTGGGGAGGCCAGGTGGCACAGCCAGTAAGAGCACCGGCTCCAGTGTTGAGAAGACCTGGAGATCAAATCCCAGGCTCAGACACTTAGCACCCACCCAGAAACACCTGGCCGTGTAACCTTGAGCAAGTTACTTAACCCCAATTGCTTTAAAAAAAAATAAAGTGAGGAGATTGTACTTGATTGCTTCTAAGGTTCCTTACACCTCTAAATCTATGACTCTCTGATGCTCAAATCAGAATTTATTAGCTGACTTTCAATAAATACTTTAATATAATTGGTGGATGGAGTTGAAAAATGACTATCCAAATTTGATAATAATAATAATACCTAAACATACAAAGTACTTTAAAGATTACAAATAATTTTTCAAATATCTCATTTTATCCTCATGGCAAACGTAAAAGGTATTATTGTTATTATTATTATTATTATTATTTTGCAGATGAAGTATCAGGGGTTAAATTTCTTACTTAATTTAGGAATCAAATCAATATATAATTTTTTTTCATATCCTCCACCGTTTAAGAAGGGTACCCAGGGCATTCATCTCATACTTTCTCCAACCTAGATGCAATTTTGGACATTATGATATCCAGAAACCTTAAATTGAAATATGAAACCAACTTTGAAATTTACTTCTCCTCAACACTCCCCTATCCTTGGGATCTCTTTCTCTCTCTGGTTAGAGATAATGGGGGATGGACATGTTGTAGCTCTTCCCACTTGATTTTCTTTTATTTTTCTTTTTCCTTTCTTTTTCTTTTAATTTTTAATTTATTTATATTTAGTTTTCAACATTCATTTCCACAGGATTTTGATTTACAATTTTTTTCTCCCTGTCTTTCCCCTACACCCACCCTAAAATAACAAGCCTACTGAATACCCCTTCCCCCAATCTGTTCTCTCTTATATCCTCCTCCTGAATCCCCCTAACTTTCTAGTAGGGCAAGATGGGTTTCTATAGCCCAATACCTGTGTATGTTATTTCCCAGTTGCATGTAAAAAAAATTAAACATTTCTTTTTAGAACTTTGAATTCTAGATATTTTTCCCTTTTTTTCCCTCTTCGCCCACCCCCACTGGGAGGAAAAGCAATTCAATAAAGATTGAATATAATAACTACATGTGTAGTTAACCAAATAATTTCCATAGTAGCTATATTGTAAAAGAGTAACTATATTTCCCTCCATCCTTTCCTGTCCCCCTATTATTCTATTTTCTCTTTTGACCCTATCCCTTTTCAAAAATATTTGCTTCTACCTAAAATCACCCCCAATCTGCACTCCCTTCTATCCTCCCTCCTCTTATCCCCTAGCCCCCTATTTTCCTGGAGGGTAAGATACCCAATTAAGTGTGTGTGTTATTCCCTCCTTAGGTGAAATTCAATGAGAACAGCTACTAATTTTGAAGGAATGATTCTCTTCAGGGAGCTTTTGAAATTCTTTTTTCCATCTGGCAAATTCAGCTTTTTAAGGCATTCTTCTACTTATTGGGTTTTTTGGCCTCTTTTGCCATTTGAGTTAGTCTAATTTTTAAGGTGTCATTTTCTTCAGCCAGGTTGTTGACTAGCTTTTCATGATTTTATTGCATCAGTCTCATTTTTCTTCCTAATTTTTCTTCCACTTCTCTTTTTTTTTTTTGTTTTAAAAATCCTTCTTAAGTTCCTCTATGGCCTGTAACCAGTTGATATTTTTTTTTCTTGGAAGATTTTTGGTACAAGAGTTCTGACTTTGTTTTCTTTCTTCTGTTTCTTGCTTTGATCCTTTTTGTTCCAAAAATAGGAATCTAAAGTTGGATTGCTGTGCTTGCTTTACTTCCTTTGATTATTCATGTTGCCACTCAATTACTTTGACTTTTGTGCTTTTTGCCACAGTAGAACTATGCTTCCAGAGAGGAGAACCTTGTCCCAAATTTCTGGGGTTTTTCCAGCTGGAAGAGCTATTAGTTAGGTACCTTCTCTGAATCATCCATTAGCTCTGGCACCTGGTCACAAACCCCAGGAACTCCACCCTAGAAAGAGATCTAGATCCAAGCAGGTTAAAACAAGATTCATTACCCCTAAGCATAGTTGCTTGGTCCCACTAGAATCTGTAGGCCAAGAGCTCTGAAGCAGCCAGAGGGTTACTTCTACCTCACACCTCAGCCCCTTTTCCTTCTTGGGGCAGAGGCCAGACCACACTCTCAGATCCACTATTCCCAAAGTCTACACTGTAGTCTCACTTTATCTTTGGCATTTATGGGTTGATAATTCTGGAAACCATCACAGTTGCTGATCTACTCTCTTAACGTCCCTCTAGCCATAGCTGGTCAGGCTGCCTTTAGGCTAAAACTGAGAACTCACGTGGGGCTGCTCTCTGCTCACAGTGGGCTTTCATGAACCTTTTCTGTCCACCTGTCAGACTGTCTTCAGTGGGAGATTTGTTTTTCTCTGTCATTTTGTAGGCCCTGTAGCTATAAAGTTTGTTTAGAGTCATTTTTATAGGTATTGGAAGTGGTTATGGGGGAAACACAGGGAGTTTTCCTGATTCTATGCCACACTCTTGGTCCCACCCCCCCTTGCCTTTTTTATATGTGATAATTTACCCTAATCTATCACTCCCTTTTTTCTTCTCCCAATAAATTCCTATATCACCTCTTAATTTAATTTTTAGATACCATCCCTTCTTATTAAACTGATCCTATGCTCTCTGCCTTTGTATACATGCACACTTATTTACACAAACTCTCATATGTATTTATACACACATACACCCTTTTATATAAACATATATAATATATGTATGTATTCATATATATATTTCCTTAAACTATCCACATACTGAAAAAAAAAAGTCTCATGATTTACAATGATCTTTTTTTTCCATTTAGGAATGTAAATGGTTTAACTTTAATAAGTTTAAAACATTCTTCTCCTCATTGTCTTTTTTGAGACTCTTTTGCCATTTGAGTTATTCTATTTTTAAGGTGTTATTTTTTTCCGTGTATTTTTGGGTCGCCTTTAACTTGCTGTTGAATTGCTTTTCATGATTTTCTCACATTATTCTCATTTCTCTTCCCAAATTTTACTTTACTTCTCTGACTTGATTTTCAAAATCCTCCTCGAGCTCCTTCATGGCCTGTATGCAGTTAATAATTTTCTTGAAGGCTTTTGATGCAGCAGTTCTGACTTTGTTGTCTTCCTCCTGCTCCATGCCTTTATTCTTTTTGTCCCCCAAAAAGGATTCTACTATCTGTTTTTGCTTCTGTTGCTTGCTCATATTAACAGCCAATTACTTGACTTTTGAGTTCTTTGCCACAGTAGAACTCTGCTTCCAGAATGGAGATAGCTATGTCCCAAATAACTGGGGTTTTTGCAGCTGCCGGAGCTATTAGATGGGTGCCCTCTGTACAGCTCCCATATGCTCTGGCTCACTGATCACACACCCCAGGACCACCACCCAAGACCACGATCTGTTCTAAGCAGGTCAAAGAAAGAGCGATTACCCTCTGAATGGTCACTTGGTACCCCTACAATTTGCAGGCCAGGAGCTCTGGAGTCAGCTGGGAGGCAGAGGCTGCATCCACCATGCCTCCTTTGCTTCTTATCCCAGGTATAACAGCTATACCACACTCCCCCTGTTCCAACAAAATTCTACTCTGACGTTTTACTTTTTCTTTGGCATTTTTGGATTGAGAATTCTGGAAACTGCTACAGCTGCTAGTGATTTACTCTGGTGAAGTCTGCTCCAGCCACATGGTTGGTGCCACCCTGGGGCTAGAAACATGCATTAGTCAGGACTGTGATAGGCTCCCTGCACACTGTGATGGACCCTTCCTGCTGGCCTACCAGTCTTCCTTTAGTGGGGGATTTGCTTCTCTTTGTCACTTTGTGGGTTTTGTAGCTCTAAATATTGTTTAGAGCCATTTTTTACATGTATTGGAGAAGAGGGAAGCTGGAGCCATGTAGAAGTCCTGTTTCTATGCTGACATCTTGGTTCCACCCCCCCCCCCCCATCCACTTGATCTTTTTAGCATTCACCTCATGATTTCCTACCTCGCTGCTATGCTAGATTTCATGCTCTCCAGAAATTCATCATCTTGAAAAGTGAAATCAACTCTTAACCTACACTTCTTTGTATTATTTCCTATGTATGTACACATAACAGACAATACAGAATGAAAATGTTCTCCCATAAGGAGCGACAAAACTGAGCTCAACCAAGAAAGTCTAGATGTCACTCAACAGGAAGTCCCCCATAGTCTCTACTATAGTAAACTCTGGATAGCAACATAATAGGCATTGTTAGCCTTTTTTGTGTCTTCCCACAGTCTATTGCTTCAGAAAGTTCTCATGGAATTGGTCTCCTCTCTCTCTCTCTCTCT
>NW_027186473.1:35033970-35075590 GCF_028583685.1 Petaurus breviceps papuanus
AGAAATACCAGAAGTCATTAATCTCCACCAATGAGGAAAGAGTCCTATTAGTCCTATACCAATGAGCTTTAGAAATGTAGTTAACCCCAGCAATTGAATCTATTGTGAGATAACTTTTTAATATAAAATCATCATTAAAATTAAGTATTAAAAGTCTTGTAATTTAAAACCAGGTTTTTGAATCACTGTATCACCAAATATTAAAGTAACACACATACATAATTCTGTGCATGTGTTATGTATGTGTATTAACATAGAACATTTACAAAGGAATATTTACTTCAAAAGGTATAATCACAAACATGTAAACATATTCATTTTAAGGTATAAGATTAATAGTCCCTCTTCCGCTTTGCTCAGTCCCTGGGTAGGGAAAGAAGGGAAGATTTATAACTTAGTTTCATTGCTGTAGAATAGAGTGCCAGATCCAATTCTGAAATCCTTTGTTCCCAAGTCTAAAATCACCATTGGGCTTGAATATCAACCCCTCCCCACTCTGGACTTCTCCTGTTTCCTTGCCAGGATGAATGGCTGTACCACCCTCCCTGTAATCCTGTCTCTGAAGTTGCTATGGCTCAAATTCCCTTGTCCTGTAGTGAATCATCTCTGGCTCCTGTGAGTGAGGATAAACAATACTTCCAGTCCAATTTCTTAGATGGGACAAAAGAGAAATAAATGGGTGAGGGGGGAGAATTTTCTTTCCCTTCTCAATGGTTTAGTTCATAGTTCCATGCTGGGCAAAGGATATGACTCACCAAAGTGAGTAACCTGGTTTCATTAGTTTTAAGGATAACGGCAGAGAATCAAAAGAGGGTACCCCAACACACATGGTAGGAGATATAGACAAACCAGCATATTCAAAGTTCGCTTGAGGTTTCCTCCTCTTCTTCCTTCTCCCCTCCTCCTCCTTCTCCTCTTTCTTTGTTGGTGAGGCTATAGACACCATGTTTAAGTGTAGATTTCAGAATCCCCCAGAGTTGTAACAATGAAGCAGATTGTGAACTTGCCTGACTTTTCTCAGTAAGCTCTGAATTCTGGTTAAAGAGGCCCACACCAAAGAGTTCATCACCTGGAGCCAGAATGGCCAGAGTTTCCTGGTGTTGGATGAACAAAGATTTGCAAAAGAAATTCTTCCCAAGTACTTCAAACACAACTACATGGTGAGCTTTGTGAGGCAGCTAAATATGTATGACTTCTGTAAAGTAGTTCATGTTGACTCTGGTTTTGTAAAGCAAGAACAAGATGGCCCAGTTGAATTTCAGCACCCATACTTCAAACAAAGCCAGGGTGACTTTCTGGAGAACGCTGAAAGGAAGATTTCTTCTTCAAAACCAGAAGAAACCAAAGTTCGCCAGGGAGACACATCTAAAAGCATAAGTAGTCCTCAAGAAGTTCAAATCAAACAAGAAACCATTGAGTCCAGGCTTTCTACTTTGAAAAGAGAACATGAATCCCTTAGTTAGGAAAGGGTAGAATTATGGGCAAAACAAAAACATCAGCAACAAGCAATTTGACATATTTTCCAGTTTATTTTTATATTGGTTCAGATTAACCAGGTCATGAGTTTAAAACACTAAAGGCCTCTACTTTTTAAATACTAATGGATCTCCAAAGACAAATCAATATCAGCAAATTGTAGAAGAATCAGTCAATAAACATCACCACAAAGTTCCACAGAGTAGGACAGACAGTTTAAAACTAAGGGAGGAGATTTCAGAGAACATTGTTATTTATGATGTCACTAATGATAATGTTAGATGAAGAATATGCTCCAGTTACTCGTGAAACCAATGAGGATGCTACATCTGATACTTCAACATATAGTCAGTTACCTGATATTGTCATTGCAGAAGATGACAGTGAGGATGATTATGCTATTTTATTCAGGGTGGGAACAAAAGCTGAACCAGTTAATATTTCAGACAGTCATCATGTGAATTATGTTAGTTGGAGTGGCAGCTTGTTCATGTTTAGAGCTATCCAGGTAAACAACTCATCTAAGTTCAGAAGATCCTGTCTCCAAGATGGAGATTCAAGATCTTGAATGAAAGCACCAATGTGTTAGAAAAGGTAGAGCTATTGGATTATCCTGACAGTATTGATTGCAGTCTAAATGACTTTCAAGTCATTCTTTCAGGAAGACAATTTAGCATAGACCCTTATCTACTGGTGGATCTTTTCACTAGCTCTATGTACATGAATTCCACAGATTACATCAATGATACAAAATTGAAAAACAAAGGATCAGAAAATTATAAGAATAATGAATTTCAGCAAACTTCAGAAGATCGGAAAAATTCTAAACCTAAATCAAATAAGCAGCTGATCCAGTATACATCTTTTCCTCTCCTTGCATTTATTTATTTCTTTTTTTGTGTGCTTTTTTGGAGGGCAATTGATGTTAAGCAACTTGCCCAAGGTCACATGGCTATTTTTTGTGTGAAGTGTCTGAGGCCGGACTTGAACTCAGGTCCTCCTGACTCCAAGGCCAGTGCTTTATTCACTGCTTAACCTAGCCACCTTTCTCCTTGCATTTCTTGATGGGAGTCCATCCTTCACTGTTGAAAATGGAAGTTTAACTTCCAAAATTGAGTCTTCTTCAGACAAATCCCTAAAGATTGATCAGCTTCTGGATAGTAGTCTAGACCTGGAACCAACCCAAAGTAACCTTGTTTGACTGTAACCATTGACTGGAACTGAAACTCGTACAGCCACACTGTTTAGTTTATGTGAATTTGTCCCTGCACCATCATACAATGATATGCCACCCTTAGATAATTGACTCCCTGAGAAGGTGAACTAAATGTATATATTCATCAAAATGATGAACTACTTATTTAAAGTATCATTCAGTATCCTTTTGTTTTTTAAATGGATTTGTTCTGTGCATTCAACTACTGTAGATTTTAAAGCACCTTCCCTGTCCCCACTCCATGTCTAATCACACACTTATCACTCCTGCAAAAATTTTTAGATGTTACTCAGCTGTGTAGTTCTATAAATTTTTTTGAATACTATTGACAGATCCTTAATTAGGTTTACAATTGTTGTTCTTTCCTCAATTGCAATGGAATTCCTTTTTTCATTTTTGGTCTTTTGGAGGGGGTAGGCAGGGAAATTAGAGTTAAGTGATTGCCCAAGATCATATGTCTAATAATTGTTAAGTTTATGAGGCTAGATTTGAACTTAGGTTCTCCTACCTCCAGGGTCGGCACTCTATTAACTGCACCACCTAGCTACTCCCAGTGGAATTTTTAAATTTTTGTTATTTTATGTATGTATATATCCATTTCCCTGATCTAATTAAAGCTGCATTTTTTTTTCATTAAAAAAAAGTCTCTAAAGACTGGACATGCCCAGAAACCAAGGCTATACATGTCTCCCTGTTTGATATTTGCTCTCCTGAACAATTAGGCAAGGGTACCTTTTTTTTTCTCTTTTCTTCTATTTTTTTTTTGTTATTCTTCCCTCTCACAGTTCTAGTCCTAAAATCAGAACCATTCTCCCTAATCTCTGAGGAGGTATAAGCAATGTCCTTTCATTGGATTCCATAGTGTCATGAAATAAAAGTTTCAAATAACACATACAATCCCACATATGCAGATGAAAATCAAAATTTTCTCCAATGTTTCAGCTATGATATTTTTGATGACTCCTATCTTTCTCAGCCAGTATGAGCACCATGAAAAGAAACAGTGAGAGAAAAAGGAAAATCTTTCTGTTTCTTATTTCTTTTTTTACCCCCTCCAAAAATAGGATGGGGGGGCTTTGTGTTTATGTTCTGTGTTGTTTGTTCTCAATTTTAGGAGCCAGAGGTGAACTTCATAAGACAAGGGAGTTTGAACCATGGTGACCTAAGAGTCAGGATTGCAGACAGGGGTGCCCAGCCAGCCAGCCTGGCAGGAAACTCTGAAAAGCCTGGGTGTCTGGGACTCCAGCCCAATGGAGAATTTGGACTTGGCACTGTTTTCTATGGGAACTGAACTAATCTATAAATTTAATTTTCTTCATCTACCCAAAGACTTATAGAGTGCAAAGAGGAGGGTGATTATGTCTGCCATATATTTTGGAAGCAGTGTGTGTGTGTGTGTGTGTGTGTATGTGTGTGTGTGTATTATATATATTCCTTTGAAGTAAATATTTCTATGTAAAACTCCTAGTGTTATATATGCATCCTTATATGACATAAAATTACACCCTTCACTTGTGGGGACTCCTAGTGAGATCCTATGCTAGACCTCTAAATTTTGATATAAACTAGACTGTGAGATAATGAAGTAAAGAGTGAAACATATTCAGTTATTTTACTATGTGGTCAATGTGATACCCACAGTGGCCACTATGAATATGCAAGCATATTTCCAGATTTGAACTGCAAGATATAATAAACTCTCTTTTTTGAAGACAAAACCAAGATATTTAATAATATACCAGAAAGCTAAATCCACCACTTCTTTATTAGAAGTTGGTATACATTATCAATGCAGGAAGCACTACCATCACCAAGCCTTCCCTCATTTAGGCCTTCCCACAAGCTCCTTTAGGCAAAATGTCCCTTTCTCACCCACATTAGGTGCTCTGCCCCTCTCTATCTCCTCTCTCTCTCAGGTCCACCTCACTCTCCCACCTCCTGTTCCACGCATTTGACAATGTGACTCAGGCTCAAGGGACTCAGGCTTTCATGTGACTCAGGCTTAAAGCAGGACACATAGGCTTTTTAATGGGCAAGGAAGATCTTCCTATTCTATTAACAATACATTATCCATACAATTACTCTCACTAAAATGTTATTACTTACAATAATATCAGTGAGATCAAAAGCTCTTCATACTGTTGATAAATAAAATAGTTTAAAATATTTTATTTTACCTTTATATATTTGACTACTATTTTTGTGTTTTGTAACATACTTAACAGTAATTATGTGCATAACTCATAAACATATATACAAATATTTGGATTATATGCTCATATTTTTTTAATTGATAGAGGTGCATGATCAAAAATATTTGGATACCATTGGTCATGAAGAAAAACTGGGATGGAAATCAGAAATCTAGATTTTACTGTTTTTCAACTGCTGTAGGATGTTCAATTAATTTCTCCCTTCCAGATAAAGGTTACTTCATCTCTTAAATGTGAGAGACTCAGTGACTCCTAAGATTTTTTTCTAGCTCTAAATCTTATCATACTACAAATTGAACCCATTTTATTTGTAGGCTTATTGTATGTTTGTTTTCTTTTACACATACTATGATCCAGCCAACTTTTCTTACTAGCCAGTTCTCATATGTGGCATCCATTTTGTTTTTCCTTTCCTTTTTATAGGCTGTCTCACCACCACCTCCGTCCCATCCCAACAGAAACAAACACACATACACACTCAAATACACACAAACACACACACAGAGACCTCTTTCTCCCCCCTCTTGCAATGCACTCACTTCTCACCACTGCCTGACAGAATCCTTAGCATGCTTCAAAGTTAAATTCAACTTAAGTACCATGAGAAACCTATCTTGAACTTTCATCTTGATTTGATGCCAGTGACTTCACATGTTTTTTTTTAACTTATTTTTATGTGTCCATTTTTTTCCCTTCAAAACTACAGTATATAAGCTTTTGGGGAACAGGCTCTTTGTGTCTTTTTGTCTCCACTGAAACTAGAGACTTGTACTTCAAAAATTCTCATTGAATGAATAAACTAATTTAAACAAACAAAAAAATGCCAGAAGAACAACTTGGATTTATTAATCTTCTAGACTGTGTGAAAAAAATGATGATTTTAAAAAAAGAATTTGAGAAACTTATTTGATGATGCTGAGACAGAAGGGAATAATAGAGTGGTAGCAATATAGCTAATCTTTCATTGATAACATTTCTTTCACTTCTTCATAGGGGATTAACTTTGAGAAACTCAGTCTATTAAAAACAATAAATAAATAAAGAACAGTCCCTGTAGGACAGTGCCTTTCACATAGTAGGAGTTTGCTAAATGTTTATTGAATCAAATTGTACGTAGCTGTCAAATAAGGAGCAGTCTTTGAAAACTCTCTGTGAAGAAAGAAAATGATTTTCTAAATTTATTCCCTGTTCATTTCCCCCCAGTCTACATTTCTTTTGTTGAATCATATTATAACACACAAGGGACAGCCATTCTCTCTTAAAAGCAGATGGTACTTGCCAATTTCTAGCTGGTAACTTGTGGGCCCAGTGAAAACCTCTGGGGGATCCCTTTTTCAAAGTGAAGGGAGAAGTTAAGAAGCTGCTGCAAGAGTAGGAGAAGGTCCATTGTTGAATCCCATGCTGGCACAAGGAATCCAACTTGAGAAAAATCAAATTAGAAGTCAGTAATTAAATGGAAATTGGGTCTTCCCCACTCACTTGTTTGAAACTGTATCCCAAACAAAAAGGAATCTAATTGCCATCTAGCAATTTGGGGGTGGCAAAGGGCTGGCTATTATTGAATTACTGACCTTCCAGCAGGAAAGAAAAAAAATTCCTGATGCTCTTATTCAACTTTTTAAAATTCATTTTAATTTCTCAGTATGCACTTCACTCCACCATTCAGTAGGAAGGAAAAGCAGACCCCCAACTCCCTACTCCTCAAAATGGCAAAAGTGTAGTAAAGAAATAAGTTATAAATAGTCATAGTCTTATATTAAGTTTTCCCCCCTCCATTCACTGATTAATATTTAAGTCTTATTTTGGTAACTATTTCGTAGGTCAATAAAAGACTGTAAGGTTGTATTCTGAGATGCACTCATCATTCTGAAATATGTTAAATATAGTTTTCTATGGACAGAGGAAATAGCTTAGAGATGAGATATTATTATCATGATTATACACAAGGCTGAACCTTGGCCTTAGTTATATTGTTCATTGTCAAGTTTTCATCTGTTGCCATTATAATATTTTTGTTTTGTTCTGAGCTGACAGGTGATGGCAGTCTGAATAAAATAGAAGTAGATGTTTTCCTGTCCCACACACTTGAAATAAGAAAATGTGATCAAAAATAGAACTTGTAATATGGTTGTGATTAGAATATAGTGAGACTTGGAACTTTCTTCTGAACCATCCCTTTGATTCTGAAAATATGGGGTGGAAAATATTAAAATGCCTTGTGCTGTTTTACAAAAGAAAACAATCTTATAACTAGAGAGAAATATGGGTTGTATAGTTCTCTTGGTCAAGAAACTTTGTATCATTTATCTGTTGATGATTCTCTCACTAATGGGGGAGTTTGTTCAGTTGTAGGTAATATATTCTGAAAGACACTGTATTTTTTGATAATTTGACTCCCATGGCCATCTCTGTAATTGTGAATTCCATGTGAATCCTACCATTGAGTTTAAAGGTTTCAACCCCCTAGCTAGTGACAATAAAAAGAATGCCATATAGGAATGATGTGTTTCTTCTTGCCTCTCTAGCTTCGGTTTATCAGTTTATTTCTCTTAGCTTTATAGGCAGTTCGGGACATCATTGCCTACTGAACAGATGTTCTTCTCATGCTAAGAATATATGTGTATTTTTCAAGTTACTCCTTAGAGAAGATGGTGTAGCACCCTTCTATTATCCTTTGTTCACAGTTTTGTCCTATTTACTCTGCATAGTCATGCTTAACTGCTTTCCTTCTGATCAAAAGGAAATGTGTGCATGTGTATATGCATGCATGCATATGTATTTATGTACATACATACACATATGTGTGCATACTATTATTTTATTTCATGGGATCACAGATTTAAAGCTGGTAGGTACATTGGAAATCATCTAGTTCAGAAGGGTAGATAATTTTTCCTTGATCACATAGTTTATTAGTGACTAAGTTAAGACCAGAACCCAGGTGTTCTTATCTCCAGATCAGTGTTTTATACATAATATAATGACTGTCTAACAAATATAACATCATTAACAACATCATAAGCATCACAAAACTTCTATGATTTTTGCTTTAATTTTGTGACAGTCAGAATTTATAATGTTCAAGATGTAAGTAGAGCTATTTAGACAGTAAACTGACAGAATAAGCCATAGCTATATCTTTTTTTACCTGAATAAATCTCTTCTGAATAGCTTCTTAATTTTGTTAAACAAGCATTTGTAACAACAACTAATATTACCCCTTATATGCCAATTCAAGGTTTTCAAAGACCTTTCTTTCCTCACTATAGTCCTGTGGAGTAGGTAATGGGAGAAGTTATCATCTTTTCCATTTCATAGATGGGTAAGATAATAACAAATTTTCTTATTCATTTTAGGCTTTAAATTTTATTATCACATAGCTTATAATGATTGCTAAAAACATTAAGGCTTATATCCAATAACTCAAAACGTGGTAACTGGAAAGGATCTAAATGGCACCTAATATAATGCATATCTGAAAATGGCCATTCAATGAAATGTCTAGCTTCTGGTTGAAGATTGTAAATTTAAGATTATTTCTCTTACAACTAATCAAAATTATAGTGAAATAAACAAAACAAGATTTAAAAAAATTACACGAGTACAAAAGTGTAAATGAAAAGTTTGCTAAAAGAAAGCTTAACTCTGATTAATTTGGAAAAAAAATATTAAGTATTCTGTATTACAAATGATATATACCTCCCTTATGCTGGCACATATGGCCAGGTTTCTGTAAGAACTATGAGACAGGATTCCTGTGTGGCTTTTATGTAGCTGTTTTTCTTGGGTATAAAGGAGAGTTTAATTCACAAGACGGGGGTGGGGGGTGGGGGGAACTTCCAAGAAATGATTTGATGTAACAAAAGGGACTGATAAAAATTATTTTTTTATCAACTCAAAATAAGCCTAAATTTGTCTTTTTGTAACTTTCAATCACTGCTCCTAATCTTGACTTTGGGGGCAAAAAGAAGAACACATCTAATCCCCTTTCTATATGATAATCCTTTAAAATGCTTGAAGAACATATTCTCTTTAATTTTTTCTCTAAAACAAGCATCCACAATTTCATAAGGTCAGGCATTTCTTCTATTATAGCATTCCTCTCTCCCTCATAAAGTCAAAACTCTGTGCTAGATAATGGGGTAAAGAAATACCATAATATCTTCTTTAAGAACCTTAAAGTGCATTGGTGTGAAAAGATAGTCTCTATCCAACTCAGATGGAAAGTTTTCATCTTCTAAAATATAATTTCTCAAACTTTTAAGAAATAAGTCTTTGAAAGTTTCCTAAAACCTATGCATGCCATTTTAGATTGATATTTTTAAATGCACTCAGTAAAATTTAGTGAATTATAAAATACAGCAATTATGCTGAAATATTTATCACTTCTTTCAAGATCGCCAACTGCAGATTAGGAAACTACTTTAAAGCTTAGGAGAAAGTTCAGGGAAAATGTGGCTGATTTCAATTTCTCCAAATTTCTGGCTGAAACTAAAAAGAACCAGACAACAAATAGATCAAGTTAAGAGAACTATTAAATTGTGACATTTCCCAATAACTAGTACTTTTATTCAGTGATGATATTGTAAGACTCTTTACTGGTTCCCAGAAACAAAATGCTATATACTTCTCAGCAAATCATTTATTTTCTTTTAGTGAGTTTGCAATTAATGATAGATTAAATGATGAAAGGACACAGCATGAGTTTGGTCCCAAAGTATTAAAGTTAAAGTTTATTGCTGACCATAGTCACACAGCCTATAAAAGAAATATTGCACAATCATAAAATTTCAACAGAGTCGGTTTTCATCTTTTTTTTGTTTGTTTTTTTTCCTATGAAGGAGGTAGAACACTAAATAAAGATGAAGTCTTGATGGAAGGACCAAGGGTTATACCTTTGAAACATATATACCCTGTAGTTTTATCTACTTGGATGCTTGTGCTCATATGTGTGTGTGTGTGTGTGTGTGTGTATACTTGGATGCTTGTGCTGATATGTGTATTATCTTATTCAAAACTGTGCTGTCATCCTAACAGGAGAGAATGGGTCTTGCCCTTTGTAGAAGTCCATATCCACACACTTTGGTGAAGTGCTGCATTTGGAAATTTATTTGAGGAGGTCTATAGCTCTTCCAAGCCTGCGCTTGGAAATAAAATGAAAATTTTGCTCTTTTCATGCAAAGAAATCCAAGAACACGCATTTGAAATCCTACAATAGAGACTTACCTGTAAAAAAAAATCCAAGTGGGTCACATTTTTAAAAACATAGCTACACATCCTAATAACATTATTAGGGTGTCACAAAGATGTTTTTTTTTAATTGTTCCCCTCAATCACAAGCAAATATAATGGAGAATTCAAAAATATCATGCATCAAGACTGGACAAGTATCATGACACTGATAAAAAGCCTACCAAAAAGGTATTATGGGTTGTGGGGGAATATCAAAATGTGGAAGTGCTTTCAGAAGGCCAAAATAAACATTGTCATCATCATCATCATCATCATCATCATCATCATCATCATCATCATCATCATCATCATTTTCATTTCATTAAACAGTGAAGTGTCAGAAGTAGAAATCAGTATTTGAAGTGGAAATAGGATTAAAACTAAGATACATAGAGTCTAATTGGGCTGGTAAACAGGGTAGTTCAGGACTAGGCTTCATTTTTTGACACCAAGGTAGACAAAGAATAAACTCTGGCAAATTTTTCTCTCGTATAATACTGAGGAATCAACAGGTGTAGATATCATTTAGACCTGATTGAATGAAACTAATTCTGCCCTCCACTTTCATATTGCATAAGCTATATAGGTCCTATGTGCAAACTTTCATTGCTTTCCACATCAACATCTCTAATATCTATTATTTCTGGAAAATGATAGAAAATAGATGTATGAAATATAAAATCATTCTTTGAGGTTATTCTCAATGGAATAAGAAGAAAAAAAGAGACAATAATAATTAGTTCCATGGTCACCTTTATCATATGTATAATTTGGCAAAATAATTAAAATTAAAAGGATTTTATGAATTATGTGATTGTGTATTCTTTGTGTTGTTTTTCCTTCTCTGAAAATGATCACACAGACTGTGGAAATGAACACAGTAAGAAAAGTTCCTATACATCTAAATGTAGAATCAGGGGCCATTTAGGGTTTATGATACTTTCTATTAAAATGAAAATTCCCGAAAACATGCTTTGTGTATATGTTTTTTTAATTAATTTGTTTATTTTTAGTTTTCAACATTCATTTTCACAAGATTTGAGTTACATTTTTTCCCTATTTTTCCCTACCCCAACCTCAAAATAGTGATCCTGCTGAATACCCTTTTCTATAATCTACTGTCTCTTATATCCTTCCTTGTTCGCCCTCTGACTTTCTAGTAGGGCAAGATGGATTTCTATACCCCTGTGCCTGTATATCTTTTTACCCAGTTGCATGTTAAAGTAAAACAAAAAATAATTTGCTTTTAAACCTTTGATTTCCAGATTCTTTCCCTTATTCCCTCATCATCCACCCCTACTGGGAAGGTAAGTGATTCAATATAGCTTGTGTATACATGTGTAGTTATGCAAAATGTTTCCATAGTAAATATATTGTGAAAGACTAATTATATTTCCCTCCATCCTGTCCCACCCCCCACTTATTCTATTTTCTACTTTGACCCTGTCCTTTTACAAAAGGGTGTGCTTCTTCTTCTTCTTCTTTTTAAAGCAATTGGGGTTAATTAACTTGCTCAAGGTTACATAGACAGTTATTTCTGGGTGTGGTGCTAAGTATCTGAGCCCGGATTTGATCCCCAGGTCATCGCGACACTGGAGCCAGTGCTCTTACTCACTGAGCCACCTGGCCGCCCCTAAAATTGTGTGCTTCTAACTACCTCCCCCCACATCTGCCCTCCCTTCTATCATACCCCCTCTAATCTCCTTCCCCCTTACTTTCCTGTAGGGTAAGATTCAATTGAATTTGTATGTTATTCCGTCTTTAAGCCAAATTCAATGAGAATAAAGTTGACCAATTCCCTTTTGCCTTCCTGTTCTTCCCCTCCATTGTAACAGTTTTCTCTTGCCTTTTTTTATTTATGAGATAATTTACTCAGGTCTATCTCTCCCTATCTTCTTATCTCATTATATTTCTCTCTCACCTCTTAATTTTTATTTTTTTAAGTATCATCCCTTACTAGTCAACTGATCCTATGCCCTCTGTCTATGTATACATGTATGCTTATATATCACACTCACACATGCATTTATACACTAACATACTGCCTCTTATATAAACATATATATGCATGTATACATATGTTTCCTTCAACTATCCTCATACTGAGAAAAATCTCACAAGTTACAATTGTCATTTTTCTATGTAAAAATGTAAAAGGTTCAACTTTAATAAGTCCATTATGATTTCTTTTACCTGTTTTCCTTCTCATGCTTTTCTTGCTTCTTTTATTTGAAAGTCAAATTTTATGTTCAGCTTTGGTTTTTCCATCAAGAATGCTTGAAAATCCTCTATGTCATTGAATGACCATATTTTCACCTGAAATATTATCCTCAGTTTTGATGGGTAGGTGATTCTTGGCTTTAATCCTAGCTCCTTTGACCTTCAGAATATCATATTCCATGCTCTTCAATCCCTTAATGTAGAATCTGCTAGAAGCTTGTGTTATTCTGATTTTGTTTCCACAATATTCCAATTGTTTCCTCCTGGCTGCTTATAACATTTTGTCCTTGACCTGCAAGCTCTGGAATTTGGCTATAATATTCCTAGGAGTTTTATTTTCAGGATCTTTTTCAAGAGATATTTGGTGAATTCTTTCAATTTTGATTTTGCCTTCTTATTCTAGAATACAGGGTAATTTTCCTTGTATATTTCATGAAGGATGATTTCTAGGTTTGTTTTTTTTTTATCATGGATTTCAAGCAGTCCAATAATTTTTAAACAATCTCTCCTGGATCTATTTTCCAGGTCAGTGGTATTTCCATTGATATATTTCACATTGCCTTCTATTTTTTTTCATGTGTTTGGATTTCTTTTAAAGTATCTTAATTTCTCATAAAGTCATTAGCTTCCATTTTCTCCAATTTAATTTTGAAGGAATTATTCTCTTTAGTGAGTTTTGGAAATCCCTTTCCCATCTAGGCAATTTGGCTTTTTAAGGCATTGTTCTCCTCATTGGCTTTTTGGGCCTCTCTTACTCTTTGAGTTACTCTATTTTTAAAGTGCTATTTTCTTCAATATTTTTTGGGTCTCTTTTAGCAGAATCACTTTTCATGATGTTCTTACATCATTCTCATTTCTGTTCCAAATTTTTCCTCCACTTCTCATACTTGGTTTTCAAAATCCTTCCTGAGTTCCTCCATGGCCTGTAACCATCTCATATTTTTCTTTGAAGATTTTGCTGCAGGAGTTCTGACTTTTATGTCTTCCTCCAGTACCATGTTTTGATCCTTTTTTTTTACCCAAAAATGATTCTGTGGGATGATAGAGCTTCCTCTGCTTGCTCATCTTACCAGCCAATTCCTTGACTTTTGAGCTCTTTGCCATAACTGGGGTTTTTGCAAATGTTGTCACAGGTCTGAGGAGGGCACCCTCTCTACAGGCACCACACACATACACATCTCACCACAGTACCACAACCCAAGACAGCAACCCAGAATCAATCAGGTTAAAGCAAGAGCAATTACCCTCTGAATGGTCACTTGGTCCCCCTATATTGTGCAGACCAGGAGCTCTGGAGGCAGCCACGAGGCAGCAGCTACAGCCTCCATGACTCCTCCACCTCTCACCCCTGGGGCTGGGGCCAGACAGCACTCTTCTTCAACAGACTTCCACATTGACCTTTTATTTTCTCCTTGGTGTTTATGGGCTAAGAAGTTTGGAAATTGCCATAGCTGCTGGTGATTCACTGTCAAGAAGGCTGCTCAGCTTATTGGTGCAGATTTTCAGGGCCACCTTGGGTCCATAACCACGACTCTCCAGAACTGTGCTCAGCTCCCAATGTGCTGCAATAGCCCCTTCCTGTTGGCCTGCCAGGCTGGTTTCAGTGGGAGATTTGTTACTCTCTGTCACTTTGTGGTTTCTGTAGCTCTAAACTTTATTTAGAGTCACATTTAAGAGGTATTGGAGGTCATTATGGGGGGAGCTCATGGAATTCCCTGCTTTTACTCCACCATCTTGGCTCCGCCCACATTGTATATGTTTATATGCAAAACAACTGAATGAAAAGTAATTTAGACATCTTTTTTCTTTTTATTAATTATTAATTAATTAATTTTATTAATTATTAATTGATTTTTAGTTTTCAACATTCACTGCAAGAAAACTTTGAGTTGTAAATATTCTACCCAGCTCTCCCCTTCCCCCAACTGAAATGGAATGCATTCTAATTACTACTTCCCCCAACCTGCCCTCCCTTCTATCACCACAACCTTCTCTAGTCCCGTTCTCTTCTATTTTCCTATAGGGCAAGATAGATTTCTATACACAATTGCTTGTATATCTTATTTCCCAGTTGCATGTGAAAACAATTTTTAACTTTCATTTTTAAAACTTTGAGTTCTCTCTCTTCCTCCCTCACCCTCCACCCTCATTGAGAAGGCAGACAATTGGATATAGGTTATACATTTGTAGTCATACAAAAAACTTCCATATCACTAATGTTGTGAAAGGGTTACTATAATTCTATACATCTTATCCTTCCCCCAAATTTATTCTATTGTCTCCTTTTATGCTTCCCCTCCTCACAAGTGTTTGCTTCTGATTACCTCCTCCCCACATTGGTCCTACTTTCTATTATCTCCCCTTGTCCCCTTACCCCCTACTTTCCTATAGTGTAAGATAGATTTTCATACCCAATTGGGTGTGTATGTAATTCACTCCATAAGGCAAATCTGATGAGAGTAAGGTTCAGTCATTCCCTCTCACCTTCCCTCAGTCCCCTCCATTGTCAAAGATTTTTCTTGCTTCTTATATGTAACATGGTATACCCTGTTCTACCTCTCTTTGTCTCTTTCTCCTAGTATATTGTTCTCTCACTCCTGAATTTTGTTTTTAGATATTATACCTTCATATTTAACTCACTATGCTAGCTCTCTCTCATATATATGTATCTCTGTATCTATCTATCAATCAATCTATCTCTATATCTGTGTGTGTATACATACAGATACATGCATCTATACATCAATATTTACACACACACATATTTTCCCTCCAACTAATCTGATACTGAGAAATGTCACAAGAGTTACAAATACCATATTTCTGTGTAGGAATGTAAAGTTCAACTTTAATAAGTGTCTTATGATTTCTCTTTCTTGTTTACATTTGCATGCTTCTCCTGAGTCTTGTATTTAAAAAATCAAATTCTTTATTCAACTCTGCTCTTTTCATTAAGAATGCTTGGAAATTCTAGATTTCATTAAAAGTCCATTTTTCACCTGAAAAATTTTACTCAGTTTTGATGGGTAGATTATTCTTCGTTTTATTCTTAGCTCATTTGACCTCCAGAATACCATATTCCAAGTCCTCTAATCCTTTAATGTAGTAGCTGCCAAATCTTGTGTTGTCATACATAAGGTCCCACAATACCTGAATTGTTTCATTCTGACGGCTTGCAATATTTTCTCCTTGACCTGAGAACCCTGGAATTTGGCTAAAATATTCCTAGAAGTTGTCTTTGGGATCTCTTTTAGGAGGGGATTGATATATTTTTCATTATCTATTTTCCCTTAAGATTCTATAACATCGGGAGAGTTTTCCTTAATAATTTCTTGAAAGATGGTGTCTGTGCTCTTCTTTTATCATGGTTTCAGGTAGCCCAGTAATTTTTAAATTATCTTTCCTGGGTCTGCCTTCTAGGTCAGCTGTTTTTCCAATGAGATATTTCACATTTCCTTCTATTTTTTTTTCATTCTTTTGGTTTTCCTTTATATTATCCTGATTTCTCATAAAGTCCTTGGCTTCCATTTGACCTATTATATTTTTTTTAATTTTTCAAATGCTTTATTAACTTCTGCTTTACATCATTCATTGCTGCCAGATTTTGAGTTACAAATTTTCTCCCTGTTTTTCCCCTACCCACCGCCCCAAAATAGCAGTCCCACAGGATATCCCCTCCTCCAATCTGCTCTCTCCCATATTTCCTCCCATACCCCTTTCAACTTTTCCAGTGGATCTCTATGCCCCAGTGCCTGTATATCTTATTTCCTAATTACATGTAAAATAGTATTAATAAGAGAATATATATATATATGCATACACACACACACACACACACACTTTTAAAACTTTGAATTCCAGATTCATTACCTTCCTCCCTTATAAGCTGTACATATGGGGCTAATGTAAAAAAGTAACATAGTATGATATATTGTAAAAGACTGACTATATTTCCCTCCCTCCCATCCCACCTCCCACTTGTTCTATTCTCTACTTTAATCCTGTCCCTTTTCAAAAGTGGGTGCTAACAACTTCCCTCCCCCCCAGCCTGTCCTCCCTTCCATCATCCCCCCTCTTATCCCCTCCCCCCCCACACTCCTGGAGGGTGAGTTACCCTATTTAGTGTGTATTTCTTTCCCTGCTCAAGCCAAATTCAATGGGAATAAGGTTGACCCATTCCCTTTTGCCTTCCTATTCTTCCCCTCCATCATAACCATTTTCCATTGCCTCTTCTATTTGAGATAGTTTGCCCCATTCTGTCTCTCCCCATCTGCTCCCATTATATTCCTCTCTCACCTCTTTATTTCACCTTTTAAGTATCATCCTTTCCTGTTAAATTGGTCCTGTTCCTTCTATCTATGTATACCTGTAAACATATATACACACATACACATATGTATTCATATGCCCATATACCCTTATATGTAGACATATATATGTATATGTGTGTGTATTCCCTTCAACTACTGAAAAAAGTTTCATAAGTTACAATTATTATTTTTCCATGTAGGAATGTTAATAGTTCAACTTTGACAAGTTCCTTAAGATTTCTTTTCCCTGTTTACTTTCTTATGCTTCTATGCTTCTCTTGCTTCTTGTATCAGAATGTCAAATTTTCTATTCAACTCTGGTTTTTTCATCAAGAATGCTTGAAAGTCCTATATGCTACCGAATGACCATATTTTCCCCTGAAACATGATACTCAGTTTTGCTGGGTAGGTGACCCTTGGTTTTAATCTCAGCTTCTTTGACCTCCAGAATATCATATTCCAATCCCTTCAATACCTCAGTTTAGAAGCTGCCAGATACTGGGTTATCCTGATTGTGTTTCTAAAATATTCAAATTGTGTCTTCCTGGCTGCTTATAATATTATCTCCTTAATCTGGGAATTCTGAAACCTGGCTATAATATTCCTAGGAGTTTTCTTTTTGGGATCTTTTTCAGGAGGTGATTGGTGGATTCTTTCAAACTCTATTTTGCCCTCTGGTTCTAAAATATCAGGGCAGTTTTCTTTGAGAACTTCCTGGAGGATGATTTCTAGGTTCTTACTTTGAGCATGGGTTTCAGATAGTCCAATAATTTTTAAATTATCTCTCCTGGACCTATTTTGCAAGTCAGTGGTTTTTCCCATGAGATATTTCACATTGCCATCTATTCTTTCATTTGTTTGGATCCATTTAATAAGCATATTGATTTTTCATTAAGTCATCAGCTTCCATTTGCTCCAATCTAATTGTGAAGCAATGATTGTCCTCATTGAGATTTTGAGATTCTTTTTCCATCTGGCAAATTCAGCTTCTTAAGGCATTCTTCTCCTCATTGCTTTTTGAGCCTCTTTTGCCATTTGAGTTAGTCTATTTTTTAAGGTAGTATTTTCCTCAGTCAGGCTGTTGACTCTCATTTCATAATTTTCTCGCATTGTTCTCACTCCTCTTCCCAATTTTTCTTCTACTTCTCTTATCTGCTTCTTAAGGTCCTCTATGGCCTGTAACCAGCTTGTATTTTCCTTTGAAGCTTTTGGTACAGGAGTTCTGACTTCACTTTCTTCCTCCTGTTCCATGCTTTACTCCTTTTTCTCCCCAAAATAGGAGTCTAATATTTGTATCTTCTTTCTGCTTTGTTTTATTTGCCTGGTCATGTTGCCCCTCAGTCACTTGGCACTGGGCTTTTTCCCACAGTAGGACTCTGCCACCAGACAGGGGAGATTTTGTCCAAAATGCTGGGGTTTTCTCAGTTGCTATAGGAATTATATGGGTGCACTCTCTGAGGTCTCCACATGCTATGGCAAGCTGGACATACACCCCAGGACCACCACCCTAGATACAAGCAGGTTAAAGAAAGAGCAATTACCCCTCAGACTGTTGCTTGGTCCCCCTACCCTCTGCAGGCCAGTAGCTAAAGCTGCCACATGGTACTGCCTGGCTGTGCTGGGGTCTCAGGGGCTTCTTGCCCTGGGGCAAAAGCCATGCACTCCCACTTACTGGGTCCCAAAGTCCAGACTGCACTGACCTCTCACTTTGTCCTTCGCATCTTTATGTTTATAAATCTGGAAAGGGCTACAGCTGCTGATGTGGAATCCCTCCAGCCTGCTGCTGGTCAGGACTGCCCTGGACCTAAGGCCTCGGCCTGGAGCTGGGTTCGGATCCCAGAGCATGGCACTGACCGATTCCTGCCAGCCTGCCGGGCTGTCCGCAGGGGGAGGGTAGGTACTTTGTGTCTTTTTACATCAATTTGGGATGGTGGAAGAAAGATCATTGGGGAGGTCCTATTTCTACTCCTCCATTCTGCTCCCGATCTATTCTAATTTTTGAGGAATTATTTTCTACAGTGAGCTTTTCAACCTCCTTTTCCATTTGACCAATACTGTTTTTAAGGTTTTCTTCTCCTCATTGACTTTTTGGACTTCTTTTTCCCTTTGGGTATTCTATTTTTTAAGGTGTTATTTTCTTCAGTATTTTTTTGGTGTCTCCTTTCGAAATTGTTGACTTTTTTCATGATTTTCTCATGTCACTTTCAATTGTCTTCTAGATTTTTCCTCCACTTGTCTTACTTGATTTTCAAAATCCTTTTTGAGCTCTTCCTGACCTGAGACCAGTTCATATATTTCTTAGAGGCTTTGTATATAGGAGCTTTGACATTCTTTTCTTCTGCTTATATGATTTGCTCTTTCTTGTCACCAAAGTAAACTTGTATAGTTTGATTTTCCCCCACTGTTTACTCATTTTCCCATCTAATTACTTGACTTTTGAGCTCTTTGTTAAGGTAGGACTCTGCTTCCAGTATGCAGGGTGTGCTGCCCCATGCTTCAGGTTTTAGTTAGTTTGGTTTTTTTTGCCAGCTTTCATTATTTTTTTTCCTTGAGATTACCCATGAAAATTGTGGAAAATCTGAACATTAATATCAGTGCAAAGGAAGGATAGTGTGAGCTTGCATGTGACAATGAGGACCAAAAAATTAAAAACCCATCAGCCTGAACTGCCCTCATGAGTTAAGACTTGTTTGCTGACAGGGCTGATGGGTTTTTGATGGCCATGGATCCTGGAACAAATAGAGGCACTATGCTTTGTACTCCTTGCCGACTACGCCATAACGTAATGTAACAGCAAGGAAAGGCAACTTCCCAAGGTTCAAAATACCAGCATAGGTGCTCTCCATTATATTCAGTGACCAACCAAGAACAGAGAAGATCAAAACATGACATCATTCCAAATACAGCATTTACTAAATGTGATTAAATAATCTCCTAGGACTACCCCACCCCAGGACCTTCCAATCATTCAATCAATTACAAAGTCCCTGGTCTAAATACTTCTCCACCCCTAGGCTATACCTTCATTTAGTCCACCACAAAGCCCCTCTTCTCAAATGGAGATTAGTTTCCAAACATAAGTAAAGTACATTCACTTGTTCAACCATAGAACACAAAAAGGTCAAAAGTTCCCCACCCCTGGATCACAATTGAATCTACCCCAGAGTTACATCAAGTTTAAGCACAGCTCTTAATACCCAAATGGAGGTCTTTTCTTCATCTTGACACGAGGCAAGTTCTCAGCAATCTTAGTTCCTGGGGAGACAAGGCTTAGCAAGGCCACAAGATACATTGCCAGTCCCTTCATTAATTCATCCTCTGTCTGTAGAACAGTCCTAGAACCCCTGAAAACATTAGCAAAGCCCTCTCCCAGGATTTCTGTAAACATAGAACAAGAAAATCCTTCTTCAGGGCTTCTGAACCAAAAGGAAGGTTCCCAGACCCCTGCAACAACAGCACTGTCCTTCAGCAGTGGACAGTATTCACTCTGTCTGCAGGACAGTCTCCAGACCCCTGCAACAACAGCACTGTCCTTCACAAGTGGACAGTATTCACTCTCTGTCTGCAGGACAGTCTCAGGGCTTCTTAGCCAACAGCCAGGTTCCAGGACTTCTTCAACAAAAGGACTGTCTTTCACCAGTGGACAAATCTGGCAAAACAACATCAAAACAGACAGACAAAGTACCAGCAAAACAGCCATGTCTCCTCAGTCCTTGGCAGCTCAGGCAGCAGGTCTCAAAAGTCCAGGGCAATTCAAAGTGGCCACCAGCAATTCTCTTAGTCTCTCTCTCCCTCCATGAGGTGCTGCTTCCAAAAAAGTTCTTCTGCCTCTCTCTTGTCTCTCCAAATCTATGTCACCAGTTCCTCCCAGTTCGTGTCTCTCTTTTCAAGTCAACAAGTTCTTCCCACAGGTGGGATTAACAAGCTCTGGGTTTTAACACAATCAATTTGAAAAACCAAGCCAATACAAGGGGAATCTTTAAATGCCATTACTATCACAGTAGCACAGGGGGATTTTTCTCCAGTGGGGCGGTGAAGAAGTTATTGTCCATTCAGTGAGCCTCTGACAACAGTTGCTCAAATTTATGAAAATCAACATGCAGGGCAATGGAGAGGCCAATACCTAACCACAAAGTGTAATGTTCACCAACCCAAAAGCAGAATTCAAATATGTTTTGAACATTAGTTCCAAAATCTTGAACTTTTGGTGAATTGGTAGATAATGTCACAAAGTACTTTTCCAAAGCTGAAGAATCCTTTGCTTCCTGAAGGAAACACTGCCTGACTGTCTCTTCATTGGTGATGGTCTCCTGGGTGGTGAGTATCTTTGAGGTAATGATTAAGAGGGAGGTTTCTAGGTTGAGTTAAGTGAGGGTCTTGGCAATATGTGTACTATCAATATTAAAGAAAAAATCCTTTGGAGTAGGGCTTCAGGGCTTCTTTCACCATCAGAGGACCCAAGTCAGAAGGTCCAGTGCCAATGTTGATCACATGTGTAATTGTCTTCCCAGTGTAACTTTTCCAGTCTCCCCTATGGACATGGTGAGAGGATGCCTTCATTTTCTCCAGCACTTTGTTCACTTCTGTTACCATCTCCTTGCTATCCACTAGCTTCAGTGTGTTGGAGCAATTCTGTAGTGCCACATGGGGCACAGCCTGTTCCTTGGTGAAATTGATCTTTGTTCCCTTGAACATTTGTTCCTGAGCGTCTTCCATCCTTCATGAATTAGCCAGCACAATAAACATCTTCATCACATCTTCTGTAATTAAGTAACCTAATGAAGTAATCCACAAAGATATGTCCCTTTTTGGTGTTGAGATTTAGGCTGAAACAGTTGAAGTGGTCCTGGTTATCCTCAAAAAGGCACTGGAAGTTGATCAGACCTGTGCTTTTAGTGCTACTGGACCAACTTCTGGAAGTTTAGGTCCTTCCTGACTGAGTGCATCCATGATGGGACAAGGACTGCTCAGAAAGACATGATTTGAAACCGAAATAATAGGTACTGTGTAAATGGAAACTTCAGGGGTTTTATGTAGCTGTTTTCAGAGATATATCTAAGGCCTTGTAAATTTTTAGATCTTTCATGGTTTTATGATCAAAGCAGAGTTGTTTACACCTCCCCTGATCTGTGCCCTGGTTTGTGAGTGATGAAAAGAATTCTTTTCTGCCTTGTATTTGTGAGGAGCATTCTGTCTCCACTCTCACCGCAATCTGTTACCATGCCAGCGCTCCCCCTTGCCATAGGACCACCACCCAAGACTGTGACCCTGATCAAAGCACAGAAAAAGCAAGAGAATCTTGCCTTAGCACCAACAAAGGATTTCTTCAATTCCCCCTATGATCGGCTGCTGGATCCCCTCCACTATCTGTGGACTGAGAGCTCCATAAGCAACCATGATTAGACTGGGGCTAGACCTTGCTCCTCTCTCTCCTAGGTTCAACAGATGTTTGCTATTGAAATTCTAAATTGTCTTTGGCATTTGTGAGCTGAGAAGTCTGGAAATCACCACAACTTCCAGTGATTCAGTTCCCCTGCGGGCTTCTCTGTCCCTGTCTGTGCCAGCTTAGCCATACTGGACTGTGCTCTTCTGTCAGACTGGTGCAACACACCTGCAACTGTTGACCTTCCAGGTTGTCTCGGGCTGAAAATTTGTTTTACTTCGTTGTTTTGTGGGTTCTGCTTCTTTAAGTTCTAGAACTTAGAGTCATTTTTTGCTGGTATTTGGAGGGGTTTGGGGAAGATCTCAAGCAAGTCCCTACTTTTACTTTGCCATCTTGGCTCTGCCCCCTCAAACATCTTAAGAATTTTGATGTTGATAAGTTTAATTAATAATTAATTTAATTATTACAATAATTACTTTACAATATAATAATAATAATTAATTAATTTAACTAATAATTAATTAATAAGATTAGATATTTCTGTCAAACAGAGTAGCTAAAGCTTTTGGAGAGTAACAGACACAATAATTAATGTGGAGGTAACCATTATTAAGTAAACAATATTGATTCAAGTCAATTAGCTATTATTAAGTACCTGCTATATGTCAGGCACAACTAGAGGATATAAAAACGGCAAAACAAATCCAAGAAAAGGGAAACACAAAACAAACAATAAAACATGGTTTATAGACCATTGTTTACAGCATAACTTTTTTTTTCTTTTTGGTAACTCTAGAGAAACTCTAATTTGTTTTGCTGGCAACAGTTCTACTGGTCTTCAAAGTAATCTTTGACCATATTGTGAACATTGTTTCTAGTGATGTTATTGGTAACCCGTTGTTTGTCCATGCTCTTCAACTCATCCAGTTAATTCCATAATTTTGACATAGGACATTCATCTAATTTTCTTGAAGTTTTTCTTTCTTTTGCATGATCTCAAAGTTATCCCAATGAAACCCAGGCTACTCAATAGTGATTTACCATTCTTGCCACTTGAACAGCCCAGAAGTACAACATTCATTTTGTTCAATTATTTTTTTATGATCCTTTACATACACATTACTTTCATAATCTCTTCATCTCAAAGTGTTGCAATTTGTTTTTCATTGTACCACACATATTTTCCATTACTTTCTATGTGATTGAAATGTAAGATATTCAGAATCAATACTAATATTTTATGAGTAGCAGTAACATAATAATACTAGTGAGTATGAGATTGAAAATAATATTGGACTCATTAAGATAAATGCTCAGTTTTCCAAAGGTAATACAATTCACTGCCTTTCTTCACTTCAGCTCTAGGATCAACTCACCATCCATTTGCAGATCATCTCCAATATATATTTTTTGATGGATGTGGTTTTTAGGTTATTGATATAACTTCATGGTACCATCTGGACAATAGCACTTTTTCATTCATTTACTACTACTAATATTACTACTCCTACTTCTACTACTCCTTCTCCTACTGCTACTTTTATTATTACCATTACTACTAGTAGTGGCTGCTTTGTTTCTATAATACTCAGTTAAATGTCCTACAAATATAGATGCATTAGTACATGAGGAACCTGTGATTGGATTAACGTGGGAAACTTTCAGTGTAGGAATTCTCTCTACTAATTAAAACGATATGCTACTGTAGCCTATCTATGTTTACTATTTACTAGATATAGATTAATAAGTTGTTTTAGACAAGGATAGGTTAAGTGAATTGCTTATTGTCACATGACCAGTAAGATGCAGGGTTGATATATTAAGCCAGGTCTTACTGGCTCCAAGTCTTCATTGTATCAAATATATCATGTCTTCTTTCTTTTTCTTACTCCATTGCTTGGCACAAAATACAGAATCATTTACGCACATCTGAGCCCTTAACAATGTCCACGAACAATGAAAATATTATAACACAATCAGCTATATAGCAAATAAAATAATAGTAACAATATACATATATAAACACATAAACATATGTATAGAGGTACACATATATGTGTGTGTGTGTGCATGTAAGAAGATCAGTTCGTATTTTACTACTTACATTTTGGAAATCATGAGTCCTTTCTTTTCAATTTATTTATCTGTGAAATTAAACTAATTTAGATGACTTTTGAGATACATTTCAGCACTAGAGCTATGATTTGATGATACACAAAATCCTGCCCATTAAGTATTTAATATCAATTAATAAAATAATATTTCTTAAATTAAATTGAATTCAATATCATCAATTAAATACACATAGTTATTGCATTGATTAAGTAATCCTTTCATGGAGTCATGTCATAGATTTACTGCATATTATTTTTGATGCCTAAAAAAAGAAATATAAACTGGCTTAAATTTAACCGATGAAAAATCTGCAGAAATATTTGATTGAAAATGTTACAGCCATGGCTTCAATGCATTTTCCTATTGTGAGATAATCCCTATAATCACTGATATCACTTCTGTTTACTTAATGATATTCTCTTCCATTCCAATTATTTTATATAATACTGATCGCAAAATGATTTCATCAAATGAATCTATTTTCATTTCATCACAGAAAATTAGTTGCCACTTGAACAGTCCACAAGTATAATATTCATTTTTTTCAATTGTTTTTTTTAATGAATCCTTCATATATGCTTTACTTTTATAATCTCTTGATGTCAAAGTGTTGCAATTTATTTTTTCATTGTACCACACACATGCCTTTACTTTAAATTTCTTAGGATTATTTAATAAGTAATGTTATCATAGAATAATTGTTGGTGTTATTTCACATCTGGCCAAACATGTGTATGGGGGAGGTTTTCATCAAGTGACATACAATTTTTGTTTATTTTTTAATCATACAATCAAAATTTGGCTCTCAGAGAATACCTAATTCTTTATGTAGTATAATGTTTAATTTTCTATAACATATAGTAGCATTTTCTGAAGAAAAAATAACAATAAATTTTTCAATTCTTTTTTGAAAACTTGGGATTTATATTTATGGATAAAGTTTTAAAATTTAGGAATGAAAAAATAAAATTGGTCAGATATGGAGTCCATGTAGCAAGAACTGGTTATATGCATTTCTTTAGCATTTTACAGCTCAAATCTCAAGGGAAATAAACTAAAAATAAATAAATAACAGATAAAATTTCTCAGCTAAATTTTAGAGTTACAGGAGCAAGATCTTGATTGAAAAGAACTACAGAGTTCATTAATCCCAACCACCTAATTTCATACATGGGAAAAATGAAACCAAAAGAGGTGAAGTTATTTGACCAAGGTTACACAAGAAGCAAGGTCAAGAGACAGAACTCAAGCAAAAGTCCTTCAACCGCAAAACCTGTAACTTTTATAAGGTAAGTTATTGCTATAGGGAGAAGCAATAACTAACATTAGGAGAATAAGGAAAGTAGAGAAACCCAGTATTTCACAAAGAATCATATCATAAACAGCCCAAAAAATGAACCAATAAGAAACCTTATGCCCCAAGATAAGTATATGGAAATGCAGAAAATTTAGATGGTAGTGATCATGTTAGTACTAGTTGTAGTAGTTATAGTCATAGTATTTAATATTATTAACAGAAGTTTTGGTAGTGCTAGTGGTGGCATTGGTCCTACTAGTTATTATGATAGTAATATCAGTAGTCATAATTATAATAAAAAGTGTTATGTCATGCTAAGTTTTGCAAAACACATTTTATATTTCATCTAATTTGATCCTCATAATAATACTTTGAAGTGGGTTTCATTACCCTTATTTCACAAGTAAAATAGTAAGTAAGACTGAGGGATATTGAGTAATATACCCAGAGTCTCAATGGCTGAAGAATGGTTGACATTGGATTTAAACTTGCCTTCCAAAATTCAAATCCACAACTCTGTCCACTATACCTCCTTGCAACAGATGAGATGTTCCAAAAGTCATAGTGAAAAAAGTCAATATGGCCTTAAGAAGACCTCATGTTTACTACAGACTTTGTGGGAAATAATCCATGAATATAAAAAAAATGGGAGAAGAAATCAATAAAATGGCTTATGTGAGAAAATCTGGGAACAAGTGTGGCCAGGTGAGGAGCATTTATCTGGGTGAAGATTAAAAGAGGAGGGTCAGAAGGAAGAAATAACAGAAGAATTCAGAAAATGGATCATAATAATGGAAAAATAAGATGGCAGAGGAAAGGGAGGAACTCCCCTGAGCTCTCTCCCCAAACCTTCCAAATTCCTTTAAATAATTACTCTAAACAAATTTTAGAGTGTCAAAACTCAAAACAAAATGGAGTGAAACAATTTTCCAACCCAATACAACTTAGAAGGCTGTCAGGGCACGTGTGTTGCACGAGTGGGGAAGCAGAGCAAATTCCAGCTCAGGCTGTGCCAACAAAGACCAGGTCCCGGCAAACCAGGAGTAGGTCTCAGTGTGACTGCCTCACTGGCAGCAGTGGAGGTGTCTAGACTTCTCAGCTCATGAATGGTAAGGGGATTGGACAATGGGTCAAATGGAGTTATACAGGGGTTCTTTTGCTGATATCAGGTTCATGGCTCTGTTGCAATGCCTATTCTTGGATTCAAGTCACAGACCCAAGGGTAAGGAGGAACACTAGCCCAAGCGAATTTAGGACCTTAGGGGAACAGAGACTCTGCTCACAGTTCCATTATTGAAAAGAGTTCTTGTGAGGGTGGCTAGGTGGTGAAGTGAAAAGTCTACCAGCCCCAGAGTCAGGAGGACCTAAGTTCAAATCTGAACTCAGACACTTTACATTTACTAGCCATATGATTTGGGGCAAGCCACTTAGCCCCAATTGCCCAGGCTTCCCCCCTCCATAAAGGAAAAAAAAATTGTTCTTGTGTTGAATCACAAATGAGTGCAAAATATAGGAGAGAAAGTAAACATACTTCTCCCAAGATCATACCCCATGGGAAAAATTAAGACATTATAGGTCCCCAGAATTACTTCCAAAAACCGCTGAACAACAAAATCTCTAGGTTGAGACAATACCCCCTCTACTTGGGAAGCAGCAAAGTTAAGAGTCAAGAAATATAATGGAAAAAAATGAGCAAACAAAAGAAAAAACTTCTGACCAAAGAAAGTTACTATGGTGACAAGGAAGAGCGATATACATATTCAGAGGAAGACAACACAAAGACAACATGCAGAGGCTGACATAGCTAGTGGAGTCAGACACAGCACATGGAGGTGGGCACAGCATGCAGAGGCAGATGCAGTCAGAGTAACCCTGGGCAAGCTCAATCAACAGCCACAAGAGTGATTCCTAGGCCTATCACCACAAAACTAAGGATCTACCAGAACTGGGTAAAAGACAAACACAGGGTCCAAGGAAATGACAGCAGCTACACCTGGGGTTATTCACCCACAGCCCAGAAGTTCAAGAATCACCTACCTGAACTTCCAGAGAACAAGATTGTGGAGCAAACCCCAGCTGCTCTAATCCCCCAACTTTGACCCTGAAAACCCAGAGAATATTGCCCCAGAGTAAAACTCTAAAATTTTGGAACTAACTTCAGTTACTTCGGAGTCCTAGTGGAAGGGCATGGCTAAGGCTGTGCTTTAAAATTGGTGAAAAAAAAAAAAAACAGATAGCAAAGACAAAGACTTCCGAATCCTGTAATTGTGAACATGAAGAACCAAAATTCAGAAGGAGAGAGTATTGACTCTACACCCACAGCTGAAGCCTCAAAAGGGAATATGAGCTGGTCTCAAAACCAGAAAGCATTCTTGGAAGAATGTTAAAAATAGAATTAGAGAGGTAAGAGATAAATTGCCTATTATTTTAAAATTACAATTGCAAAAATAGAAAAAAAAACAAACATTTCAATGAAGAAAACAACTCTTTAATAATAAAATGTGTGAAATGGAAAAAGAGTTTTAAAATCTAAATGGAGAAAATAAATCCCTAAAAATGAAATCTGAACATATGGAAAAGGAACTTTAGAAATTAATAGAGAAAAATAATTCTCTAAAAATTAGAATCAGTCAAATCAAAGCTAATGACTATATTAGACATTAAGAATCAAAGATGAAAAATTATAAAACAATATGTTAAAAGACTCAATGGAAAAATAACAGATGTGGAGAACAGAACCAGGAGAGAGAATTTAAGAATTATTGGTCTACCAGGAAGACATGAAAAAAAAAAAAAGAGCCTAGACAGCATCTTCCAAGAAATCATCAAGGAAAACTGCTCTGAGGTCCTAGAACCAGAGGGTAAAAATAATTTTCAAAGAATCCACCAGAGAACTTCTGAAAGAGATCCCAAATTGAAAACTCTGAGAAGTGCTGTAGCCAAATTCCAGAACTATCAGGTAAAGGAGAAAATACTGCAAGCAACCAGAAAGAAACAATTCAAATATTGTGGAATTATAGTCAAGATCACACAGGATGTAGCAGTTTTTACACTGAAAGATTGGAGGGACTGGAATATGATATTTCATAGGGCAAAATAGCTCAGGCTACAACCAAGGATCAGCTATCCAGCAAAATTAAGCATAATGTTTTAGGCAAGGAGATAGTCATTCAATGAAATGAAGGACTTCCAGACCTTCCTGATGAAAAAGCCAGGGCTCAGTGGAAAATCCAATCTCCAAATGCAAGACTCAAGAGAGACATGGAAAGGTAAAAAGTGAACACACACACACACACACACACACACACACCAACACAACTTGTTATTTAATAAGAGCAAACTGTTTGAATTCCTGTATGGGAAGCTGATAACTGTCAATATTGAGAATTGTGTCCTTATCATGACATTTAAAAGGGATTTAGATAAACAGAGGGTGTGGGTATAAATTAACTAAAGTGATGATTAAAACAAACCTTATTAAAGGGTGTAAAAGGACCATAATGGGAGAAGAGGAAAGGAGGAAGCAAAAAAAGGTATATTATGCCACAGAAAGAGGCATAAAAACATATTTTATTAGAGGGAAAGTAGGGAGGGAGTTAAACATATGAGCTATGCCCTCATTGGTTTTGGTGTAAGGAGGAAAGAACATCATCAGTTATGTATAGAACTCTATCATGAAGAGACATAAAACTTATCATAATAGAGCGAAAGAAGGGAGAGACTGTAGCACTGTATGAGGTTTATTCTCTTCAATCTTGGTTAAAGGAGGAAATAACATACTACATTAATTATAAAAATGTATTATACTCTAAAAGCAGCTGAAGGGGGAAGGGGGATGAAAATGGGGGTTGCTTAGAAGGGAAGGAAGAAATAGTAAGGAGTAAGGCTAGAAAACCAGAGGCAGGGGATTTTAGTGAGAGAATGCTGAGGGTGGCAGTGGTCAAAAGAAAACTCTTAAGGAGGGGAAAGGAGAAGGGAGAAACAAAACTATAAATAGGGGAGTGATTGGATGGAGGGAAAGACAGATAATATTCACAACAGTGAATGTGAATGGGATGAACTCTCCCATAAAACATAGGTAGATAGTAAAATGGATTAAAAAAACCATAATCCTACAATATTTTGTTTATGAGAAACACATTTGAAACAGGGGGATACACACAGGGTAAAGATAAAAGTCTGGAATAGAATATATTATGTTTCAGCAAAAGTAAATAAAAAAGCAAGGGCAGCAATCTTTATCTCAGATAAAGCAAAAACTAAAACAGATCTAATTAGAAGAGATAAGGAAGGAACCTACATCCTGCTAAAAGGCACCATTGAAAATGAAGCAATATCATTCCTAAATATATATACAACAAGCGGTATAGCATCCAAATTCCTAGAGGAGAAGTTAAGGGCGTTAGTGGAAGAAATAGATAGCAAAACTATACTAATGGAGAATCTCAAACTTTCCCTCTCTAAAATTGACAAAATTAACTTCAAAATAAACAAGAATGAAGTTAAGGAGGTGAATAGAATGTTAAAGAAGGTAAATATTATAGACCTCTGGAGAAAATTGAATGGATATAAAAAGGAATATAACTTCTCAGTGGTACATGTCACATACACAAAAATTAACCATATACCAGGGCACACAAACCTCACAATTCAGTGTATCAAGGGAGAAATACTAAATCAATCTTTCTCAGATCATGGTAGAATAAAAATTATATGTAATAAAGGGTCATGGAAAGATAGACTAAAACTAATTGAAAACTAATGAAATCCAACAAGAAGATATGAAAAGATAAATTCCATTTAAAATTACTGTAGACATTATAAAATATTTGGGAAACTACTTGCCAAAACAAACCCAGGACCTATAGGAACACAATTATAAAACTTTTCACACAAATAAAGTCAGATCTACATAACTGGAAAAAAATATCACTTGCTCATGGTGTTAGATCAAGTTAATATAATAAAAATGATAATTTTACTTGAATTAATTTTCATATTTACAACCATACCAATCTATGAAAAAAATTATTTTATAGAGGTAGAAATAATAGTAACAAAATTCACCTAGAAGAACCAAAGGTCCAGAATATAAAGGGAATTAATGAAAAGAAATGCTAGGGACGGTGGCCTAGCTATTACAGATTTTAATCTGTATTATAAAGCAGCATTCATAAAAATTATTTGGTGCTGGCTAGGAATAGAGTAGTTGATCAGTGGAATAGATCAAGTACAGGAGACACAGCACTCAATGACTATAGTAATCTATTTTTCGATAAAGCCAAATATCCCAGCTTCTGAGATAAGAACTCACTATTTGACAAAAATAATGCTGAGAAAACTGGAAAAAGAATATGGAAGAAACTGGGTATAGATGAATATCTTATACCATATACCAAAATCAAGTTTAAATGGGTGCATGATATATGTATAAAAGCTAATACAATAAGCAATCTGGGAGAGCAAGGAATAGTTTACCTGTCAGATTTATAGAGAAGGGAAGATTTTATGACCAAACAAGAGTTAGAAAGTATTATGTAATGGGAAATGGTTAATTTTATTACATTAAATTAAAAAGTTTTATATAAAAATGTCAATGTACCCAAAATTATGAGAGGAGTGGGAAATTGGGAAAGAAATTTTACAACCAGTGTATCTGATGAAGGCCTCATTTCTAAAATATACAGAGATTTGAGTCAAATCTATAAGAATACAAGTTATTCCCCAATTAGTAAATGGTTAAAGAATATGGACAGTTTTCAGAGTAAGAAATTACAGATATCTATAAGCATATGAAAAATGCTCTAAATCACTACTGATTACAGAAATGGAAATCAAAACAACTTTGAGGAACCACATCTCATTCTTCAGATTGGCTCAGATGAAAAAAGAGGAAAATGACAAATGCTGGAGATATGAAAAAATTGGTATACTAATGAATTGTTGGTGAAGTTGTGAACTTATGCAACAAATCTGGAGAGCATTCTGGAACCATGCCCAAAGTTTTATTAAAAAGTGCATACTCTTTCACCCAGCAATACAGCTTCTAGGGCTGTATCCCAAAGAAATCACAGAAGTGGGAAAAGGACTTGTATGTACATAAATATTTATAGCAGCTCTATTTGTGGTGGCAAATTTTTGGAAATCAAGAGGATGCCCATCAATAGGGGAATGACTATACATGTTGTGTTATATGAATGTAATGGAATAATACAGTGTTTTACGCAATGAGGAGTAGTGGGTCTCCTTCTAACACCTCCTCCAATTCATGTAAAAATGACACTAACAAACTTCGGAGTTACAGAACCCACAAAATGACACAAAGAAACTAAGGTTCAGCTGAAGACAGACCAGCAGGCCAGCAGGAAGGGGCCAGCACAACAATCTAGGAGCTGAGCCCAGCCCTGAAGGAGCTGGACATTTTAGACTCAGGGCAGCCACAACCAGCCACTGGCTGGAGGGATTTCAGATCACCAGCAGCTGTGGGGGTTTCCAGAATTATCAACCCATACATGTTAAAGAAAAAGAGAGAGGTCATTGTAGTGTGGACTTTAGGACCTGGGAGTTCTGGGAGTGTAATCCAGCCTTTGCCTCAGTGGTGAGAACTGGCTGAGGCATGGCAGCTGACCTGCCACATGGCTGCTTCAGAGATCCTGGCCAGGAGATTGTAGAGGGACCAAGTGACCAATCTGAGGGGGATTAGCTCTTGCTTTAACCTGCTTGGATCTCGATCACTTTCTGGGGTGGAGGTCCTGGGGTGAATGACCAGTGTGCCAGAGCATGTGGAGGCTTGAGAGAGAGAAAGCAACTAATAGCTCCAGCAGCTGAGAAAACCCTAGCAATAGGGACAAAGTTGCCACCTCTGGTAGCAGAGTTCTATTGTGGCAAAAAGCTCAAAAGTTAAGTAATTGAGTGGCAACGTGAGCAAATTAGGGAAGCAAGGCAAGCACAGCAGTCTGATGTTGCATTCCTAATTTGTGGACAAAATGGATTGGGGCATGGAACAGGGGGAAGGCAGAGAAGTCAGAACACCTGCAACAAAATCTTCCAACAAAAGAATAAGCTTCTTACAGTCCATAGAGGAGCTTAAGAAGAATTTGAAAACCAAATGAGAGTAATGGAGGAAAAATTAGGAAGAGAAATGAGAATGATGCAAGAGAAGTATGAAACGAGAGTCAACAACCTGACAGAGGAACTAACACCTTAAAAACAGACTAACTCAAATGGCAAAAGAGGCTCAAAAAGGCAATGAGGAGAAGGATGCCTTAAAAAAAGCCGAATTTGCCAGATGGAAAAAGAATCTCAAAAGCTCATTGAAGAGTATCATTCTTTGAGAATAACATTGGAGCAAATGGAAGCTAGTGACTTTATGAGAAATCAAGATACTATTAAACAGATACAAACAAATGAAAAATAGAAAGAAATGTGAAATATCTCATTGGAAAAACCACTGACCTGGAAAATAGATCCAGGAGAGATAATTTAAAAATTATTAGAGTAACTGAAAGCCATGATCAAAAAAAGAAACTTGAAATCATCCTTCAAGAAATTCTCAAGGAAAATTGCCCTGATGTTTTAGAACCAGAGGTCAAATAGAGGTTGAAAGAATCAATGGATCACCTCCTGAAAAAGATCCCAAAAAGAAAACTCCTAGGAATATTATAGCAAGGTTATGGAATTCCCATATCAAGGAGAAAATATTACAAGCAGCGAGAAAGAAACAATTTTAATACTGTGGAAACCCAATCAGGATAACACAGGATCTGGCACTGAGGGATCGAAGGGGTTGGAATATCATATTCCAGAGGTCAAAGGAGCTGGGATTAAAACCAAGAATCCCCTACCCAGCAAAAGTTTCGGGGGAAAATATGGTCATTCAATTGAATAGAGGACTCCCAAGCATTCTTGATGAAAAAAACCATAGTTGAATACAAAATCTGACATTCAGGTACAAGAAGCAAGAGAAGGATGAGAAGGTAAATAGGGGAAAGAAATCATAAGGAACTACTTACATTCCTACGTGGAAAAACTATAATTGTAACTTGTGAATCTTTTCTCAGTATGAGAATAGTTGAAGGGAACATAAAGACACACACACACACACATATATATATATGTACATATACCTGTATGTCTATATAGGAGGGTATATGGGCATATGAATAAATATGTGAGTATTTTGATCTATGTGTACAGATATACATAGACAAAGGGCACAGGACCATTTGAATAGGAAGGTGTGATACTTAAAACATGAAATTAAGAGATGAGAAAGGAATCTAATGAGAAGAGATGGTGAGAGATAGAATGGGGCAAATTATCTCACATAGAAGAGGCAAGTGAAAACTCTTACAATGGAGGAGAAGAACAGGAAGGTAAAAGGGAATGAGTAAACCTTATAGGCTGCTTGTAATATTCTCTCCTTAATCTGGGAATTCCAGAACCTGGCTATAATATTCCTAGGAGTTTTCTTTTTGGGATCTTTTTCAGGAGCTGATCGGTAGATTCTTTCAACCTCTATTTTACTCTCTGGTACTAAAACATCAGAACAGTTTTCTTTGAGAACTTCCTGGAGGGTGATTTCTAGGTTCTTACTTTGGTCACAGTTTTCAGGTAGTCCAATAATTTTTAAATTATCTCTCCTGGATCTATTTTCCAGGTCAGTGGTTTTCCGATGAGATAGTTCACATTGCCTTCTATTCTTTCATTTGTTTGGATCTGTTTGACAGCATCTTGATTTCTCATAAGTCATTAGGTTCCATTTGCTCCAATCTAATTCTGAAGCAATGATTCTCGCCATTGAGCTTTTGAGATTCTTTTTCCATTTGGCAAATTTGGCTTTTTAAGGCATTCTTCTCCTCATTGCCTTTTTGAGCCTCCTTGGCTATTTGAGTCAGTCTGTTTTTTAAGGTATTTTTTTCCTCAGTCAGGCTGTTGACTTGCATTTCATAATTTTCTTGCATTGTTCTCATTTCTCTTCCCAATTTTTCCTCCACTTCTCTTATCTGCTTCTTAAGGTACTCTATGGCCTATAAACAGCTTGTATTTTCCTTTGAGGCTTTTGGTGCCGGAGTTCTGACTTCACTCTTTTGCTCCTGTTCCATGCTTTGCTTCTTTTTGTCCCCAAAATAGGAGTGTAATGTTGGAATATTCTGTCTGCTTTATTTCCTTTGCCTGCTCATTTTGCCACTCAATTACTTGTCTTTTGGGCTTTTTGTCACAGTAGGACTATGCCTCCAGACAGAGGAGCTTTTCTTCCAAACGCTGGGGTTTTCTCAGCCGCTGGAGGTATTAGATGGGTGCCCTCTTTGAGGTCTCCACATGCTCTGGCAAGCTGGACATGCACCCCAGGACCTCCACCCTAGACTGCAATCCAGATCCAAGCAGGTTAAAGCAAGAGGGATTACCCCTCACACTGGTGCTTGGTCCCCCTACACTCTGCAGGCCAGGAGCTGGCTGGCTGTGCTGGAGTCTCAGTGGCTTCTCGCCCCAGAGGTAAAAGTCACGCACTCCCACTTACTGGTGCCAAATTCCAGACTGCATTTGCCTCTCACTTTGTCCTTCGCATCTATGTGTTGATAAATCTGGAAACTGCCACCGCTGCTGATCTGGAGTCCCTCTGGTTGGTGGCTGGTCAGGCACGGTCTGGGGCGAAAGCCTTGGTGTGGGGCTGGGCTTGGCTCCCATAGTGCTGCACTGGATTCCTGCTGGCCTGCCAGACTGTCCTCAGTGGGAGGTTAGATTCTGGGTGTCATTTTGTCGGTTCTGCAGCTCCAAAGTTTGTTTAGAGTCCCCTTTTTACATGGATTGGGGAAGGTGGAAGCTGGAGCCATGGTAAGGTCATGCTTCTACTCCACCATCTTGGCTCCACCTTCCCAGGCTCATTTTTTGATCATGACTTTCAGGTAGTCCAATAATTTTCAAATTATCTCTCCTAGATTTATTTTCCATGTTAGTGGTTTATCTAATGAGATATTTAACTTTGCCTCCTATTTTTTCATTTGTTTGGTTCTGTTTTATAATATCTTGATTTCTCCTAAAGTCATTAGCTTCCATTTGCTCCAATCTAATTTTGAAGGAATTATTTATTCTCTTCAGTGAGTTTTTGAAATTCCTTTTCCATCTGGGCAATTTGACTTTTTAAGTCATTCTTCCTCTCATTGGCTTTTTGGATTTCTTTTGTCATTTGACTTTGTCTATTTTTATTATTTTCTTCAGTATTTGGGGGGTCTCTTTTAGTGGACTGTTTACTTGCTTTTTGTAGTTTTCTTGCAGTATTCTCATTTCTCATCCTAACTTTTCCTACACTTCTCATACTTGATTTTCCAAATTCTTCTTGAGCTCTTCCATGGCCTGCTACCAGTTTATATTTTTCTTGGAGGTGTTTGATGTAAGAGTTTTGGCTTTTTTTTTTCTTCCTATGGTTCCATGTTTTTATCCTCTTTGTTCCTCCAAAAAATATTCTATTGTCTAGGTGGCAGATAGAGGGTGCCGTGAGTAGAGCTCTGTCCCTGGAGTCTGGAGGACCTGAGTTTAAATCTGGCCTCAGACATTTAACACTTACTAGCCATGTGACCTTGGGCAAGGCACTTAACCTTAATTGCCCTGTCTTCACCCCTCCAAAAAGCAAAAAAAAGTTTCTATGATCTGATTGCACTTACTCTTTTTGCTCATCATGTCAGCCAATTACTTGATTTTATACTCTTTGCCATGGTAGAAGTCTTTTTCCATAGAGGAGAGAGATGTGTCCCTAATCTGTGTGATTTTGTGGAGTTGTTGTCAGAGCCATGATGAGGCCACCCTTTGTACAGCTGCCACAAGCCCTGCCACACTAGCACTCCTCACTCCAGGACCACCACCCAAGACTGCAACCCAGGTTGAAGCAGGTAAAACTAACAGCAATTGCCCTCTGAATGATCTCTTGGTCCCTCTAAAATCTGTAGGCCAGGACATCTGGAGGCAACCAGAAAGCAGAAACTGCAGGTGCTGGGCCAACACCACCTCTGCTACCTTAGAGGCAGGGGCTAGACCACCCTCCTATCTTACCCAGTTCCAAGAGTATTCCCTACTGACCTTTTACTTTCATTTTGGCTTTTATTAGTTGTGAAGTCTGGAAACTGCCACAGCTGATGGTTATTCACTCTCCTGAAGTCTGCTCTGGATATCTGGACCTCAATTCTTATCTGGCACAACTCCTGAAGGACTGTGCTGGGCTCCCAGCCTGGTGTGATAGACCCTTTCTGTAGGCCTGCTAGGCTACCTTCAGCAGAAGATTTGTTTCTGTCACTTTTTGGGTTCTGTAGCTCTAAAATTTATTTAGAGTAATTTTTTTTATAGGTATTGTAGGTAGGTGGAGTGGCAGCTCAAGCAATCTCCTGGTTCCATATTTTTACTCCATCGTCTTGGCTCTGCCCTCCCACTTTGAATTGGCTATAATTATTTATGATAAAAATGTATATTCAAGAAAATAATGAATTTCAAGCTTTCCTAATAAAAAAGACCCAACCTGAATTGAAAATTTGACTTTCAAATAAAAAGGAGCATAAATCGGCAAACAGAAAAGGGAAATCATAAGGGATGAAAATAATGTTAAACTGTTTATATTCCTACATTGGAAAGTTATATTTATAACTCATAAAAGGGTTTTCATTGTTAGGGTAGTTAGAAGGTGTATACATAGAAAGCAGAGGTGTAGGTTGAATGTGATGTTCTGATTATGCAACAAAATATAATTATGGGATAAGAAATAAAAATGCAATGGGAGATGAAGAGAGGGAGAGATAGAATGGGATAAATAGCTCACATAAAAGAGGCCTGACAGAGATTTTACAGTGGATGGAGAAAGAGGGGAAGTAGGAAAGGAAAGACATGGTTCTCGCTCATATTGGAATTGGCTCAAAGAGGAAATAGTATTCACACTTAGTTGGGTATAGATATCTATCTTACCCTATAGGAAAGCAAGAAAGGAAGGGGATAAGATAAGGAGGGTAGAGGAAACTAATAGAGGGTGAGCAGTTTGGAGGAGGTAAAAGTCAGAAACAAAACACTTTTGAGAAAGGAGAGGGTAAAAAGAGAGAAAGTAGCGTAAATAGGGGGAAATAGGACGGAGGGCAATACATGTTTGGTAATCATTATTATGAAAAAATACAATGTTTCTCTGATAAAGACTTCATTCTCTGAACAACTGAGTCATTTTTTTGAAAAGCCACTCCTCAATTGAAAATTGCTTAAATAATGTGAAAAAAATATTTTTCAGACAAAGTAATCAATGCTATGCATAGGCATATGGGGAAAAGGTGCTCTAAATCACTATTGATGAAAGAAATACAAATTAAAACAACTTTGAGCTACTGCCTCACACCTGTCAGACTGACTAATATAATAAAAAAGGAAAAAGGCCAATGTAGGAAAGAATGTGAGAAAATTAAAACACTAATGTGCTGTTGGTGAAACTGTATACTGATTCAAACATTCTGGACAGCAATTTGGAACTTTATCCTAAGGGCTATAAAACCATGCCTACCCTTTGACCAAGAAATACCACTGCTAGGAGTATATCACAAAGAGATAAAAAAGGGGAAAGAAAAGCAAAGGATTATGTGTAACAAAATATTCCTAGCAGCACTTTTAGTTGTGTTCAAGAATTGGAACCTGAGGGGTTGTCCATCAATTGGGGAATGACTGAGCAAGTTGTTTTCTATCATTGTGATAGAATACTATTGTGCTTTATGAAACAATGATCAGGATGCTCTCAGGGAAAACAACAAGAACAACACTGAGAGACTGACATGATCTTATGCAAGTGGAACAAGGAGAACATTTTACACAGTAGCAGAAATATCGTATGATGTTTTACTATGACAAGCTTAGATATTCTAAACGATATGATGACCCAAAACAATTCTGCAGAACTTCTGGTGAAAGGTGCTGTCCATCTCCATAGAAAGAACTAATGGAGCCTGAATGCAGATCAAATATACTTTGTCTTTACTTTCTTTATTTTTCTTTTTTTTTAAACTGTTTTCTTTCACAGAATGACACATGGAAATGTATTTTGCATGACTATACATGTATAGCCCATGTCAAATTCCTTGCTTTCCCTATGCAGGAAGAAGGCAGGAGAGAATTTGGAACTCAATTTGAAAAAAAAAAAGACAATGTTAATGTTGTTTGTGAATATACTTATGAAAATAAAATGTTAAATAAGAAAAATAATCGAAGTGTGGTATTGTAATAATAATGAACTGAAACTACTTAAAAATTCATGTGAGCTATCTTTGTCTTTGTCTCTCTGTCCTTTCTCTGAGTCTCTCTGTCTCCTTACCCGTCTATCTTTTTTCTCTCTCTATGTCCAATAAACACAATGAATAATTTCTTGGCATCCCATAATTAGGATACTAATGAAGTAGAGTAATAGATTGATCTGGAGACCTCCAAGGACACTTCCAATTCTATGATTCCATATGAACACATTTGAAATAAGAATTGTTACTGGTATGTGTCAATCCATAAATCAGTGACAGTGCTGCTGCTGCTGGTGATGGTGATGATAAGATATCTAATGAAACAAATGATTGAATTTATGGTCATAAAGTTAGCCAGAAAGTTGTTTTGATCCTATGTTATCACTTTTTGAGATGTGTAGATGCATTATCAGAGTTTATGAAAGCTAACCTGGATATAATAACAAAGAATTTACCATAATTTACTATTATAAATATATTAATTGAATTTATTTAGCATTTTTACACCTAAATAAAATGATTTGGTCAAATGGCCAAAAAGAAGAGAAAAAAAATAATTATTTTAGTGTGAAGTAGAATATTTTTTTGGTCACTACTATCTTATCTATTTTCTGTTAAAATGTTTTCAGTAACTAACCATTATCTACTCTTTTAAACATTTCTCTTAGATTTTACCTCTAATTCCAGTATTTCCTTTTAATATCTAATATATGATTAAAACACAATGATATATTAGAGACATTTAATGTAAAGAGAAATGATAATGAGGTTTAGAGATATCTAGTTTCACAACTTGGCTATAAAATGACTTTGAAGACATAACCACTGTGAGCACCAGTTAATTCATCAGTAAACTGGAGATAAAATTCAATTCTGGCAAGAGACAGGTAGATGACAAGTTGGATAGAGTGGTGAGCCTGGAGTCAGAAAGACTTGAGTTAAAATAGTGCCTCAGACATTTACTTTATGTTTGACCCTGGCAAATCACTTGACCTACCTGCCTTAGTTTCTTCAACTCCAAAATAGTGACACTAATAACATCTAATTCTCAGGTTTTCTAGAAGGATGGAATGAAATAATATGGTAAAATCAATTAGCAAAGTGTCTGAAATATAGTAGACAATAATGCTTGTTTTCTTTCTTGATATTTGCAGGACAGTGAGGATTATTGTTAGTGAAATTATGACAGAAACTTCAAAGTGCTCTAAAATATATGTTATGCTTTAGATAATATAAAATGCTTAAAAGTCTACCTGCCAAGGTAGTATATTGAGCATATTAATACAAGGAACTATATGAACACAATTACAAAACACTTTTAACACAATTAAAGTCAGAACTAAACAATTTGAAAAATATTAATTACTCATTGGTAGGTGGCAAAAATACAATAAAAATGTCAATTTTACCTAAGTCAATCTATTTGTTCATTGCCACACCAGTTAAACTGCCAAAAATGTATTTTATTGAGCCAGAAAAAAATAACAAAATTTAACCTGAAGAACAAACTTCAAGTATATCAAAAGAATTAATGACAACAAATGCAAAGGAAGGCAGCCTTGACATACCATATGTAAAACTATGTTATTAAACAATAATCATCAAATCAATTTAGTGCTGAATAAGAAATACAGTGGTGGATCAGTGGAATAGGTTAGGCACACAAGACACAGTAGTAAACGACTATAGTAATATGCTGTTTGATAAACCCAATGACCCAAGCTTTTGAACAAAAACTCATTTGACAAAAACTGCTGGAAAAACTAGAAAACAAAATGGGCAGAAAGATAGGTCAAAATGGGTACAATAAATGCGGATAATATAAGAACATTAGAGAATCATAGGATAATTTACTTGTCATATCTATAGATAAGGGAAAAAAATTAGAGCCAAACAAGTTATAGAGAGCATTACAAAATGTAAAATGGATAATTTTGTTTATATCACATTAAAAAAATGTTTTCACACTGACAAATGCAACCAAAATTAGAAGGAAAACATAACATTGAGGGGGCAGGATTTGCATCAAGTATCTCTGATAAAGGCTTCATTTCTCAAGTATATATAGAACTGAGTCAAATTTACAGAAATACAAGCCATTCTCCAATTGATCAATGGTCAGTAGGTATAAATGGGGAGTTTTTAGATGAAGAAATCAAAGCTATCTATAGTCATATAAAAATACTCTAAATCACTGTTGATTAGAGAAACCCAAATTAAAAAAAAAACCACTGAGGTACCACCTCATACCCAATAGATTGTTAATGAGACAGAAAATTAAAATGATAGATTTTGGAAGGGATGTGGTCACATGGAACACTAATGCACTTTTGCTGGAGTTGTAAACTGATCCAACCATTCTAAAGAGTAATTTGGAACATGACCAAATGATATACATACTCTTTGATCCAGTAATATCACAACTAGTTCTCCATCCGAAAGAAATTTTTTTAGTGTGAAAAGAACCTAATTGAACAAAAATATTTGTAGCAGTTCTTTGGAGCCTAGGAATTGGGATTTGAGAGAAAGCCCATCAATTGGGGAGATTGTAATGACATAATATTTTTCTGTAAGAAATGGCAAGTGTTATATTTCAGGAAAAAACCCTGTAAAGACTTATTTGAACTGATACAGAGCAAAATAAATAGAACCAGGAGAACATTGTATGCAGTAAAACAATATTATCTGATGAACAACTGTGAACAATTAGCTATTTTCAGCAATAAAATAATCTAAGACAATCACAAAGGACTCAAAATGAAAAATGTTTTCTGTCTTAAGAGAAAAAGCTGATGACTTCTGAGTTAATACTGAAGCATGCTATTTTTAATTTTTTTTCCTCCTTCCTTCCTTTCTCTTTCTTTCTTTCTTCCTTTCTCTTTCTTTCTTTCTTTCTTTCTTTCTTTCTTTCTTT
>NW_027186473.1:35075690-35104804 GCF_028583685.1 Petaurus breviceps papuanus
TTTCTTTCTTTCTTTCTTTCTTTCTTTCTTTCTTTCTTTGTCCTTCCTTGTTTCTTCCCACCTTGTCTTCCACAAAATGACTGGTATAGAAATGTTTTACATGATTATTACAAGTATAATTTAAATCAGATTGCTTACCATCTCAGGTAGAGGTGGGAATGGCATCGAGGGAAGGATAGAAATTTTTACTTAAAACTTCAAAAAAGTTTAAAATTGTTTTCATATGTATAGAGGAGAAATGATATATTTTTTTGAAAGAAAACTATTTCAAATAGAAAATTTGAAAAAACTCCTATGGTATAATAAAATTAAAAAAAACTTTTAAAACACACTATGTCATTATCACAGACATATTTCTTTTTATCTTTACTTTCATTTATGAAGATTTGAATAGAAATTTATATTAATAATAACTTTATAGATAGAATACTATACTTGCATTAATGAAAACATGGTTTGAAATTATTCTTCGGACTCTTACTAGTTGTGTGATTTTGACCAACTTTACCTCTTTGAAACCCAGATTGTCTATAAAATGGTTATAAAATGCTTATGATTCCTACCACACAGATTTATTGTGAAGGTCAAATGAAAATTTATTACATGTATATCCATGTATATGTAAATATATGTGTACATGGATTGATAGATATATAACTATTTTTGTAAGTGTCAGTTATAATCATTATCTATCAAACTGGAACTTTGTTTTTTGTTTTTATATTGTCTAAGATATTTAACATTTATTTAAGAGAAGTGGAATGATCAAACACAGAGCACCAGAAAATAAGGCATAATCTGAGCCATCATATAGTCTAAATATTTAGTCATTTTCAATCATGCCTAACTCTTTTTGAACTGTTTTGAGGTTTTCTTTTCAAAGATACTGTAGTAGTTTGCCTTTTCCTTCTCAATATCATGTTATAGATGAAAAACGGAAATAAAACAGGGTTAAGTGACTTGTCCCAGATCACATAGCTAGTAAGTATCTGAGATCACATTTGAACTCAGGAAGATGAATCTTCATGACTTCAGCCCCAACAATCTATTGTAGCACCCCACCTGCCATACTCTAAATTAAAGTAACTCAAAAAATAAAGGTTTTTTAAAAAATATATATTTGGAATAATTCCCAGATGAGTGTCTTGTATATAGTAGAGTTTAATGAATGCTTACTGAATGTAATGAAAAATTAAAAGGTTTCTATTCAAATCCAAGCTAGCATGACATTATTGTAGATGTCATACAAGCATGGCTCTGGGGAGGATTCTGTAGCCCAAATCACCCTGTTAGGCTTACACATAAATGGCTTGGGAGGAGATTCTGTCTTTGAATTGACTTTATTTTTGCTATTTGGAAAGGGGGAAGCAGGGCAATTGGGGTAAAATGACTTGCCCAAGGTCACACAGCTAGTTAATGTTAAGTGTCTGAGGCTGGATTTGAACTCAGATCCTCCTGACTCCAGGGCCAGTACTCTATTAACTGTGCTACCTAGCTGCCCCATAAAATGACTATTTTAAGTGTGAAAGATTAAATATCACCTATGGTTAATAGCTTTTTACAGTTACTCTGAACCTCAGAAAAGTCTCTAAAATGACTCACAATTCTCAAGTTGCCGAAATGATATTAATGTATTTATGCTCCTGCATAATATATGGCCTGGACAGCTACTTTTATACTGTGAAAGCAGACCATATAAACACTTAACTAAATTTTGGTCCTGCAAGCAAGGAAGAATCATTATTCCTGCCCTCAAGGACCTTGCATTTTAATTAAAGAAGACTACCAAAAAAAGGCAACTAGAAAACTGAGAGTGATTGACTGGTGCCTGTGGTAGTTTAGGGGAGGGGTGGGAGGTGGAGCAATTTGGAATAGTTGTCCAGAGATTCAAGCACTGAGTTGGATTATATAGACATTTTGGGGGTGAGCATGGCTGGCATATGTACTTCTTCAAAAGTGGGTTCCAAGGAGGATTTGAGTCCTCAGAGGAGGGTATAAAATTTGAGGTATTGATAACAACACATGGCCAGATGTGGAAAAGTAGATAACCTCAGTGGTATATTTCTCCATATTGTTATAAAGTTGCAAAGAATGCTGTTAGAGGCTATGTGAATTATCCTGTTGCTCAAAGTGTTTCAGACTGAAGATCTTATCTCAGGAGTTCATGACTCAATCAATATTCTATCTGCTTCTTCGTGTTATGGAAACCACTAAGGAAAGGCCTTCAGGTATGTTGGATAGAAAAACTTTGTGTGGGGGATCGATGCTCCACAATAACAAGATTCTGATGGAATGAGAAGGTGGGGAAGTAAGATGCAATATCTACATAATGAATCCTTTGAAGTGTCTCGCTCACTTTTTCTCTTTATTTCATTTTACTTGGCATCATCAGCAGTATTACATTTGTACATGTCATTCCTCTAAAAATTGCCATGTGACTTCAAATGCTTGAAATTCTGATTATTTATGAAGTTATTTAGAAAAATAATACCTAAGTCATATTTCTAGATATTGTCACTGTTTTTGGCTCTGCCCCTTTGTTTAAAGGCTATTTAATACTCTTGGTCAATTAGAGCTAAATTGTTTCTAATTGCTACATGTCAACTTGATCTACTATTGTCAATTTCTAGCAGTCAACATCTGAGTTGTTTCATTCCATACACCAGTGTATTCCAATGCTACTTCTTCTTCCCACCTATAACAGATGTTCAAATATCTTGGGGTCATTAATACTCCACATGTGTCTAAATCAGCAGAATGAAATGACAGTGAACATCACTCCAATGCTGGTTAACTGATGCTAGTCTTAAAATAGGAAGATCACATCTAACCTTTCAGTACATCTGGAGGTCTAGGGTTCTTTATTACCTTCTTTAATTAAACAAACTAACATAATTGTCCATTTTCCCTCATTATTTACCACATCTTTTGCCTTGTACACCTAGTTTCTAAATTAATTGATTCTGAGAAGAAAAAAATTTGCTTCCTTCCTTCTCTCTCTTTTTTTTCTTCCTTTCTTTAAAAAATTTCCATCCCTTAAACATGACAAAATATGATGGTGTATTCTGTTCAATAAATTAAGATTATACAACTAGTAAACAAAAATTTGTTCAAGGTGACAAGCAATTGAAGCATCTCTACTTTACCTGTTCCTTTTCTAACCAGCGCATTTCATGCCTTTGTAAAATTTCCAAATGGTGTGAAGGTACATCTTTGGTTATGATATATAACTCTTGAATTGTGTAGAGAATCTGTACTGAATATTGCTTACAATATCTAATCTATTTGGATGGCAAATGAGAACTTGTTGCAATTGATGACCCATTGGTCCTAGTCATGGGGGACATTTTGAGTTAATAAAAACCATAGTGTTCTGTGATTTACATACATTTATCTAATCTATCAACTGCAATATTCTAATTTAACAAATGAGAAAATTCTGGCCTAAGAGGTTCACATAGCAGGCAAGTAACTTAGATTTCTTTCATATTATGAAAGTAGCACATATTGATTTGGAATCATGAAAGACCTGGGGTACAATCCCAATTCTGTTATTTTATTCATTAATTCATTTGCTTGTTTGTTCATTAATTTATTTATTTTCAAAATGTGATCTTGGGCAAGTGATTTCTTTCTGGGTCTCAGTTTCCTCCTGTCTATGTCTTTACACATATATTTTAGCATTTAAAAAAACAAACCAAAGTAATTTTTCCATTTTATCCAGGTATTAAATTATTCACATATGAAAGATGAATTATCTTCTCTTTCAGTTAATATAGTTGTTGTATTTTGTTCTAAAAGTGTTTTTTCTTTCCCTTTCAGTACTATACTGTTTATAATAATAATAAAAAAGTAGTACTTTAAAAGGGCAATACTTTACATATGGTAATGAGAACTTCTACAAAAGGAAACATACTTGATATCTCAAGGACCAGTTATAGCATCAGTTGTAGTCTCATCAGTTGCATTACTTGCATTTAGATCTCTTCTCAGTACCTTTAAAACTGCAACATACATAGGTCGTTGCTACCATACTGCTTGCATTTAAAGTAACATTCAGTTTAAATATTTGGGGATTGATAAAAATGCTTGTATGCTAAACTTGGCCCAAACTGTCCCATGAAGAGAGGATTCTGATTTCAAAGAAAAGAGGTAAGAAGGATTGTGATTATGGCTAGCTATGATGAGGTAGATATGCCCTTCTGAGTATATGTCAATGATAAGCACTTATAAGAAGATCTCTTGGTAAGCTACTAATATCTGTGCTTCCTCTTTCTTTTTTTGCCTTTGGAGGGGGGAAGGCAAGGAAATTGGGGTTAAGTGACTTGCCCAAGGTCACACAGCTAGTACATGTTCAGTGTCTGAGGCTGGATTTGAACTCATGTCCTCCTGACTCAACGCCAGTGCTCTATTCAATACGCCACCTAGCTGTCCACTTTGTACTCCCCTTTTCACTGGTTTACGGGATTGGATCTGGTTTACTATGATACCAGAGTTTAGGTAGAGGTGATAACCTGTACTTTGGGATTCAGAATTACGGTTTCATATCTAAAACTGCTCTTTCTGTGAGGTCCCATTGCTGTTATCTAAGTGCACAAAACCTCTAATAAAATACCAACTCTGCACCATGGGAAAGGTACCTGGTGATCCTCATAGTTTGCTTTTTGTGCTCTGCTTTTATTCACAAGTCTGTGATGATAGAAACTAAAGCTTTCAGTCCATGTGTTAGTGACAAGAATGAGCAGTTGCTATAGCTATGGAACAGTGAGTATCATGGTTTAACTGGAATGTATGAATGGGGGTGAGAGGGCAAAGTGCAATGGATGTGGTGGTAAAAGTGCTGCAAAATAAGACTGGAAAGATACTATGGTCAAATTTTCCAAGGCCACCCTGCAGACATTTGTGATATGTAAGCAGGGGCCCGTAAAGAATTTTAAATAAATTAATGATATATTTTGGATTGTATAAAAGAAATGCTAATCTGACAATAATGTGAAAATTATCATTATATTATTATTATAGACAAATACATACACATAAGTATGGATACACATAATAGAATTGCCAAACTTAGCAATTGATTGAATATGGGAGTTAAGGAGTAAAAATCAAAGATGACATTAATGTTTTAAGTTTATATGTTTAGTAGAATAATCTATAGATGTCTAGGAGTAGGAAAACTAGGTGAAGGGGGAAAAAATCTAACAAAAATACCAGCCACAACTTGAAATACAAATGACATGAAAACATAATATTCCAGGTCTACCTGTAAACATGTAAACCATAAAAAAATTATGGCCTTCCTAAGGTGATACCCCATTATCCTCTAAAAAAAGTTAACTTCTTAAGTAACACACTTTCCAAAATTGCAAATCTGAAATTTTTTTGGCAACGGTGAGTCTTCACTTTCCAGGACAATATATAGTTAGTGGAATTATTGCAGGAGATGAGGAGTCTAGTAATTAGAAAAGTTTCCGAAATCAAAAAGAACATCAATTACTTTTTCTACAATCAGCTCTGAACATTGCCTGACATGGAATTTGGAAACTGAAAAACTTGGAACCCAAAACTTGGAAAAAAAAATCATTTATATTCAGTATAGATATCCTTTATGTGAGTCAGTGATTTTCCTAAATTAGATAAAATTTGCTCTTTGCCACCCATAGTTACAACTCCTTTTCTACTATGAAAGTATAGAAAGAGTAAGATAGAGACCCACATTTAAAGCTTGCCAAGGAAATGACAGTCACACAAATGAACCAGTGATTATGTCCTAGAGGAAGTACAGAGGGCTTCATCCTTAGTTCCTTACTGGGAACATCTTTTAGGGCTTCCAGACAGGTGCTTGACCACGGAAAATGCCAATTTACCACATGCAGTGTCAGTTACACTTTCCCACATTGGTCCAATTCCTATCAACTAAGCATGTTAACGTTCATTTATGTGAGCTCACAACCCCTTCTGCAAAGGGGCAGTCAAACTCATTACAAAAGTTCATAAGTCTCCATGGACATGAACTAGCAGCTTAGAGCAGAATATTAATGTTTCAAAGCAGAAATCAAAGAGAAACATGGACACAAGCAATGTTCATTTCACTTGATGTAGATACTTGAAAAAGGTTGTGATTTGTCTTTCTAGACCAATTTTTTCCTGCATTTTGCTTTTTGACAGTCTGAAGGAGTCCATAAATTATTTAAAAATTTAAACTGCTTTCTCATCCTCAAAGACTACAGAAACTACAATGAACATGGAATTCTTTAAAAATCCATTCTATATTATCTATACTATCAATAGCTCTATGCTACTGATAAATCTTTACCTCCAATGACTCTTTCAGAGGTAGTCTTTAAGAAACAGATGCTTCTTTCAACACTCAGTAAAAGAATTACTTCTGGGAGTCAAACTCTTTATTACATTGGTTAACAAAGTGTTGTCCACATACCTCAGGCTCCCTGATGCCTTTTCAGAAACTCTATTATAGTAGGTGACACAGTGAATGAAGTGCTGGGTCTCAAGTAAGGAAGACCTGAGTTAAAATCCAGCCTTAGATACTTACTAGCTATGTGACACTGGGCCAGTCATTTAATGCTGCTTAACTCAATTCCTCATTTGTAAAATGAACTTGAGAAGGAAATGGCAAACCATTGTCGCATCTTTAAAAATAGGGCCACAATAGTCAGACATGACTGAAAAGTGACTAAATAACAATAAATATACACATATGCGTAGGTGCACATATGCATATACATATACATAATGCTAGGATATTTCAATTTATAACATCATACATTTTGATACATATAAACCAAATAAACAAAAGCTCTTTGACAGATGCTCGATCAGTTTTAAAGCTATAAAGGGGTCCTGAGACAACAAGTTTGAGAATTGGGGAACTATATGAGATAATGAGATTAGCAGTAAATACCAAAGTCTGAGTAAAAGATTGTTCCTTAAGCAAAAGGACTGTTTTGTTTTTGTCTTCTTATCCCAAGTACCCAGTAGAGTATCTGGCATATAGTATGTTCTTGATAGTGATTTGTAGAATAAATGAATGGATAAATTTAGAGCTGGAGGATAATTCAAAGAAATTTAATCCAGCCTTCTTTTGCAGAAGAAGAAATAAGGGCATACTTAGATTTATTTCTATATCTATATACATACCATATGCATATGTGTAAATAAATAGACTTGTTATAATATAGAATACTGTGACACACACCATATACATACATATGCATGCATATAAATGTAAGTATGTATGTATAGAAGCTCCCAATCTAGAATTAACTTGTCTAAAATATCATCTTAAAGCAACATCTTTTTGTTTGTTTGTTTTAAGATGTTCTTGTATCACCTGCTCTTTTAGAAGTCTAGTGAATTCTATAGACTCTAAGAATAAGTTTTTTAGATGCACAAAGTACATATTATTATAAAGGAAACAGATTATATTGAAATAGTTTTCAGAATACTTAAAAAGTAAACAAATTCACAAATCCTCAAATAAGAATCCTAGTCACAGAGAGCTATCTATAAATAAAATATGCATACTTAGGGGTATTATAGACATATGCATGCATGCATGAAATATATGTATATTCACATGTGTGCACATTAATGCACATATATAGTTATATACATGAACATATGGTTATGATTTTAAAAACCCTTTGTCTTGACTAATACTTGCCTTATCAGACTCATTTCATGCTATTACCCTGTAAAAACCTTGTATTTTGGGCAACCTGAACTATAAACTCATGCTTGAATTTGTAGCTATCTCTTTTCCCATCATTTACTCATTAATTTTTCATTCCTCATGCCTGGAAGACTCTTTCTACTCATCTTACCTACTGAAACTCTTCTCTTCCCATAATGATCAGTTAAAATGCCATTTTCTTCACAAATTTTCCCTTCACATGTCTAGATCTTCTGGAAAAAACAAGTTATGTTATCTTTCCCAAATTTTTTAGAATACATTCTGTATACAGCATTTGTATATTTATATTTATTTTCAAAGATGTATAATCACCCTCTTAATTAATTATGAGCTTCTTTGTGTCAGAAGATGTTCTCTCCCCATCTTCATCTTTCACAGAATCAATTTTTTTTAACTTTAGAAGGGCCTTCAATGATGATATAATACAACCCATACCTAGAAATGGATTTGATCTACAATACCTAAAATGTAGCCAACCAGTCTTTGTTTAATAATTTTTTATAAGGAAGATTCCACTATTTCCTGAGGGAACCCATTTCATTTTCTATTCCCAGTTTCTTAAACACAAGAGGCACTCAAAAGATATTTATTGAATGTAGAATACATATTTCATTTGATATGATAATGAATGCAAAACATTCTAAAGAACTGGAATAATTGACACACCAAAAATTTAAAATTTCCCAGCTAATGAGATTTTAGGCTCTATTAGTATAAACACAGGAAAGTATTAGTGTGTTCTACTCTGTTCTGTTCTGACTTAATTTGAAATAAGCTTAGTTCTCATTGTCACATTTTAATAGTTCCATTGATAATATGACATATGTGCAGAGGAGGGTCAAGCAGGCTGAAATGAATAGTAATTACTGATATATATATATATATATCCATATATTTATATATATATATATATATATATATATCACAATCTATGGCTTATGACTGTTTTTCATGTATCATCTTGTTTGATCCTAATAATAAGCCTGCATTAAAAGTATTATTGGTTACATTTTACACATAAAGAAAAGGTGAGTCTTAAAGGTTTACTCAGAATTACACACACACCTTGCAAAACTATGTATTGTGGAACTCTTTCCACAATATTATGCTCCTTTCATAAATTTGGGAATTGATTGGGGACACCATGAAGTTAAATAGATTAGTTCAGTGCTTTAGTTAATATGTTTTTATATCAGAATTTAAATTCATGTCTTCCTGAGTTTAAGGTAAAGTATAAGAACTTGATTCATTAAACCATACTCTCAGAGAAAATACATCTACCTAGTTATTGCTAAATAGTTTTCATCCTCCTCATATCCACATCACCAGAATCTTGCTTAGACTGTGCTCTTGGAATCACCCATCTCTTCTGTGTGAACTCTTGTGCTATCAGGCCAGGAACCAGGCCTCAGTGTTACTTCCTGGACATCTTTTCCCACATATTCTCTCTGCTTTACCCCCAGAGGCAATTTGTGAATTCTCACCATTCGATCCATGTTTTCTGTATTCAGAAATGTTATGCAACTTTCTTGTATTATTTCTTGCACTGCAGCATTCAAGTTTTTTGACTTTCCATATCCTTCTGGCCAACTCATGATCCTCAAGTTGTCTCTATGCACACTATCTTCAAGATTAATATGTTTTATTTTTCATATAGACATTGTGTTTCATTTTAATATTATTACATTTTGCTTGTCTTCTTCACAGTTTTCATCAACCTCAATAGATTTTTATCCCCAATACATTGTTCTCTACTCTATTTCTTTGGAAAAATACTCCATCATAAATTCAAGTTTTATTTTGTTAATTATTTCTTTACTGAGGAACATAAATTTTATCACTGATTCTCTTTAACTTCTACTTTCAAAATCTTCTTTCTTGAACAAGTTAGGAACATCTTGCTGTGGTTTTGTAATCTCTTGGTAATTCAGAGTTCTCTGCCCCATCAAGGATTGATTTAATTTCCTTTGTCTTGTAATACTTTTTTTTTAAAGATATTTGGTTTTCAGTCCCAGAATGTGTGGCCAGCAGACACAAAGAAAGGCCTGGAAGGGGCCTGATCAACTCGAAGGGCAAGTCGCCCCACCAAACACCAGAGCCACTACCAGGCCTATAACCAAAGGGCTGGGACTGGAAAGAGCAAGGTAAGAAGCAAATACAGGGGCCCTTGTCCTGGACAGCAAATACTCCTGGGGCTGCCACTTCATAGCCCAGAAATTAAAAAAAAAAAAGCCCCTATCAGGACTTCCAAAGACGAGGTTGACATAGTGAACCTCACCTGCTCTAAACCCCCCATCTGACCCTGAAAACCTAGTAACTTTTGCCCCAGGGCAAAGCCCTCTATAGTAAAGGCTTGGGATCCTGAGAAGAAGGACATGGCTAGGGCCCTGACTCAAAATGGGTAGAAAGCAGACTACAAAGACAAAGACTCTGGAGTCATACTTTCCTCAGAGGGAGGAACCAAAGTCAGAGGGAGACAATGTGGACTCCACACCCACAGCTGAAACATCAGCACAGAAAGCTCTCCTAGATGAGATCAAAAGGAACTTTGAAAACCGAATGAGAGAGATAGAAGACAAAATGAATAATTCTCTCAAAACCAAAATAGCAGAATTAGAAAAACATTATAATGATGAGAACATCTCTCTAAAAAGAAAAGTGTATGATATGATAAAGGAGCTCCAAAAATTTACCAAGGAAAATGATTTGCTAAAAACTAGAATTAACCAAATTGAAACAAACAACTCTAGGAGGAAGCAAGAATTATCCAAGCAAAACAACAAGAATGAAAAATTAGAAAAAGAGGTAAAATACCTCAAAGAAAAAATTAACTGACCTGGAAAACAGATCCAAGAGAGATAATCTGAGAATCATAGGCCTAGCAGAAAATTATGATGCAAAAGTGAGCCTGGATAACATTTTCCAAGAGCTCGTTAAGGAAAACTGCCCTGAGATACTAGAACCTTAGGGTAAAATAGAAATCGAGAGAATCCACCAGACACCTTTTGAAAGAGATGACAAACTGAAAAGTCCTTGAAATGTTGTGGCCAAACTCCAGAACTACCAGATAAGAGAGAACATACTTCAAGTGGCCAGAAAGAAACAATTCAAATATCGAGGGTCCACAGTGAGGATCACACTGGATTTGGCAGCCTCTACACTGAAACATCAGAGGCAGTGGGATACAATTTTCCAGAAGGCAAAAGAGCTCAGGTTACATACCCAGTGAGACTGAACATATTCTTCCAGGCAAAGATATGGCCATTCAACTATATAACAGAGTTCCAGATCGTCCTGATAAAAAAGCCATAGCTCAATGGAAAATTCAGCCTCCAATTACGAGATGCAATAGTGATATAGAAAGGTAAACAAGGAAAACACACACACACACACACATACACACACACACACCATGTTATTTAATAAGAGCAAACTGGTAATAGACAAGTAAAAGGTATGAGTATAAAATAAAAAAAATGATGATTAAAAAATCTTATTAAAGGATACAAAGGGACTGCAATGGAAGAAAGGGAATGAACTAAGTGGAAAAGGCTAAATTATGTCACACAAAGCATAAAAAAGTGGCATAAAGAGGCATAAAAACAGTATAGCACAGGAAAAGAAGGGAGGGAGATGAGAATCATATGAGTTTTTTCCTCATTGGTTCTGGTGCAAGGAGGAAATAACAACCAGTTAAGCATAGAACTCTATGGAGAAGAAATGCAAAAATTATCATTTTAGAGGGAAACAGGGGAGGGAGAGGAGTTTCACATGAGATTTGTTCCTGTCATTCTTGGTTCAAAGAAGAAAAAAAAATTAGTTCATTAAGTATAAAAGTATCCTACAAGCAGTAGGAAGGGGAAAGGGCTACAAAAGGGGGGGGGCGTAGTTAGTAGGGAGGGAAGAAGTAAGGGGAAAGGGGAGGAAAAGGGAGGGGTTTTGATAAGGGAATACTGAGGGAGGAGGTGGTCCAAAGGAAAACTATTAAGGGAGGGAAGGGAGAAGGGGTGAAAATATGAGCATTAACAATGGCAGGAATAGGATGGAGGGAAAGAAACAGATAACAATCCTAACTGTAAATGTGAATGGAATGAACTCTCCCATAAAACAGAGACAGATAGCAGAATGGATTAGAATTCATAATCCTACAATATGCTGTTTACAAGAAACCAAGCTATCACTCTTTGCAGATGATATGATGATATACTTAGAGAATCCTAGAGAATCAAGTAAAAAACCACAGGACACCATAAATAAATTTGGCAAAGTTGCAGGATATAAAATAAACCCACATAAATCCTTGGCATTATTATATATTTCCAATGAAATTCAACAGCAAGAGATAGAAATGAAATCCCATTTAAAGTTATTGTAGATAGTATAAAATATTTCAGAATCTACCTGCCAAAACAAACCCAGGATCTATATGACCACAACTACAAAACACTTTTCACGCAAATAAAATCAGATCTAACTAATTGGAAAAATATCAATTGTTGTGGCCAGGTCGAGCTAATATAATAAAAATGTCGATTGTACCTAAATTAAATTACATATTTAGTGCCATACCAATTTATTTACCAAAAAAACTACTTTATAGAGCTAGAAAAAATCGTAAAAAATCATTTGGAAGAATAACTGGTCCAGAATATAAAGGGGATTAATGAAAAGAAATGCTAGGGAAAGTGGACTAGCCATACTAGATTTCAATGTGTACTATAAAGCAGCAGTCATCAAAACTACTTGGTACTGGCTGAGGAATAGAGGAGTGCATCAGTGGAATAGATTAGGCACATGAGACTCTGAAGTCAATGACTATAATAATCTATTGTTTGATAAACACCAAGACCCTAGTTTTTGGGATAAGAAGTCACTATTTGACAAAAACTGCTGGAAAAACTGGAATACAGTATGGCAGAAACTGGGAATACAGCATTATCTAACACCATATACCAAAATCAAGTCTAAATGGGTGCATGATCTAGGTATAAAAGTTGATACTGTAAGCAGACTCAGAAAACAAGGGATAGTTTACCTGTCAGACTTGTGGAGAGGTAAAGACTTTATGACTAAACAAAAATTAGAGAACATTATAAAATGTAAAATGGATACTTTTGACTACATGAAATTTAAAAGCTTCTGGACAAATAAAGCCAATGTAACCAAGATTAAGAGGGAGGTGGGAAATTGGGAAAGAATCTTTACAACCTATGTCTCTGACAAAGGACCCATTTCTAAAATATACAGAGAACTGAGTCAAATTTATAAGAATACAATACATTCCCCATTTGATAAATGGTCAAAGGATATGAACAAGCAATTTTCAGAGAAAGAAATTAAAGATATCTATACACACATGAAGAAATGCTCTATGAGTAATAGCACCGGCCTTAGTGTTGGGATGACCTGGGGATCAAATCCGGGCTCAGATATTTAGCACTACACCCAGAAATAACTGGCCATGTAACCTTGAGCAAGTTACTTAACCCCGATTGCTTAAAAAAAAAAAGAAATGCTATAAATCACTATTGATTAGAGAAATGCAAATCAAAACAACCCTGAGGTACCATATCTCACCAGTCAGATTGGCTAAGATGACAAAACAGGAAAATGACAAATGCTGGAGAGGATATGGGCAAGCTGGAACACTAATGCATTACTGGTGGAGTTGTGAGCTGATCCAACCATTCTATAGAGCAATCTGGAATTATGCCCAAAGTACTATAAATACTTTTATAACCTTTGACCCAGCACTTACACTCCAAGGGTTATATCCCAAAAACATCATAGAAGTGGTAGCAAGACCCATATGTACAAAAATGTTTATAGCAGCTCTTTTTTTGGTAGCAAAAAATTGGAAATTAAGGGGGTGCCCATCAATTGGGGAATGGCTGAACAAGTTGTGGCATATGCATGTTATGGAATACTATTGTGCTAAAGAAGCGAGGAGCAGACAGTCTTCATATTTACCTGGAGAGGCTTATACAAACTGATGCTGAGTGAGAAGAATAGAACCAAGAGAAATTTGTACACAATTACAGACACAACGTATGTGTGATGACCAGCTTTGATAGACTGGACTCTTCTCAGCAATGCAGTGATAGAAGTCAATCCCAAAATACTCAAGAGGGAGAGAAATATGTGCATCCAGAGAAAGAACTAGAAAGAACTGAGTTTATATCCAGGTGGAAGCAAAATACCTGATATTTTTCCTTCTCTTGTTTGGTTTTATGTCCTCTTTACTATTTTTCATTCCATCTGATAAAATCCATCTTTATAACCTGACTAATGTATAATGTGAAAGTATTTACAGATCCTATACTTGACTATATGTCTCCATGGGGGGAGGAGGGAAGGGGAAAAAATGTGAAACTCAAGGAATTGTGGAATTGAATCCTGTAAACTAAAAGGAAACAAACAAATTAATTAAAAATAAAAATAAAAGATATTTGGTCTTGATCAAGTATCTTAGTGGCTATATTCAGTTTTTACTATCTTTGCTATATTTCCTTGTACTTTAGGTTGTGTTCGATTTTGTTTTATTCTTTTTGGAGGTGGGAAGGCAAGGCAATTGAGGTTAAGTGACTTCCCCATGATCACACAGCTAGTAAATGTGTCAAGTGTCTGAGAACTCAGATCCTCCTGACTTCAGGGCAAGAGCTCTATTCACTGCACCACCTAGTTGCCCCATGTTCTTTAGGTTTTAACTAAATCTTATCCCACCTATGATTTTGTTTTTGTTAGTTATTCATTAAGACATGTTTCACTCTTTGTGACCCCAGGGACCATAGCATAACAGATTATTCTATCCTCCACTATCTCTCAAAGTCTGTGCAAAATAGTGTTCATTGTTTCTATGACACCTATCCATCTCATCCTTTGCTGATCCCTTTTTCTATTGCCTTCCATTTCTTCTAACATCTCACATAGAAGAGTTGGGTGATTCCTAGGGTACAGTCTAAGCAAGATTCTGGTGATATGGAGATTAGGAGGATGAAAACTATTTAGCAATAACTAGATGGATGTCTTATTTTCTCTGAGAGTATGGTTTAGTGTATCAAGTTCTTATACTTTACCTTAAACTCAGGAAGACATGAATTTAAATTCTGATATAAAAACATATTAACTATAGCATTTAGCTATTCTATTTAACTTCATGGTATCCCCTGTCAATTCCTAAATTTATGAATGGAGAATAATATTGTGGAAAAAGTTCTACAATAGATAGTGTTGCAAGATATGTGTCTAATTCTCCTATACACATACATGCACATTGGTGGCCTATGCAGTTCTCTCTTTTCTTTTCTTTGCTTTTTCTTTTGTCTTAGCACTACCAGCACATGCTGTCACACAGAACAGAGTATGTTCTTGCTTTTCTATTCATTCTCTTCTTCTTCCCCAAGATAATACCCGTAGTTGAGTTCCATTAACTTATTGCTACAGAATGGTGAGATAAGGGTAGGGCAGAGTGTACTGGCAAAGTCTATAGCAATAACAAGAAAATTTTGAAATGTGTCATAGAGCACAAAGTGGCAGAGCTGGTGGTGTCACCCTGGAAAAGCATAGTTACTGGTGGGAAATGGATTACTGAGTGAGTAGACTGGGATCAGGCTTCTCTGATATTAATTTATCAGATTGTTAACCTTGTTCATCTTCCTGATTTTTACCTGCAGAGACAATTAAAATTATTTTTATCTATTATGAATAATTCCTACTTGAGGGAGTATTGAGGGGTCGTGAGGACTAGAGAAAATGTGACTACTGAACTTAATTTCCATTTACAAACCATGGTTACATGCATGTCCCTATTCTTCTTCTACTTCTCTATGGGCTATGTGCTATATTCCACCATTTTAAAATAAACTCCTTGACTGCAGAAACTGTCTTGTTTTCTTGTGTTTATATCCTCAATGCTTAGGACAGTATCTGGAAAATACTAAATTTTTAGTAAATGCTATCATTCATTTTTAAGTGTCATATGGTAAAGTTCCGCGGTTTGGTGAGGATAAGTTATATAATTTGTGTTTAAAATTGATTTTAATGTATGATAATTAAAGTGAGTTAGATCTGGTCTTGAAATGGGAGAATATCTCCCAAAGAGATCATAACAATAGAAAAAAGACACACATGGACAAAAATAGTTATAGCAGTTCTTTTTGTGGTGGTCAAGGACTAGAAATTTAGGGGATGACCATCAATTGGGGGGTGGCTGAACAAGTGATTTTTTTCTCATCTCTAATGCCATAATCACCCATATCAGGGACAATTCGTTCTGTCATGAAAATAACCACATACTTTTGTTTGGTGTTTGATGACTATTTGTCTGTTTGTTCAATTAGTTTAAATCACAAAAATAACCCTCTATTGTGGAAATCTATATTCATTTAAATTCTGCTGTAGGGACCCAGAAATAAGATATCAGTATTGCTTTCTTTTCTTGTCAAGATTACATTTGCAGAAAGAGGATCAAGCTCCAGATTAGTATCTCTCATAGAATATTTAAGACAAATCTTTGGAGTTTAGGAGGATACATCTTAATACTAAATGTCACAGTCACTGTAGATAGTGAGAGAGTATCACCTGCTGCAAAGAGAAAAAAATGATGTAAGTAAAAGTGCCCTAATCATTTTAACTATTCCAAAGATTGAGATATCTGGGAAATACTAGGCTTCTCTTCATTAGAGATCTTTAATAAGTACATAATGATCTGATTATATGCTGTAAAAAGGATTATTATCAGGTGTACTTTGGACTAGATTACTCTCATACATGTTCTGAATCTAACAGTGCATCTGGGTTGTGCAGTGGATAGAGTACCGGGCCTGGATTCAGGAAGTCCTGAGTTCAAATACAGACATTTAACCAGCTTTTCCTGTGTTGCTTGACCCCATTTCCTCTTCTGTAAAATGTAGATAATAAAAATATCTACATCTTAAGATTGTTGTGAGAATCAAATGAGACATTTTAAACATTTTTAACACAGTGCCTTTTACATAGTGGTTCTATGTAAAATGTTAGTGCCACATTCCTATTTTCTTATTCATAATGACTACAGAAATGCTACTAAGGGGCCCATAAAAATCTAAAGGCATTTTTAAAATAATACCTTATAGCATAATTTTTAAAATTTAACAGTTTGAGGGGCGGCTAGGTGACAAAGTGTGTAAAGCATGGGCCCTGGAGTCAGGAGGACCTGAGTTCAGTTCAGGCCTCAGACACTTAACACCCACACCCGCAAAAAGAAAAAAAAATCTTGCTATGTAATTTCGGGCAAGTTAACCCCAATTGCCCTCCAAAAGGCAAAAAAAGAAAAAAATAGCAGTTTGTAGAGTTTTGAGATGTGTTCCATCTAGGAACATAGCCTCTTAATTTTTTGCAAGAGGAAGAAAGCTTACAGACCATCTTATAGTAATTTTTTTTAATATATAAAGACATTGAGAACCAAGGGAGTTAAAAAATTCTGAAATTTACCCATCTAGTGTGAGAAATGATTATTAATAAACAATGTCTTAGAGAGATTCAGATAGTCTCCCCTTTTTCTAAAATCCTTATTTTTTAAAATTCGGTTTGGGGAGGGGGTGCACCCAATATGGCAGAGTAAAAGCAGGAACTTACTTGAGCTCTTCCCTGATTGCCTCAAATACCTATAAGAAATGACTCTAAGCAAATTTCAGAACTACAGAAGCCACAAAATAGAAGAGTGAAATATTTCTCCAGCTGAGGACTGTGTGTCAAACTGATAGAAAGTGTCTATTGCAGCAGACTGGTAGTGGAGCACAGTCCTGTGTGGGCTATGTTGGAACAGTCCAGCAGCACAGACCTGGTAGAGCAAACCCCAGGGTATAGAATCACTGGCAGCTGTCATGGTTTCCAGAATTCTCAACCATAAACACCAAAGAGAAAATAAAAGGTCAGTGGGGAAACTGTTGGAATTGGGTAAGAGAAGGGCGTGGTCCACCCCTGCCCCTGGCGTGGTGGAAGTAGCAGCCATTGCAGCTGCTGCAGGCCTGCACATGGTGGGGGGACAAACCTGACTGATCAGAGGGCAATTGCAAGAATCTCTTTAATGGTTCTGAGTCAGGATTATCTTGCTTTGCACTGCTTGGATATGGATCACAGTCTTGGGTGGAGGTCCTGGGGTGAGGAGCCCTGGCATGGCAGAGCTTGTTGAGGCTGTGGAGAGGCAGTCCTCCTCACAGTTCTGAGACAGGTGCCTAGAAGAAGCTTTGACAACAGATGAGCAAAGCCCCAGAAATTTGGGACACAGCACTCTCCACACTGGAAGGAGAGTTCTACCATGACAAGGAGTTCAAGAGTCAAGTATTTGGCTGGCAAGATGAGAAAGCAGAGGAAGAGAAATGAGACTACAGAATCTTTTTTGGTGACAAAGAAGATCAAAACATAGAACCAGAAGTCAACAAAGTCAAAACTCCTGAATCAAAAGCCTCCAAAAATATGCTCATATAAATAAGTAAAAAGAAAAATAAAGTTCTGATTTGTTTTGAAGGACATTACTAATAATGCCATTGTATTGACTGCCCTCAGACTTGACTATCTTTGTCAGACCATATCCAGCCTTGGAAGGAATTTAATCTAGGGCTGGGAAGTCCATTGTATTCTGCTGAGGCTTGAGTTGGTTATACATTTTTTGAATTGATAACCTAAAGCTATGGATGGTCATATATGTAGTTTCCCTACTCAAGAGACACACCAGCCTTCATTTTAATGTAGTCCAATTCCAATCACATTAACCAGCTTAATTTGATTGCTGTTTGCTTGACCAGTTATTGTTTCAAAGGGTATGTAAATTGGGAGTTCACAACTATGATTTTATTTAGTCTGAAAGGGACAGTAAAAAGGCCATTCTTTTATAAATAATATTCTGACCTTATTAATAAAATGATTAAACTACCCAGAAACTATATCACTTGAACATTTTTAAATGACATATAATTAGTGACAAAGATAGAACTAGAGCTCATGTTTCCTCATTCTGGATTCAGTTCTCCAATCCCAATTGTGGCTGGTAAAATGTTTATTCAAGATGTCATATTATATTGATATAAAACTAAAGTCACAGAAAATATCTATTTATATAGATTAATTTCTATATAGATATCTAAATAGAAAAATATATAATATATAAATATCTATGTATATACATTTATTTTGTGCTGCATTTAAAATAAAATAATAAATGTTTTCAATATTAATGCTGACACTTGAGAATCATGATTCACAGTAATACCATAAATTAGCCATACTCTGTGTTTCAGTAGTAAAACAAAACTGATCTCAACACCATTATAATGTATTTTTAAATGTTTTCACAATTGATTGTGTAACAGTCTAGCCTATTGATTATCTTGATCCAATATACTTATTGAAAAAGCTGAAAATGTCAGGTTGACAAAGCTCTCATTTGTTTAGGGCTAAAGCTTTCCTTATCCTTGGATTCCAAATTTTTTCTATTCCAAATTTAGTCATGTAAACAAAGAAATATTGGTTACATAAATGTAGTTTCCCATTTCAAGATTAAAACTGAAACAAAAACAAAAACAAAAACTGTGAGTTCCATTTTAATCATGTTATTGCCACATGAATTGTCAATTATGTTTCTTTTTTCATGTCCATTAACTGACTCTTTCTCAGAAAAATAAAACAAAGCAGTGGAGCCAAAATGGTAGAGTTGAATGAGAGACTTGCTTGAGCTTACCCACAAATCCCACCAAATACCTATAAAAATGACTCTAAAAAAATTCTATACCTTCAGAGCCCATGAAGCAACAGAGTGAAACAACTTTTCAGCCCAAGGCAACCTGGAAGGTTGACAAGAAAGGTCTATTGCACCTGGCTGGGAGAAGAGCATAGTCCAGGGTGGGCTGTGTGACATAGATGGGGCTGGAGGAGGCCTCAGGGTACTACTGAATCACTGGTCGCTGTGGCTGTTTCTAAACTTCTCAAATCACAAATGCCAAAGACAATTTAGAAGGTCAGCAGCAAAGATCTGTCCAGACCTGAATGAGAAAGGAGTGTGGTCCAGTCCCAGCCCTGGGGCAGTGGAAGAAGCAGTAGCCAAAGCAGCAGCTGTCATTCCAGAGCTCCCGGTCCACAGACAATGGGGAGATCAAGCAATGGATCATAAGGTGATCACAGGGATCTCTTTGCTGGTGTGGAGACAGGATTCTCTTACTTTGCCTTGCTTGGATTGTAGTGGGTAGCAGTCCTGGAGTGAGGAGGACCTCTGGTGTGGTGAAGCTTGAGTTGGCAGTGGAGAGGTAATCTTTCTCACATTTCTAAGGGAAAAAGAGTGTTTGTGGTCACTCACAGAGGAGAGCACAGGCCAGGAATGAAGTAGACACCTCTCCTCTGACCATACCACCTCAGAAAAACAGAGAATTCACAGGCACATACAAGTATCTCTGAAAATAGCTACCCCAAACCCCTGAAATTCACCCTCTACACTGGAAGCAGGGTCCTATCTTAACAAAGAATTAACAAATCAAGTAGTTGGCTGGGAAAATGAGAGAACAGGGTAAATAAAAACTAAAAACCTCAGACTATATAATCTAGCTCTGGTGACAAAGAAGATCAAAACATAAAACCAGACGGTGACAACAAAATCAAAGCTCCTATATTAAAAGCCTCCAAGAAAAATATGAGTTGGTAACACACCATGGAAGAGCTCAAAAAGGAGTTTGAAAACCAAGTAAGAAAAGTAGAGGAAAAATTGGGAAAGAGAAATGAGAGTGATGAAGAAAATCATGAAAAATGAGTCAACTAAAGGAGACCCCCCAAAATATTGAAGATATGAAAAATCTTTAAAAATAGACTAACCAAAGTGGCAAAACAGTTTCAGAAAGTAAGAGGAGATTGCCCTAAAAATCAGAATTGGCCAGATGGAAAAGGATATCCAAAAGCTTACAGAAGAAAATAATTATCTAAAAATTAGAATGAAGGAAATGGGAGCTAATGATGGGTCTGAGAAATCAGAAACTTTTTATAAAACAGAACCAAAAGAATTAAAAAATAAAGAAGACAAAGTGAAATGTCTCACTGGAAAAAGCACTGATAGAAAATAGATCTAGGAGAAATAATTAAAAAAAAAATTATTCGACTACCTGAAAGCCATGATCAATAAATACAGCCAAGACAGGACCTTTTAAGAAATTATCAAGGAAAACTGCACTGATATTCTAGAACCAGAGAGTAAAATAGAAATTGAAATAATTCACCAATCATCTGAAAGAGATCCCCAAAAGAAAACTCCTAGGAACATTGTAGCCAAATTCCAGATTTTTAGGGCAAGAAAAAATATTGCAGGCAGGAAGAAAGAAATAATTCAGGTATAGTGGAGCCATAGTCAGGATAATATAAGATATGGCACCTCCGAGATTAAGGGACTAGAGGACTTCTGATTTGATATTCTGGAGTTTGGATTTTAATTCAAATCTTCTTGATCTGATACTCTCACCACTGAGTCAACTAACTTTCATTTACAAATGAAAGTGCATTAGCATGTAACAATAGTTACCTCTCACCACTCCTTTTTTCTAAAATAATGAAAGGTTGCAAATATTACAAAAGGAACTAGGATTAAAACAAGAATGACCTACCCAGGAAAACTGAGTATGATACTTCAGGGTGGAAAATGTATATTCAATGAAATACAAGAGTTTAAAATATTCTTGATGAAGGGACCAGAGCTGAATAGAAAATTTGACTTTCAAATGTAAGACTCAGGACTTATTAAAGTCAAACTGTTGACATTACTACATGGAAAGATGATATTTGTAATTCATGAAACCTTTCTTAGTACTAGGGTAGTTGTAGAGAGTACATATAGATATAGATGTACATTGCATATACATTACATATATGTGTATGCATATGCACATATACACATACATATACATGCATACATGTATACTCATTCATATGTATGGCATAAAACATGTATGGGTGTATATAAATATACATCTATACACAGAGACATATGTATGTATATGTTATGTGTACATTGTTAATGTATGCATATGTATTCAGATGGAGTATATGTAAGTACCTTTAAATGTGTGTTTATGTGTGTGTATAAAGACATATGTGTATTTGTGTATATATGTATATGGAGGGAAGGAAGGAAGGAAGGAAGGAAACAGGGAAGGAAGGAGGTGAAAAATAGGAAGAGAAGTGAGGAAAGAAGGAAGGCAGGAAGGAAGGTGGGAAGTAAGGAAGGCAGGAAGAAAGGAAGGAATGAATGAATGAAGGAAGAAAAGAAGGAAAGAAAAAGGAAGGAAGGAACAAAGGAAGGAAGGAATGGGAGAAGTGAGAGAAAGGAAGAAGGAGGGAAGGAAAGTAGGGAGAAAGACAGGCAGCTAGAAAAGAAACAAAAATTTATTAAACACTTAACATGTTCCCAACACTTTAAAAATATTATCTCATTTAATTTTCACAATGGCCTTAGAACAGATGAAGGAAAGAGGTAAACATAAGTTAAAAGACTTGCCCAAAGTCACACAACTACTAAACACTGGAGACTGGATGGGAATTCATATCTTCTTTACTTGATATACTCACCACAGAGTCACTTAAATTTCTTTATTTTTTTATTAATTTGTTGATTTACTTTGAGCATAAAAGATTCAGTTCCCCAGTTCTTATGGATTCAAATTTTTTCCTCTCCTTCCCTTTCCCTCACCCCCCCAATGGCAGCATACAATCAGGTATAGAATCTGCAGATACTTTCACATTAGACATTGGACAGGTTGAGAAGAAGGATTGTAATGGATGGAGTGAACAATGGGAAAGAGGAAACCAAACCAAACAAGAAAGAGAACAGGTAATTTTCTTCAATCTGCATTCAAACTCTGTTCTTTCTAGTTCTTTCTCTGAATGTAGTCATCTCTATCCTTCATGAATCTTTTGGAATTTACTTATAGCCCTGCATTACTGAGAAGAGTTCTGTCTATCAATGTTGGCCTTCACACATACATTGTATTTCTAATGGTCTACAAAGTTTTCCTGGTTCTGCTCTTCTCACTCAGCATCAGTTCATATAAGGCTCTCCAGGTAGATATGAAATCCATCTACTCTTTGTTTCTTATGGCATAATAAATAATATTCCATCACATTCATATACCATAACTTCTTTAGCCATTGCCCAATTGATGGACATCCTCTTCATTTCCAATTCTTTGACACAACAAAAAGAGATGCTATGAATATTTTTGTACATATAGGTTTTCCTCCCACTTCTGTGATCTCTTTGGGATACAACTCTAGAAGTGGTATTGCTGGGTCAAAGGATATGAAATTACTTATAGCCCTTTGGGCATAGTTTCAAATTGCTCTGCAGAATGGTTGGATGAGTTCACATTACCACCAGCAATGTATTAGTGTTCCAACTTTTCCATATCCTCTCCAGCATTTATCATTTTCCTCTTTTCTCATCTTAGTCAATCTGACCAGTGAGATGTGGTAGCTCAGAGTTGTTTTGATTTGCATTTCTCTCATCAATATTGATTTATACAATTTTTTCACGTGCTTATAGATACCTTTAATTTCTTCCTCTGATAACTGTCTGTTCATATCCTTTGACCATTTATCAATTGGGGAATGTCTTGTATTCTTATAGATTTGACACAATTTTTTGTATATTTTAGAAATGAGGCCTTTATCAGAGAAATTGGTTGTAAAAATTATTTACCAATTTCCCACTTCTCTCTTAATCTTGGTTGCATTGGCTTTGTTGTACAAAAGCTTTTCAGCTCCGTGTAATCAAAGTTATCCACTTTGCATGTTATAATGCTCTCAATGTTTGGTTATGAAAACTTCTCCTCCCCATAAATCTTACAGGTAAACTATGCCTTGCTTCCCCAGATTTGCTTACATTATCATCCTTTATACCTAGATCATGCACACTTTTAGACTCAATTTTGGTATACAGTGTTAGATAATGTTCTATGCCCAGTTTCTGCTATACTATATAACCATTTTCCCAGCAGTTTTTGTCAAGTAGTGAGTTCTTATCCCAAAAACTGGGGTCTTTCGGTTTATCGAAGTGTAGATTATTATAGTCATTGAATGCTGAGTCTTGTGTACCCAATCTGTTCCATTGATCCCCTGCTCTATTCCTCAGCCAGTACCAAGTAGTTTTGATGACTTCTGATTTATAATACAGATTAAAATCTGATATAGCTAGGCCACCTTCCCTAGCATTTCTTTTCATTAATACCCTTGATATTCTGGAACATTTGATCTTCCAAATGAATTTTGTTACTATTTTTTTCTAAGTCTATAAAGTAATTTTTTGGTAAATTCATTGGTATGGCACTAAATATGTAATTTAATTTAGGTACAATTGTCATTTTTATTATATTAGCTCAAACCAGCCATGAGCAATTGATATTTTTTCCAAATAGTTAGATCTGACTTTATTTGTGTGAAAAGTGTTTTGTAGTTGTGGTCATATAGGTCCTAGGTTTGTTTTGGCAGGTAGATTCCCAAATATTTTATAATGTCTACAGTGACTTTAAATGGGATTTCTCTTTCTCTCTCTTGCTGTTCGATTTCATTAAAAATATACAGAAATGCCGAAGATTTATGTGGGTTTATTTCATATCCTGCTACTTTGCCAATTTTTTTTATTGTTTCAAGTAGTTTTAAACTTGATTCTTTAGGATTCTCTAAGTATATCATCATATCATCTGCAAAGAGTAATAACTTGGTCTCTCCTTTGTCTAATTTGATTCCTTTGATTTATTTTTCTTCTCTAAATGCTACTCCTAAATTTTCTATTACCAGATTGAATAAGAGAGGTTATAGTGGACACCCTTGTTTAACCACTGATCTTATTGGAAATGCTTCCAACTTATCCCCATTACATGAAATACTTGCTGATGGTTTTAAATACATGCTACTTTTTATTTTAAGAAAAATCTGATTAATTCCTATACTTTCTAGTGTTTTTATTAGCAATGGATGTTGTACTTTGTCAAAAGCCTTTTCTGCATCTGTTGAGATAATCATGTGGTTTCTGCTAGTTTTATTATTGTTATGATCAATTACACTGATGGTTTTCCTAATATTCAATAATCCTTGCATTCCTGGAATAAGTCCTACCTGTTCAAAGTCTATTATTCTTATGATAAGTTGCTATAGTCTTTTTGCTAATATTTTATTTATAATTCTTACCTCTATATTCTTGAGGGAAATTGGTCTATAATTTTCTTTTTTCCATTTTATCTCTTCGTGATTTAGGTATTAGTACCATGTTTGTGCCATAAAAAGAATTTTGTAGGACTCCTTCTTCACTGATTTTCCCAAATAGTTTGTAGGGTATTGCAATCAATTGTTCTTTAAATTTTGATAGAATTTTCTACTAAATCCATCTAGCCCTGGAGATTTTTTCCTATGGAGTTCACTGATGGCTTGTTGGATTTCTTTTTCTGAGAAGAGGTTATTTAAGTAATTTACTTCCTCTTCACTTAATCTGGGCAATTTATATTTTTTATAAATATTCATCCATTTCACTGAGATTGCTAAATTAATGTGCATATATTTTGGCAAAATAATTCTTAATTATTGTATTAATTTCCTCTTCATTGCAGGTAGATTCACACTTTTCATTTTTGATACTTATAATTTGGTTTTCTTCTTTCTTTTTTTCTATCATATTGGCTAAGGGTCTATCAATTTTTTTTTCATAAAACCAGTTCTAAGTTTTATTTATTAATTCAATAGTTTTCTTAATTTCAATTTTATTAATCTCTCCTTTGGTTTTCATTATTTCTAATTTAATATATAATTGAGTATTTTTTATTTGTTTTTTTCTAGCTTTTTCAATTGCATGCCCAAATCATTGGCCTCCCTTTTCTGTAATTTATTTATGTATGCACTCAGGGATATAAAACTGCCCCTAAGAACTGCCTTTGCTGCATCCCACAAATTTTGGTAAGTTGTCTCATTATTGCCATTCTCTTGAATGAAGTCACTGATTGTTTCTATGGTTTCTTGTTCGACCCACTCATTCTTTAGCATTAAATCATTTAGTTTTTAGTCTATCTTTTCATGGCCTTTAATTGCATATGATTTTTATTGTATCATGATCTGAGAATGATGCATTTAATATTTCTGAATTTCTGCACCGAACTGTGAGGATTTTATATCATAGTACACGGTCAATTTTTGTGTATGTGCCATGTACTGCAGAGAAGGTATATTCCTTCTTATCCCCATTCAGTTTTCTCCAGAGATCTATCATACCTACCCTCCCTAAAATTCTATTCACCTCCGTAACTTTTTTCTTGTTTATTTTGAGGTGTGATTTATCAAGTTCAAACAGGAGGAGATTAAGTTCCTCCATTGTTTTGCTATCTATTACTTCCTCTAATTCCCTTACCTTCTACTCTAGGAATTTGGATGCTATACCACTTGGTGCATATATGTTAAGTAATGATATTGCTTCATTCTTGATGGTGTGTTTTAGCAGGATATAGTTTCCTTCCTTATCTCTTTAAGTTAGGTCAATTTTTGCTTTTGCTTTATCTGAGATAAGAATTACTATTCCTGCTTTTTTTTTACCTTAGCTGAGGCATGATATATTTTACTCCAGCCTTCAACCTTTACCCTGTGTGTATCCCTCTACTTCAAATGTGTTTCTTGTAAACAGCATATTGTAGGATTATGGTTTTTAATCCATTCTGCTATCCACCTCCTTTTCATGTGAGAGTTCATTCCATTCATGTTCACAGTTATGATTACTATCTGGTTCTTTCCCTCCATTCTATTCCCTTCCCTGTTTATAATTATATGTTTCTCCCCTTCTCCCTTCCCCTCCTTAAGAGCTTTCCTTTTGACCATCACCTCCCTCATCAGCCCAGCTTCTCTTTCCTCCCCTTCCCCTTTATTTCTTCCCTCCCATCTTATCACACCCCCTTTTCATAGCCCTTCCCCCCTCCTACTGCCTGTAGGATATTTTTATACTTAAAAGTAGCATGTTATTTTTTCTTCTTACCAAGAATGACAGGAACAAATCTCATGCAAAGCTCCTCTGCCTCCCCTCTTTCCCTCTATTATGATACATTTTGTGTCTCTTCCCCATAGTGTCCTATGCTTAACTGGTTGTGTTATTCCCTCCTTGAACCAGAACCAATGAGAGAAGAGCTCACATAATATTCATCTCCCTTCCTTCTTACCCTCTGCTATATTGTTTTTATGCTTCTTTGTGTGACATAATTTACCCTTTTCCACTTTATTCTTTCCTCTTCTTCCATTGCAATCCCTTTGTAGTCCTTAATAACTATTTCTTTATCATCATTTTTTTAAGCAATCGAGGTTAAGTAACTTGCTCAAGGTTACACATCCAGTTATTTCTGGGTGTGGTGCTAAGTATCTGAGCCCGGATTTGATCCCCAGGTAATCCCGACACTGGAGCTGGTGTTCTTACTCGCTGAGCCATATCATCATTTTTTTTTAATTTATATTCATACCCTCTACTTGTGTATAAGCAGTTTGCTCTTGTTAAATAACATTGTGTGTGTGTGTGTGTGTGTGTGTGTGTGTGTGCTTGAGCATGAGCTGGAACCAAGCAGAAATGAGAAGGAGGATACTTGTGTTTTCAGAACTCTGTAGTACTTTGTATCTTGTTTTGTCAGACAAAAACACCCTGTGTGTTGTTTTTAGACAAAATTCTTGAAAGAGTATTTTACTGCTGTTGCAGAAGCCCTGGAACTTTACTTTTGTTTTGTGTTTGATTTCTCAGACAAAAGCTTTGGCTGTTGGTTTGTTTTACTTTTTCAGACAGAAAGTGAATTGAGATGATAGTGCTGACAATGCATGTAAATATTGTGGTAGTTCTTTTAAGCTTTGTCTTCCTAGAAATAGAAACTTCAAAGAGCTTGAAGTGGGGCAGTAATCTGAAGTAAGAAATAGAAGTGGAGAACAGATTATGCATGAGTCCAGGCAAGAATTAAGTGAGTTCAGGCAAGAGTTGTGTGAATCCAGGTAAGAGATGAGAGTAGCCAGATTGTGGAAGAGGAGCTGTGGAGGTGGAAAGCCAGTCTTGAGTCAAGATGATTTGCTTTAGTTTATTGCTGAATAAATAGAGAGTTTACTATACAATGCAATTAGATACTTAAAGTTATTCACAGCAGGAGTCTCCAGAGAGCTGCTGGTGATTGGCTTTACTGTGATAAGGTGTGGATAGGCAAGACCTGTACCTCCCTGAGAACAAATGCTCTCTTTACCAGTACTTTAGGCACTAATTTATTCATTCTTTTGGCCATGGAAAAACATAAAACAATCAAACATAAACTAGTTTTCACTCCTGTTTGTCTCCCTTATGTTTCCATGGTGATGATGGCCGACTAGCAGAACTGCAATTCTAAAACATACTTTTTAGGGCATCTATAAATATTTACTAAACTATAGACATGCTACATATTTATTTCTCCAAAGGAAAATGAATTTCTATAAACTTGGACAAACTGAACCAAATCGATATTAATGTTCCCATAGAAAAGTAGGTGATTTTGTCATATGGGTTGATGAAGGACTCATGGAAGTCATGGATAGCCTGAAGGTTCCCATGGCATCCTTAAAAAGTAAAAAGAGAAGTCTCAGGGAATCTTAATCTGGGGTCCATGATCTTTTAAAAATATGTATTTTGATAAATGTCTTATTATTGAGTTGCCTTAGTCATATTCAACTCCCTGTGATCCAAATTATTGTTTTGTTGGCAAAGATATTGGAATGGTTTGCCATTTCTCTCTCCAGCAATTTTATAGATAAGGAATTCAGAAACAAGGTTGAGTGACTTGCCCAGGGGTTGCATGTTTTCCTAGGATTATTATGATAATAATCGCTCAACCCTATTCATAGAGTACAAGTCATTAAAGGGTAAAATATTTGATATAAATGCTCAATGGGGTTCCCAGGAAAGGGAAGTGTCATTTGTTGAAGTAGGGAATAATAAATGAATGTTGTTGGTTCAAAGAGATCATCACTATCAACTTAAGTCTTGGACAATTTGCATTCCCTGGGCTTAAGATCTCTTAGCTATTTTACTACAGATGATTTTGATTTGTGAGAAAGAATTGTTGACTGTGCTAAAAGTGTCCATACTGTAGTTCAGTGTCACAACTTTTCCTTTGAAAACTAATGTAAGTTAATATTTGTTATAACTCACCTTATATACCAGACTGTTGAGAGCTAAGACTCGTTCCCTCTAAATTGGGAAGGGTTAGAAGAAACACAAAATCTGAGATCTCTGACTTTTGTCTATCATCTAATTTTTCTTTTCTTTTCCTTTTTTTCTCTTTTATTATCATGGTGATTCCTCCAGAGAGGGAGGGAGAGGGAGGGAGAGAGAGAGAGAGAGAGAGAGAGAGAGAGAGAG
>NW_027186473.1:35104904-35109828 GCF_028583685.1 Petaurus breviceps papuanus
GAGAGAGAGAGAGAGAGAGAGAGAGAGAGAGAGAGAGAGAGAGAGAATAGGGCAGCATAACATAGTCAATAGATATAGATAACCAACATTAAGAAAATTTAATTTCCTCCCCTTTTCTAATACAAACTGACTGTATGAAACTAGATAAATGTCTTCATTTCTTTGTGACTCAGAAAAAGTTTAAAGACTAGAAGATTAGTTTCCAAACTGCCTTAGTAGAGAAGAATTGTACAATTTCAATAGGGATTTCTTAACCTAGTAAAATTATCGGTCCAAAGGAAAAAATAGGCAAAATAGGAATTTTGCTGTTTTGCTGTATTGAGTATTAGTTAATTAAGTGTCTTTGAGCCTCTTCTTTGATTGTATCAGAGTCTTTTATTGGAAACAGTATACGTTGCATTCCCCTTAATAGGTCTAAGGGAGCTTGAACATATTTCCTGCCCTTTATAGGCCGAAAGGAATTTGAAGATCTCCTCTGCACCTTAATAGGCTGAATGTAATCACATGGAGCCCATGGTGGGAGGAGTTGCCAAAAGGGTAGAACAAAGAAGAAGCAGATAAGAGCATGAGCAGAGCTGGGAGCAGGCAGAACTGAGAGAATGTTTGTGATGTTGGTGCTCTGTCTGTTTATCTGTGTTACTTTCTGAGACAGAAGTCCCATCTATTGATCTCTGCTGTTTTCTCATACAGAAGCCCTGTCTGTTACTCTGTGTTGATTTCTCAAACCAAAGTTCTGTCTGTAGTTCTGTAGTGGTTTCTCAGACAAAAAGTGAATTGAGATGATAATGCTGGTAATGTGTGTAAATTTTTCTGTTGTCCTGTTAAGCTTTGTTTTCCTAGAAACAGAAACTGTGAAAAGTTTAGAGTAGAGCAGTCCCTATGAGCTGAGATATGCAACAGGAGTGGAGAGATGACTACTTGTGAATCTAGGCAAGAGTTAGGTGTGGTCAGCCCATGGAGGAGGAGGTGTGGGGTTTGGAAGCCAGCCTCATGGTGTTAACATGAAAGAGAATTGTACTTGGATATATTGTATTGACTGAGGAGATTGTAACTTCCTATGGCCTAGGAGTGGATGGCATTTGTACTTTCTGCTACCTACTACTTAGCCTTTAATCATAATGAAAGAGGACTTTACTTGGATACTCTATTGACTGAGGAGATTGTAACTTACCGTGACCTAGGGGTGGATAGTGTTTGTATTCTCTGCTACCCCTTAAAGATGACTATAAGATATACTACCAAATCATATGTTTTGTTTAGGACTGAGTAGTCACCTTAGTAATAAGTTGTTATGTTATATTGTTGTGAATGTTATGCTTTAGTTCCTTGAATGTTATGCTTTAGTTTATTGCTGAATAAATATAGAGTTCATTACACTATGTGACTAGACACTTAAAGTTATTCACAGCAACAGTCCTCAGGAGAACTGCTAATGATAGTCTTTACAACAAATACACTCAGAGAGAGACGGAGAACAAGAGACAGAGAAACAGACAAATACAGACACAGAAACAGAGACAGAGACAGAGACATGTTATGAGAGATTCAGAACAGAAAGAAGCAGAGAGACAAACACCTACATAGAGAAAGAGGAAGAGATGATTAATTTTTATTAAAATTTTTACAGGTTTTAAACTTTTCTAAAAAAAGAAAAAAACAATAACAAGTTCTAAAGAATTTAATAACTCTGAGAATTTTTTATTGATTTTCCTATTTTTCCCCCCTCTGGGTTACTTACTTTTTATTAGGAATTTCCAATTCATGTTGCACATGATACTTTTACAATCTATTTGATTTTTCCCCATTTTTTTAAAAAAACAAACTATTTTCATTTAGTAAATTAATAATCCTCCTCATGGTGGTGGGAAAATATTTGATTATTCAAATGGCTAAATCATTAATTCTACCCTTCTAAACTGGAGATACTGAGGCAGCATGTCAGCATTTTGTTGATATTTAAAAATTCTGTCACATTCTCTGAGGCTACCATCCCAAACCTCACTCATACTGATAGGCCAGATCTCCAGTAAACAGCTGTCAGTTTTCCCCTCAGTCCTCTAGTGTCAACCATGAGAGGGTTAAGGGTATTACTTTCCACTACTGTAGCTCATAGGCTTCCCCTACTCTTGTGCTTCAACAGTGGTTATCTGTTGATACAAATTAGTTTGTCAGTTTTACATCATCTCATAGGCACATACGTGGCTCAGGAGAAAGTAGACTCAATCTTAAAGGACATGATATATTGAAGTGGGTAACACAGCTCTTCAGTTCTCAGAATTCATAGTTCTTTTCTTTCCTCAAAGGAGCCTTATAAATGTTCTGCTTAAGAATAGTACAGATTTCTATTGGGCTCCTTGTGGAGTTTTTTTTTTCCTTTTTTTTTGGGGGGGGGGAAATTGGGGTTAAGTGACTTGCCCAAGGTCACGTGGCTATTTTTTGTGTTAAGTGTCCGAGGCTGGATCCAAACCTAGGTCCTCCTGACTCCAGGGCCAGTACTCTATTCACTGAGGCACCTAGCCATTCCACCTTGTGAAGTTTTGAGCTGCCTTTATACAGTTTGTCAAGTGTATCCTTGGCTCTGATGCTGAGAATAATATGAACTGTGATGATAACACTGATGGTACAGTAATGAGAATTCTGAATCAGCTGAACTTTCAAAGTTTATAATATACCCCTAGGATCAAGGACTGGGGAAGAAGTAACAATAAAGGTCTCCTCTACTTCCTCCCCCCAAGCCAGTCCATATGTTATTGGTTTGATTACTCTATCTTCTAAGTTGTCCAAACATATAAATCCTGCTTTCTGGATTTTTTTTAAAATTCAGAACTTACAAAGCATGACTGAAACATTTCAGCTGATCCCAGTATGTTCCCCTTATAACATTATTTCATTCCATCCAATTGATAGAAGCATTCTTCTAGACTTAACTAACTAGGTTGTCATTTGGGATTTGACTTTTCATTGAATTTTGATCAGTTTCAAAGACTAGTGGTGTAACAAACAGATAGAACACTACTTTGAAGGCTTCAGATGAACCCAAGCAAAAGTAAATCTTAAAGAAATCTTAACAGGAATAACCATCATTCACCTCAATCTTAAATTTGGTTAATCACGTCAAGAAACTAAAAATGTTTCATTTAGTCATACTGAACAATTTTGAATAAAGGCTAAAGTCCAACATCATTTTGTAATTTGCATAATCCTTTTGTCCAATAAAATTGACTTTCTTTCAGCCATTTATCTGGAAGCACGATAAATGTGACAGAAGTTTGTGTTCAGATGATATTGCTATCCTTCCTTTCAAATCACATTAAAAAGGCTTAGACTTTTAATTTTTTGAGTTCCAACATTCACATACTGTGCTCAGTTATTATATGCATTTCAATTTAGAACCTTCAGAAGAGATTCAAAACTGATCCCCTTCAGATACCTATTGATACCATCTGAAAGGTTCCTAGATATTGGTCCCTGTGGTAACTAGTCTGTCAAAAGAAGAGATAACCTGAGGTGTCCTTGAGTCATAGTTGCCTCAAAATGAGATGTCCTATTAGTACACAAATATAATATCATTATTGTATTTTATTTCTTTCTCTCATACAGAAACCAGGATAATTTGTTTCTCCCATGGAACTATTTATTATATTGTTTGATGGCTTCTCTTTCAGTGCTCATTGCACCAGAGACACTAACCAAAATTGTAACAAAAAGAAATGACAGAAAGCTGTCTTTGATTAATCAATAGGTATAACAAAAAAGCTTTATGCATGTGAATGTGTAAGTTTCAAATTGTCCTTTTGTTTTCTGTTGCATTCAAACATTTTTTGTGTACTCCTTTCATAGATAGAAGCAATCAATCTATTAGATAATCTGTGTTTGTATATGTTACTGTGTACCCATTGGGATTCATAAATTAGTTTTTCTCTAATGCTACAAATTTGCTTTTAATATTTATCTATCTATTTCATAAATCACTATATTTGTAATTAAGCTGTCAGCCAACTGAGTCAGGCCCACAGCAGGGCAGAAACATCTTAATGAGCTTTCTCAGAGTCCCTGCCCACTAGCCTAGATAGCAGCCTGGTCTTGCTTACATGAAAGAAATCATTCTATCTAAACCATTCTAAATTGTGGAATTTTTTTCTCATTGACATTCCAAATAGGATTTGATAGTTGTTGTTTTTTTATATAAGCATCATATTTTATATTTATTATATTAACAATTGATCTTATTAGACTCAACCACTAGATTCATCTTGTTGAGTTCATTTTTAATTCTGATTCTCACATCCAAACTTTTAGCAATTCATACCAGATTTTGTGTTATCTACAAATTTCATAATGCCTCCAAATCAAGTTTCTAGTAAAAATATTTAAGCTTCTCTCTGATCATTATTACCATATTATTTTAGGGCCTCATCCCCTCTTGAAAAATCTAATAGGTCTCCTGTCCTTAAGTTTCTCATCATTTCAGTCATTGTCTTCTAGATATTGCTACCAAATATACTGGCTTAAGCAAAGAACTGATCATATTCCATTCAAAAGCAATCATCTCTAATAACTCCCTTTGCCAATAGGACAAACACAAACTCATTTGTTTCACTTTACTCCTCTGATTTGATTTCAGTTGTATTTCACCTTTCTCATATGATTTGATTTCATTTGTATGAATATGTATGTGTATATACGTACATACAGACACATATATACACAATATATGTATATATAAGTATATATGTGTATATACAGTATATGTATATATGTATGTAGTATGTATACACAGTATATGTATACATAAGTATATATGTATATACAAGTATATGTATATACTTGCACACATCCATATATATGTGTACAAATCTATATATCTATTTACACAAAGAGAGAGAGAGAGAGAGAGAGAGAGAGAGAGAGAGAGAGAGAGAGA
>NW_027186473.1:35109838-35137338 GCF_028583685.1 Petaurus breviceps papuanus
GAGAGAGAGAGAGAGAGAGAGAGAGAGAGAGAGAGAGAGAGAGAGAGGGATGGAGAGATTGTTAAAAGCAAGTGAAGGTTATGTCTCTATAGCCCCACATATTAAACTGGAAAAATAGTTGGTGTGATGTTTAAAGTATTTTTTAATTATAAAATTAAGCCCAGGACATAACTCTAATTAACTTTTAAGAAATTGATTATTAAGACATACTCTACTAGAACTTTAGATGGCAAAGTATAATGATTAATGAAATATTAGAGTCATAAATATCTCAGGAGAGAGTCAAAATGCAATTTCTAGTAATCAGAGCTTTAAATAGAGTAGGATTATGTGAGTTTTTCCCTAGTGTGAGAAATTTAGAGGAAGCTGATAGCACCATCTGAGTTCATTCATTTCTTGATTTCTGGTACACCCCTATAACATAGGTCCTTTTGTCTTTAGGATATAATCTCTCATCCAGAAATTAAGTGTTGTGATATGTAGGGCATACTTTTTTATTTTTTCCCCTTTCTTTTGTTCTCTCTCTCTTTCTTTTATTTTTGAGTTTACATCATTCATTTCCACAAGATTTTGAGTTAAAAATTTTCTCCCCATTTTCCCCTACCAACCAACCCAAAACAGTGATCCCACTGAATATCCCCTCCCCTATCTGCTGTCTCCCATATCATCCCCCATACCCCTTCCGACTTTCCAGTAGGGCATGGTGGATCTCTAGGCCCCAGTGCCTGTATATCTTATTTCCCAGTTACATGTAAAATAATAATAATAATAATAATAATAATAATAATAATAATAATAATAATATATATATATATATATTTCATTTTAAAACTTCGAATTGCAGATTCTTTCCCTTCCTCCCTCCACATAAACCCTTACTAGGAAGATAAGCAATTCAATATAGATTATAAATGTGTAGCTATGCAAAATATTTTCATAGTGGATATATTGTGACTATATTTCCCTCCATCCTATCCCATCCCACACTTGTTCTATTCTCTGCTATGATACTGTCCCTTTTCAAAAGTGGGTGCTTCCAACATTCTTTCCCTCCCCCCAAGACTGCCCTACCTTCCATCGTGCCCCCTCTCATCCCCTTCCCCCCTACTCTCCTGTAGGGTGAGATACCCTATTTAGTGTGTATGTCATTCTCTCCCAAAGCCAAATTCAAAGAGAATAGGGTTGACTCATTCCCTTTTACCTTCTTGTTCTTTCCCTCCATTGTAACAGTTTTCCCTTGAGATAATTTACGGCATTCTGTCTCTTTCCACCTCCTCTCATTATATTCCTCTCTCACCTCTTAATTTCACTTTTTAAGTATCATCCCATCCTATTCAATTGGTGCTATGCCCTCTGTCTATGTATACATGTACACATACATACACAGACTCACATATGCATTCATACACCCATATACCCTCTTATATAGAAATATATGTATGTATACATATATATGTACATACACATTTCTATTCCCTTCAATTATTCTCATACTGAGAAAATTTCAGAAGTTACAGTTTTCCTTTTTACATGTAGGGATGTAAATAGTTCAACTTTGATAAGTTCCTTATGATTTATTTTCCCTGTTTACCATCTCATGCTTCTTTTGCTTCTTTTATCTGAATGTCAAATTTTCTATTCAACTCTGCTTTTTTTCATCAAGAATGCTTGAAAGTACTCTATTCCATTGAATGACAAAATTTTGCCCTGAAACATGATACTCAGTTTTGCTGGGTAGGTGATTCTTGGTTTTAATCCCAAGCTTCTTTGACCTCTTGAATATCATATTTCAAGGCCTTTTTATCCCTCAGTGTAGAAGCTGCCAGATCTTGTGTTATCCTGATTGTGTTTCCACAATATTCAAATTATTTCTTCCAGCTTCTTGTAATATTTTCTCTTTGATCTAGGAAGTCTGGAACCTGGCTATAATATACCTAGTAGTTTTCTTTTTGGTATATTTTTCAGGGGATGATCAGCGGATTCTTTCAACCTCCATTTTGCCCATTGGTTCTATTTTACTTGAGAATTTCTTGAAGGATGATTTCTAGGTTCTTTTTTTGATCATGGCTTTCAGCTAGTCCAATGATTTTTAAATTATCTCTCCTGGATCTATTTTCCAGGTCAATGATTCTTCCAATGAGATATTTCACATTGCCTTTTATTATTTCATTTGTTCGGATCTGTTTAATAGTATCTTGTTTTCTCATAAAGACACTAACTTCTATTTGCTCCAATCGAATTCTGAAATAATGATTCTCTTTAGTGAGCTTTTGAGATTCTTTTTCCATCTGGCAAAATTTGACTTTTTAAGATATTCTTCTCCTCATTGGCTTTTTAAGCCTCTTTTTCCATTTTAATTAGTCTAGGTTTTTAAGGTGTTATTTTCTTCAGTCAGATTGTTGACTGTCATTTCATAATTTTCTTATATCATTTTCATTTCTCTTCCCAATTTCTCCTTCTCATCTCTTTTTTTGTTTTCAAAATCATTCTTAAGGCCCTCTGTGGCCTGTAAACAACTTATATATTTCTTGGAAACTTTTGGTGTAGGGTTTCTTACTTCACTGCCTTCCTCCTCTTCCATGCTTTGATCTTTTTTCTCCCCCAAAAGGGAATCTAAGATCTGATTGCTCTGCTTGCTTTGCTTCCTTTGCTTGCTCATGTTGACACTCAATTTCTTGACTTTTGAGATTTTTGCCACAGTAGTAATGTGCTACCAGAGAGGGGAGCTTTTTTCCCAGTTGTTGAGGTTTTTGCAGCTGCTAAAGCTATTAGTTGGGTGCCCTTTCTGAAGCCTCTACACACTCTGGCAAACTTGTCACACATGCCAGGACCTCCACCCTAGACAAGAATCCAGATCCAAGCAGGTTACAGCAAGAGCAATTGGCCCTCATACTGTTCAATTTGTCCCCCTACAATCTGCAGGCCAGGAACTCCGAAGAAGCCACATTGTGGTGGCTACAGGGCCGTGGGGTTTCAGCCACTTCTCCCTCCAGGGGGTAAAGAATAGACTGCATTCCTGAACTCCTGCTTCCCATAGTCCACACTGCACTGACCTCTCACTTTTTCCTTAGCAGCTATGATTCAATAATTCTGGAAACTGCCACAGCTGCTGGTGATCTGAAGTCCCTCCAGCCGGTGGCTGGTTGTGGCTACCTTGAGTCTAAAACCTCTGGCTCATGTGGGACTTGGCTCATCTTCCAGAGTACTTCACTTGTCCCTTCCTGCCATCCTGCCAGATTGTGTTCAGTGGGGAGTTAAATTCTCTCTGTCATTTTGTGGGTTCTCCAAAGTTTGGTTAGAGTAATTTTTTTTTACATGAATTGGACGTTGTGGAAGTGGGAGCTATGTAGAAGTCCTATTTCTCTGCCATCTTGAATCTGCTCCCCATACTCTTTTCTTAAGACATTCTCACTTATATAATTTTAGCCTCTGATATAGCCATTTGCCACTAGTACAAAAATTGCTAGTCACAACTTTATTAATAGTGCATATTTCTTCATATGGAAGACTTGTGATCTTCAAACCAAAATGATATAACCAAATGTCTCTGCTTGATAACACAATGAATTATTAATGAATGAGCATCTATTTCCATGTATGCATGCATATATGTGTTATTAATAGACACATGTGTATGTGTATATATATATATGAATGCATAATGCACACATATAAGCTGATTCCACAGTGTACATGAATATCTGTGTATATTCATATAGGAACATACATATTTCACACTCTAATATTATCTCATCTATTAATAACCATGTTTTTATAAAACAAAATTTTAATTCTCAAATCTGAATACATACTAGCTGAGTGCTTAGTGTTTTTTATTACATTTATATTTTCAAAACTTCTCAAGTTGTTTCTGACTGATAGCACACCAGAAATCTGAAGGATCCAAATTTTTACATGACATGTCAAGTATATGAAAAGTTTTACATGAGATACTGTTATCACACATTTGTTTAATTATTTTGACAATGTCATGCCACAAACTGTTTGACCTCATCCTCAGAAGTACCAAGTTTTATTTCTTCAGAATGATTGTTAATTTGAATTTTAATACAAAATCAAAGATCTTTGCTAAAGCATTTAGAGAGTTTATTAAAACTCTACTTAATTTAAATCTGAAGGCAACCTTTTGACCCTACGTAATTAATCTATATTAGATGCAGATTTCCTTTGAAGGCTCCTTCAAAAAATTATATTTGGGGCAGAGAACTGAAGGAAAATAAGTGGTCAGCCAAACTCCATTAAATAATCATATAATTATATCCCACAAGATTCCTCCCATGCATTCCAAATTTATATAAAATTCTTTGAATTTTTTAAATGCTAATTTTGTTGTACTCCTTGTACAGTAAATATCAAGCAAAAAAATAAAAAAAAATATCATCAGTATGTTTTCTACTATGAAGGAAAAAATCTTGCTCAAGGTCCATGGAATATTATACAAACTTCTACATAAGATCTACAGTTACTCAAAAGAATCTGGACTAATTATTCACACAGGAAAAAAAAGCCAATGAAATGTATGAAAAGTGTCTATTATTTAGGTCATGAGATTGGAACCTATGGCTTCAAGGTCACATGTGGCCCTTTAGGTTCTCAAGTGTGGCATTTTGACTAAATCTAAATTTCACAGAACAAATTCTCTTAATAAAAGGATTTGTTCTGTAAAACTTGAACTCAGTCACATGGTTCCATTCAAGGACAAAGAAGACCACATGTTCAAGTCCACAGGTTCCCTATCCTTCATCTATGTTATGATACACAGTTTGATGGATGACATTTTAACTGATTCTGTGTGTATGCATATTTGGGATAGATCATACAAAAGGATAATAAGCTACATGAAGAATTGAATAAGAGGAATGTAAACTGGATTATCTTTTGATAACCACACAATTGGGGTGGCTAGGGGGCACAGGGAATACCGCACTGTCCCTGGAGTCAGGAGGACCTGAGTTCAAATCCAGCCTCCGACACTTAACACAAAACTAGCCATATGACCTTGAGCAAATCACTTAACCCCAATCGCCCTACCTTCCCCCTCCAAAAAGAAAAAAATAAAAAGGTAAGAATCACACAATTATTTTCATTACTCCATGCTTCTTACTGAAACAAAGGACTGTCTTTGGAAAACTAATAGTACTCCAGTGACATATGTGAATCCAGATAACACTATTTAGTGTAAAATTGAAATGAAGCATCACCTAAAGCATAATAGAATACATATGACGAATTGTTTTGGAAACGTATATATAAAAGACGACAGCAGAAAACACTGATCCAAGGACAGGAGCAAAAACTAAACAAAGAAACAAAATAGAAGTTGGTCATATAAAGTAAGAGATAGCCCACAAGCAGCTCCATGCTCCATTAATTTTCATCCAATATTAAGGGTAAACTAATGAAATCCCTCTCATGCTTGTTAAATTGTCGAGGTAAATTTATTGAAAAACATGGGCAAAGTCATACCAGATCATCAGGCAAGACCACTTGAGAGTCTGCATAGTTGTAGAGGATGTTTACATTAATGAATGTAATGATACAATGTAATATTAAAATCACCTTTGACCTCCAAAATAGTATACAACGGAAAACATTTTGGCAAGTTGTTCAGAAAATACATCAATATCTGGTATTTTTTAATTTAAATTTATTTATTAAATTTTAGTTTTCAACATTCAGTTTCATAAAATTTTGAATTCCAAATTTTTCCTCCATTTCCTGTCCTCCTGCCACCCTAAGACAGTGTGAATTTGATACAGATTTTACATTTGCAATCATATTAAACATATTTTCACATCACTCATTTTGTAAAGAAGAATTAGAACTAATGCCAGAAACCACAAGAAAGAAAAGAGAGACAGACAGAGAGAGAGAGAGAGAGAGCAAATAATATTATTCAATCATCATTCAGACTCTGTAGTTCTTTCTCTAGATGTGGATGGCATTTTCCATCATGAGTCTTTTGGAGTTTTCTTAGATTCCTGCATTGCTAAGAAGTGATGTCTATCAGTCATCATACAATGTTCTCCTGCTTCTGCCACCCTCATTCAGTAGTTCATGTAGGTCTTTCCAGGTTTTCAGACATCTGGCTGTTCATCATTTCTTATAGTATAAGAGTATCCCATTACATTCATATATCACAAAATGTTAAGCCATTCCCCAACAGATCAGCATGCCTTCAGTTTCTGATTCTTTGCCACTGCAAAAGAGCTGCTATAAATATTTTTGTTCATGTGTGTTCTTTTTCCTTTTGTATGACCTCTTTGGTATACAACCCTGGAAATGGTATTGCTGGGTCAAAGGGCATACACATATGTATAACCCTTTGGGCATGGTTCCACATTGTTCTCCCCAATCCTTAGATCAGTTCACACGTCCACCAACACTGCATTAGTGTTAGAATTCTCCCACATCTTCTCCAGGATTTATTATTTTCCTGTTTTGTCATGATAGCCAATCTGATTTGAGGTAATACCTAAGATTTGCATTTCTCTAGTCAATAGTGATTTAGAGCATTTTTTCATATGACTATAAATAGCTTTAATTTCTTACTCTGAAAGTTACCTGTTCATATCCTTTGATCATGTGTCAATTGGGTAATGAGGTGTATTCTAGAAATTTGACTCAGTTCTCTATATATTTTAAAAATGAGGCCTTTATTAGAGATATTGGTTGTAAAAATTCTTCCCGAAGTTTTTTTGTTTCCCTCCTAATAGTGATTGAATTGACTTTTTTTTTTAACAGAAACCTATCAATTTAATGTAATGAAAATGATCCATTTTGCATGTCATAGTATTCTCTGTCTTTTCTTAGGTCATACATTCTTCCATAAATCTGACAGATGAACTATTCCTTGCTTTCTCAGTTTGCTTATATTATCAGCCTTAAACCATATACCCATTTTGACTTTATTTTGTTTTATGGGGTAAGGTGTTGGTCTATGCCTACTTTCTACTATACTATTTTCCAGTTTTCCCAGCAGTTTTTGTCAAATGGTGACTTCTCATCTCAGAAACTGGAGTCTTTAGGTTTGTCACACAGATTACTATAATCATTGACTACTGTGTTTTGTGTACTTTACCTATTCCACTGATCCACTACTCTATTTCTTAGCCAGTGTCAAATAGTTTCAAGGATTGCTCATTTATAATACAATCTAAGATCTGGGATTCCTAGATTTCTATTCCCTTGCATTTCTTTTCTTTAATTCCCTGGGACTTCGGAAACTTTGATTCTTCCAGGTGAATTTTATTATTATTTTTTTCTAGGTCTATAAAGCAATTTTTGGTAGTTTGATTGATATGACACTAAATAAGTAAATTAATAAAGGTAGAATTTTTATTTGTAATATATTGGTTTAGCCTACCCATAAGCAACCATTTTTTTCCTGTTATTTAGATCTCACATTATTTTTGAGAAAAATATTTCATTTTGTGCCCATAGTTTCTGGGTTTGTCAGGTAGATTCATAAATATTTTATAATATCAACAGTAACTTTAAATGGAATTTATCTTTCAATCTCTTGCTTCAGGGAGTTGTTATTAATATATAGAAACTCTTATTATTTATGTGGGTTTATTTTGCATTCTGCAGCTTTGCTAAATTGTTTATTATTTCAAGTAATTTTTAAATTGATTCTCTAGGATTCTCTATGGACACAATCCTATTATCATCAAAGATGGATAATTTTGTTCTTCATTGTCTATTCTAATTCCCATTTCTTTATCTTCTCTAAAAAGTTACATTTCTAGTAACATATTGATTACCAGTGGTGATAATAGACATCGTTGTTTTACCCCCAATCTTATTGGAAATGTTTTCAGCTAATCCCCATTACATAAAATGCTTGTTGATGGTTTTAGGTAGATGCTACTTAAGATTTTATGAAAGAATCCATTTATTTTTCTGCTCTCTAGTGTTTTTTTTTAATTGATAGAAATAGGTGTGGTGTTTTGCAAAACCTTTTTCTGAATCTATAAGGATAATTATATGGTCTGTTAGTTTTGTTGTTGATATGGTCATTATGCTGATAGTTTTTTGTAATTTTGAACCCCTGCATTCCTGTTATAAATTCTACCTGGTCATAGTGTAAGTAGTATAAGTCATTCTTAGTCACAAAATAACTCATTCTTATAATGTTATTATAATCTTATCAGAAATACTTTATTTAAAATTGTTACACCTATATTCACTAGTGAAATTGGTCAATATTTTTTTTCTTTCTGTTTTGACTTTTCTCAGTTTAGTTATTACTACAATATTTTATCATAAAATAGTTTGGTAGGACTCATTCTTTGTCTATTTTCCCAAATTGTCTATATAGTATGGGAATAAATTGCTCTTTAAATACTTGATTGAATTAACTTGTAAATTTATCTGACCCTGGAAGATTTTTCCTGGGATGTTCATGTATGACTTGTTTAATTTCTTTTTCAGAAATGAAGTTAAGTATTTAATTTCCTCTTCTGTTAACCTGAGTAATTAATATTTTTGTAAATATTCATGTTTTTCACTAAGATTACCAAATATGTTGGCATAAGGTTGAGAAAAGTAGCTCCTAATTATTGTATTAATTTCCTCTTCTTTGGTGCTAAATTCACCTTTTCAATTTTTGTTACTGGCAATTTGGTTTTCATCAAATTAAGCAAAGGTTTATCTATTTTTAACCCATAAAACCAGATCTTACTTTTATTTATTAGTTCAACAGTTTTCTTAATTTCAATTTAATTACAATATCTTATGGTTTTAAGTATTTTTAATTTGGTATTTAATTGGATATTTTTAATTTTTCTTTTTCTAGCTTTTTGTAATTGTGTGCCCAATTCATTGACCTTCTCTCTCTCTCTATTTTATTCCTGTGACCATTGAGAGATATTAAATTTCACCTAAGAATTCACCACTTTTGCTGTATCCAATGAGTTCTGGTATATTGTCATAATAATGTCATTCCCTTGTATAAAATTATTGATTGTTTCTGTGATCTCTTATTTGACTCACTCATTCTTTAACATTAGATTATTTAGTTTCAATTAATTTTTAGTGTACCTTTCCATACTTTTTATTATATGAAATTTTTTATTGCATCATTATCTGAAATGGATGCATTTAATATTTCTTCCTGTTTGCATTAGATTTCAAGGTTTTTATGCCTTAGTATGAAGCTAAATTTTGTGTCTGTGTAGTGCCAAGACAATATTCACAGCACTGACTATGACTATGAATATGCTGGTGTAATTCTGAATCACAAAATATAACAGACTCTCCATATATAAGACAGAAGCAAAACATTTATTCAGACACTAGAAAGACAAATCCCAACATCAGAAAACCAAATTCATCATAGAAAAAAAGAAATCTATACATCATAATAATGCAGAGAGCAATACCATTCCAAAACCTTCCCACGAACATACTCACAAGCCTAGCTGTCTCCTTGCCTGCCTCCTCTCTCCCCCATCCTTCTAATTGCTCTGACTTCTAGTTTCCTCTGGACTTTGCTCCACTTTTTCAGCAAACTCCTCCAGTTTCATGTTATTACATTTGGTCTATTAAAGGGGAGGGAATATCTTCAAATTACCATTACCATTACAATCTGTGCCATGTACTATTGAGCAAAAAGATATATTCCTTTGTATCTGCATTCACTTTTCTGCATTGGTCTTCCATATGTAAGTTTTCTAAAATTCTATTCACCTCCTTAACTACTTCCTTGTTTATGTTGTGGTTGGATTTATCTAGCTCAGAGGGGGTCTTTGAGTTCCCCCATTATTATAGTTTTACAATTTCTTTCTGTAACCCCTTTAACTTCTCCTCTAAGAATTTGGATGCTTCATCACTCTGTGCATACATGTCTATTATTGATATTACTTCATTGTCTATAGTGATTTTTAGCAGTATAGTGTAAATCTTTATATCTTTTGCTTATATATATATATATATATATATATTTTGCTTTTGTTATGGACATCAGGATTGCTATCCCCTGATTTTGTTTTTAACTTTATCTGGAGAATAATATATTCTACTCCAATCTTTTACCTTTATTCTCTATGTATCCCTCTGATTGAAATATGTTTCTTATAAAAATCTATTGTATAATTATAGATTTTGCTTTAAGAGAAAGTTCATCCCATTCACATTCACATTCACAGTAACAATTTCTGTTTCTTTCTTTCCATCCTATTCCCTTCATTTAATGTGATTTACCCATTTCTGCCTCCTCCTTTCCTCTTCTCCCATTACAATCCCTTTTCATGACTCAATTAGATTTTTTACCATCACATCAAAGACAACATATTCCCCACCCTCTGTCTATGTATATAGCCCTTTTAAATGTTACAAAAAAATATATATAGCTCTCAAGAGGTAAAAGTATGGTCTTCCCATGTCAGAAGGTTAAGAGTTTGCCCTTATCGAATAGCATGTTTGTTGTTGTTTTCTTTCCTGTTTGCTTTTTTATTCCTCTCTTTTTAAAAAATGTATTTATTTATTTTTAGTTTACAACATTCAGTTGCACAATACTTTGAGTTCCAGATTTTCTCTCCTATTTCTCCTTCACACCCACCGTGTGCCTGGCAGCATGCAATCAAATATAGGATCTACAAATACCTTCACATTATACATTAGTCAGGTTGTAAAGAAGGATTATAACATGTGGAGTGAACAATGAGAAAGAGGAAACAAAACAAAACAAGAAAAAAGAGAGAGAGCAAATAGCTTGCTTCGATCTGCATTCAGACTCTACAATTCTTTCTCTGGATATGGACATCTATTTCCATCATGAATCTTTTGGGTTTGTCTTATAATGTTGCATTGCTGAGAGAAGCCCAGTCTATCAAAGTTAGTTGGTGCATGTACATTGTGTCTGTAATTGTGTAGAAATTTCTCCTGGTTCTGCTCTTCTCATTCAACATTAGTTTATAGAAGAAAAGTTTCTCTAGGTTATTATGAAGTCCATTTGCGCCTCATTTCTTATAGCACAATAGTATTACATTACATTCATACACCACAACTTGTTCAGCCCTTCCACAATTGATGGGTATCCCCTTGATTTCCAAATCCTTTCCATCACAAAAAGAGCTGCAATAAATATTTTTGTACTTAAGGGTCCTTTTCCCACTTCTATGATCTCTTTGGTATACAACCCTAGAAGTGGTATTGATGGGTCAATGGGCATGCACTTATTTATAGCCCTTTGGGCACAGTTCCAGAATGCTCTCCAGAATGGTTGAATCAGTTCACAACTCCACCAACAATGCATTAGTGTCCCAATTTTTCCACATTCTCTCCAGCATTTATCATTTTCCTGTTTTGTCATCTTAGCCAAGCTGACTGGTGAGATGTGGTACCTCAGAGTTGTTTTGACTTGCATTTCTCTGATCAATAATGATTTAGAGATTTTTTTTTCTTTTGTAGGGGGAAGTCATGGCAATTGGGGTTAAGTGACTTGCCCAAGGTCACATAGCTAGTAAATGTACATGATCAAGTGTCTGAGACTGGACTTGAACTTAGGTGCTCCTGACTCCAGAGCCAGTGCTCTATTCACTGCACCACCAAGCCACCCCTGGAGCATTTTTTCATATGCTTATAGATATCTTTAATTTCTTCCTCTGGAAAATATCTGTCCATATCCTTTGACCATTTGTCAATTGGGGAATGACTTGTATTCTTAGAGACTTCCTTTCTCTCCCAGATTGCTCACAATAGCAGCCTTCATAACTAACTTGGGCACCCATTTAGACTTGATTTTGGTATACGGTGTTAGATATTGGTCTATTCCCAGCTTTTGCCATAGTATTTTTCCAGTTTTACCAGCAGTTTTTGTCAAATAGTGAGCTCTTATCCTTTGGAGTTATCAAACAGTAGATTACTATAGTCATTGACTGCTGTGTCTTTTGTACCCAATCTATTCCTCAGCCAGTATCAAGTAGTTTTGATGACTGCTTCTTTATAATTTGCTTAAAATCTGGTATGGCTAGGCCACCTTCCCTAGCATTTCTTTTCATTAATTCCCTTGATGTACTGGACTTTTTGTTCCTCCAAATTAATTTTGTTACTACTTTTCTATCTCTATGAGGCAATTTTTGGGTAGATTGATTTGGTATGGCAGTAAATATGTAATTTAATTTAGGTAAAATTTTCATTTGTATTATATTAGCTTGACCTAGCCAAAAGCAACTGATGCTTTTCCAATTAGTTAGATCTGACTTTATTTGTGTGAAAAATGTTTGTAATTATATTCATATAGGTCCTGGGTTTGTTTGAGCAGGTAGATTCCTAAATATTTAATAATGTCTACAGTATATTTAAATGAAATTTTTCTTTGTATCTCTTACTGTTGTGTTTCATTAGAAATAAATAGGAATGCCAAGGGTTTATGTGAGTTTATTTTATATCCTGCAACTTTGCCAAATTTATTTACTATCTCAAGTAGTTTTTACTTGATTCTCTAGGATTCTCTAAGTATATCATCATATCATCTGAAAATTTATTCCTCTCTTGAGTCACGTATTTGAAGATCAGATTTTCTGTTGAGCTCTACTTTTTTTCTTTTGAAATCAGTAAGTTTTGGAAATCCCCTATTTTGTTCAATGCCTATTTCCTCCCCTGAAAGACGATGCCCAGTTTCCCTGTGTAGTTGATTATTGGCTGTCGTTCAAGCTCCTTTTCTTTAGCAAATACCATATTCAGCATCCTCCATTCTTTTAACATTGAAGCTGCAAGGTCCTACATAATCCTGACTATGGTTCCATGATATTTAAATTGTTTCTTTCTGGTTACTTGCAATATTTTCTCCTTGATCTGATAATTCTGGAATTTTGCTATGGTATTCATTGTCTTTTTAAATTTGGATATGTTTCAGTAGTTTATCACTGGATTATTTTGATGACTATTTTACTCTCTAGTGCCAGGGCGCCAGTACAATTTTCCTTCATGATTTCTTGAAAGATGATGTACAGTCCTGTTTTTTTAATTGTGTCTTTCAGGTAGACCAATAATTCATAAATGATCTCTCCTGGGTCAGTTCTCAAGGTCATTTGTTTTTCCAAAGGGGTATTTTCTGTTTTATTCATTTTTTATTTTTAAAATTTTAATTGAATGATTCTTTGTGTCTCATAGACCCATTAACTTCCATTTCCCCAATTTTAATTATTAACAAGCTGTTTTCTTCAGTTAGTTTTTGTACTTCCTTTTCCATATGGTAAACTCTACTTTTTAAGGATTTGTTTTCTCCAGTATATATATATATATATATATATATATATATATATATATATATATATGTGTGTGTGTGTGTGTGTGTGTGTGTGTGTGTATTTCCATTTTGTCAATTGTATTTTAAAAGAATTGTTTAATTTTTCTTCTACTTCTCTAATTTGACTTTTAAAATCCTTCCTGAGCTCTTTAAATAAGGTTTATTGGGGGGATTGAGATTAGTACATATTCCCCTTGTAAGCTTCATATGTGGGTATATTGACAATGTTGTTCTCTCCTGAATTGGTGTTTTGAGCTTCCCTGTCACCATGATAATTATTTGTGGTCATTATTTTGCTTTGTTGTTTTTTTCTTGTGGTGTTTTCCTTTCTTCTGAATTTTAAAGTTGAACTCTTCTTCTGGGACACAGGGTATCCCACACTTGTTGTACTGGGAGGTATGGGTCTGGTTACTGTTTGCTGCAGCCTCAGGTCCTGTATGAGCCTGGTAACTTATCAGGTATTGAGCTGGAGCTGGCGGTGGTGGTAGCTGTTGTGTTACTGGTGTTAGTGTTTCCCTGTTCCACCACCCTGGAGCTCAGCATTGCCCACTGTTTTGCTCAGGTAGGACTCAGCACTAGCTTGCCAGGATGCTTCTTGTCCTGCTCCCCTTCAGCCACAGGAAGTGTGACTTTTCCCATTAATTCCCCTACTTTCCCAAGCTGCACCCCATCTTTCTGTTGGCTGCACTCTTCCAGGATTTTTCCCAGGCAATATATTCTGTGTTTGTTTTTTCATGGTAAATAAAGGAGGATGAGAGCAAATTACTGCTTACTACACCATCTTGGTTTTTGGGAATTCCATATATTTTATTTCTGGTGTCATATATTTTATATCCTTAAATGCAGAGCAAAGAGTGGTCACGGTCAACTTATTGTCCTAGCAATCATATCTTTCCTACCTGCAGAAACACAAAATACTCAAATTATCTTGAATTTATATATAGTAGTCTTTTCTTCCCCCCAATATTTTGCCTTTTTAAAGAAACATATTGCTAAGGAAATCTTTCTGTAGAAACCTGGTTACCCAAACTTGAATTTAAGATATCTTGAACTTTGGAAATCTAAATTTTGGGTCTCTAGGACTAAGGGTTACTAATAAGTCATTACTTCAAATCTTCCTGAAATATTGCTTCTCAGTCTAGAAATCTAGATTCTGAAATAACAGAGCCTACGGAATTCAAGCTCCAACCTTCTCCACTTTGGAATGTAAGGTTTGCAGACTTTGTCCTGGAACTACCTTCAGGCTGAGTGTTTACACACGTCTCCCTCCATTGTACTTCTGTAGAAATCTTCTCAGTGCTCTAATTTCTGTCATTTGTTGAATTGGAAAAGTTCAACTTCAGAAACTCTTGTCTCTGTCTTTTTCTCTGAATCTCTGTGTGGTGTGTAATTCCTGTGTGTTTCTATTCAAGGTAGCCTTTAGTTAATTTCATGGGAGAGAACTGGCTTCCCTCCCTTCAGGATCAAATCTGTACTATATATTGTCTTCTGTAAAGGGATAGGCAAAAAGAAAACTTGAGAGTCAATAAAAGTTCAGTGGTCTTTTGGTTATTTTAGAGTGTCTCCACTTACAAATGTTTATACTCCTAAGTGAATCAGTCTATAAGTAGTTATTAAATACTTACTATTTGAGGCTTGTGAAACACTTTTCAGCAGTGTTTTCTACCTCTGTTGTCCACCTGATTCACACAACTCTCATATATGACTCCAAGATGTCCTAGTATATGCTATGGCCATATACTGGGATACAGGCTAAACCAGGTTGAGATAATGAAGGAGTCTCCTACTCATTAGTGAATTAGTAGGGTATCTCCCCCAAGCATGTGAAGACTTCCACTGGTGGAATTGGTATATGAGAATGATTTGTTCTAATGACGATGAAGGCAGCTACAGTGGTTGTTCTGGAATACTTAGAGCTTGGTCAGGCATCAAAGATTCCAAGGTAATCCACTGTACCCCAAGCAATCTTCAGTTTTCTTGACTTTTGTCTTGCCATTAGACTACAGCAGCTACAGAAAAAAGAGGAAGGTCAATTACATAATGCAAATTTGCCTCACTTAAATCCAATTTACATGGGAGTCAAAAGATACTGACGTTATTTTGATTCTCTGAGCACAAAGGGTAAAAACCAACCACTATATGCTAGGCCCAATGTCAGGCACTGTAGAAATAATGAAAAATTGGATGAGAGCTTGCCCTTATAACAGTTCTATTTTATCATTGTTCCTGTCAATAATCAGAAGTTTCCTTTGTTCTATCATCACCAGAAAGAGCAGTGGACAAGGCTACACTGCATAGGGAAATTATTTCTAGGGCCTTCAAATAATGAACCAAGACTGTACTCTCATCAACTTCACTGGGAGAACTTATCAAATTCACAGGAGACATCTGTGATCAACTCTTTTTACAAAGGTTTCTTGGGTTGAATAGAACACACACACATGCACACACATACACACACACACATATAAGTATAATTCTTATTTACCTGACCTTACGTGGCATGAACTTGAAACCCTTCATCATTTCCTGCCTGCCTTACATTCTGAAGGGCCTCTCCTTGGTCTTCACCTTCACCCTTAGTTATAAAACTAAATTATTTTTAAAATTTCAATTTCCTGGCTTTTTTGGCTTTTCAGAACTTTAAGCTTGATAATTCTAACTCTTTTTATGTTTCTCTATGAGTATATAGCTATTAGTTCAGCAAGCCATTTATTTGCTCATAGGGGATGAACTATCAGACACTCTTGACCTGTTCAGATTATATTGCTGTTAATCCTACTTTGTCAGGGCATTTTATTTTGTAGACATTAAAGCTGTTGGTGGTGGTTTTAAGTTAATAAGTCTAATCTTCTTTTACTGTTACTTTACTGGTTTCAGATGTTATCGTTCTTTGTTAGCAACATTCTCAGCTTGTTCAACATCCCCTGTAGAGATTAAACTTTTTTAGATAGAGGCCTGCTAAGGCATGATGAAAATTTGGCAAACTCACATTGCTATATTACACCATATATGTTTGTATACATTTCTCTCCAAGGAGCTAATGTTGAATCTTGACAAATAATCTCACTGATTGGAAGGGAAGAATGATTCAGACAAATGATTTTAATCTTGGAATAACAGATAGAGAGGAGTGAGCTAAAAGGAAAGGGATCATTAAAAAAAGGAATCATTAAGAAACTGTTTCCATTGGAACATTTAAGGGGCAGACACATGAACATTTGTAGACAGGAATAGGAAATCTTGAGCCTGATTTTTTCCTAATTTTTGACAGCAGGATAGTTTCACTCATTAGAACTGTAAGACTAGTGAAAGAACAAATTCCCTTGGAATTGAAAGCTCAAATCACTTAATCATTTTTGTCAGAATCACCCATTTTTAAAGACATATGTATGTATGTATGCATGTATGTATATATATATGTGTGTGTGTGTGTGTGTGTATGTATCAGAGATAGCATTGATAACCCAAAGGCAATTTTTAAATTTTTTTTGGTAACATAAAATTATGATTCCTAACCAGTGACTTTGATAAGAACTTAATTAGACTTTACAGAGATCAAATTTTCCTTTAGGAATAATCCCAAGTAGCTTAGCCTCAGAGCTCCTCTGGGAATTTCTGGAAACTTCAGAAACATGGTAAATCAATGGCTAGGATTATTGGGAATGATGAGCTTCCTGAATGCTTCCAACCACATGAGGACTCAATTCTAAAGGAGGTGGTCTCTTTGAAAAGATTTTGTCTGAAGCAGCTGGATGGTGAAATAGAGAGAGACTCCTGTTTCTGTGTAATGGTAATGTAATTTGAATTTGAAGATCCCTTTGTGTTGGCAAAAGTAGCAGGTACTTAACACTTAGTAACTGATCAAGCCTCTGATTGGGGGACCAGACTGTAAGAACTCTTGTCTCCTGTTACTGGCATAACAGGAAGTGGTGGGCTGAAGTAAGTATGTGATATTGTGTATATAAGAAAAGCCCCAGAGAGGTACAGTTAGAATTTCCTTGAGACTGAGATCTGGTGGAAGAGCAGCTACAGAAGAATGGAGAACTGAGTCCTGAAAACTTGCGGTGTTGGTGGTGGCACTTCTTCTGAATAAGATACTAGGAGCCCAGAGCCCAAGGCCAGGAGGCTAGAGCCATGAACTGGAGCCAGGAGCCAGGAGCCCAGGTCACTGAAGCATGACTGGGATGCTGAGACTTTGCTTGATTGCAGTTTGGTTGAGCCTTAATTCCCTGGAGCAGAAATGGTAAAAGATATGACATGGATCAGACCCTGTGAAGTTCAATATGAAGCAGGACCTACCCAAAGAGCTGGTTAAGGAACTGGGAGCTGTCTTCCATTGAACCCAGGTGACAGTCTGGTGAATCCAGGTAGAATCTGGTACCATGGAAGTGGATCCAGGGAATCTGAGAACAGGCCCTAAGTCAAGATGAAAAGATGTCTCCTTGGGTACTGAGTAATTATGGAATCATAGTTTACTAGTGACCTAAGGGGTGGAGGGGTTTATGTGTGATGCTTAGTAAGACTTTGCTGAATAAGTGACTAATTGTACTTTGAGTACTTTGAGATATTGTTGCTGATAAGTGACTGAGTGAATTAATTAAGAAATTAACACTTTGCCCCATGAGTGGAAGACTTTGAGATTACTGATAAGTGACTGATTGAGTTAATCAAGACTTTGCCCCAAGAGTGAAAGACTTTGAATTTGTACTTTGAGACTACTGACAAGTGACTAATTGAGTTAACTTAAGAGTGACTATTTTACTTTGAGACCATATTGTGAATATTATATTGTGATTTTCTGTGATAAGTTGTGATATTGTGAATGAGGTAACCTTGATTTCCTGTGGATGTTTTGCTTTGATTTATTATGGAATAAATAGAGTGATCACTATACTTAGTAATCAGAATCGTAAAAGCTGTTCACAGTAGCATTCTCTGGAAAGCTACTGTGCATGACATAACAGTCTGGAGTCAAGAAAATGAATTCAAATCCTTACTCAGATATTTATTAGTTCTTTGAACCTGGGCAAGTCATTTAACCTTTGTTTTTCTCTGCCTTTGTTTCCTCATCTATGCAATGGGGATAATAATAGCACCTACCTCCCAAGGTAATTTCGAGGGTCAAATAACATAATATTTATGAAAAGCCTAGCACACAGTGCTTGACACATAGTAAATTCATAATAAATACTTCTTTCTTTCTTCCTTCTGTCCATCCTTCCATCCTTCTTTCCTTTCTTCTTTCCATTTTTTCTTCTTTCACTAGTTACTGAGGTAAGTACTCATTGGACCTTTCAAAAGGAAAGACTGCCTCTGACTCAGTATATTTTTTTACACTTCCAGGTACTATATTGTACCTGGCATCCAGTGAAATGGAGGGAATGATTAGTCCTTCTCCAGTCTGGTATCATATTCTTATCTTTTGTTCTTTGTTTTTGAAGAGGACCAGTGTGATATTTTGACTTCTGTGAGAACTGAATTTAATTTAGGAAGAGCTGTGCAATAAAGTCACCAGCATCACTCTCTCCTTCAGTCATTAAAGTCCAGAGGAAAGACTGAAAGTCAATATGACTGGCAACATCCTGGGATTAAGGAAGTATTATATAATGTGCACATATATAGAATCTAGAAAAGAGGAATAAACTGGATATTTTATGTCTTTAGCTAATTTCCATTTTTTTTGTTTTTTTGGCTTTCTTTTGTTCTCAAGGAAGGAATATCTAAGCTTAGATGAGAATTTGTGAGTTTGAGAAGGTTTTGCCATCAATGGAGTTAATTGGCCACCAAAAGAGTTTTATTTTTTTATCTGAGAAGATGACCACTGGAAGGAGGAAAAAAAGCACAGTTGTTTGGATAGAAAAGAATTAAAGAGAAATAATCTGTGCCAACTCAGTTTTTCCACAAAATGCTTCAATGTTTCATGTATTGATGTAAATTAACCATTAGGCTTCTCAGAAATAACAGTAGCAACTATACATTAAGTTACTGAATTGTGTTTTAACTTGTTTTAGGAATTTTTTAGCACTTCTTTCTCTTATTATTGATATGCCAAAATGGATCAGTTATTTTACTGCTTCAGAAGTTCCCTTTAAACAAGCTGATTTATATAACTACCCAATTTATGTAATTGTCATCCATTTTATCTCAAAAGAGTAACAGAGTAGGTCCACTGAAAATGCTGGAGGCTTTCCTTAATATTCTCCTGACCTCAGAAAGATACCAGTAGAGATCTCTAATTGTTTGCCAGTCATTCTTAACTCTCACCACATGACCAGCCAAGCTTTTCTTTCTGTCATCCATTTATTTGATGGCATATTTTACTCTTGTTGTTTGGAGTTCCTCATTAGCTATATGTTACTCCCTGCTTACACACAACATGCATCTCATCACTGCCTTCCTTTTGAATGCTAGTTGTTCTCAAGCAATAGTAATTCAGTAATTGCTGTCATACAGGAAAAAAAATTGCAAAATATATGTACTGAAAATATAACTTTTGTTGTTATGGGAAATGTGGAGTCAGTAAAAGTGCTTTGTGATTTCCTGAAAATATTTCATCACATTCTCCTCTTTTATTAAAATTCTGGTCTAGTTCACTGTCTACTAATTCAGATATGCATACAGTTTGACAAGATATATAGAGAGTCCATTTACATTTAATTTAATATATGGGTAATAGATAATATTTATCTAATTTTTCTTTTTTGAGTATTGATAAGTCAAACACATTTGCATCATTTCAGATCTCTTTGATTGAATTACCAGTATCTTGGCTATTAATGAAGTCAATACAATTTCATACACAAAAACTATCTCAAGGACCTAACCATCCATAACAAATCATTCCTTGAGCTATAGTCTCTGCTGGATCTCTTCTATCACAGTTACAAATACCTTTGCAAAACAAACATTGCCCATTTTTGTCTTTCCTGATGATTATTATTAAAAATAATCTTAAATGGGATTGATATATGGTTGAGAGACACTTCTTTGTAAAAGAGCTCATAAGGAGATTTCTTAGTTATATTTATTTTATTAAAATAAACAATAAGCACAAGGGGATATTATATATTTTATATTCATTATGATGGTTAAGATGGCATCCATTCTAGAGTATCATTTGCCAAAGCTTGTTTGTTCCTTATGAATACCCTCAATGAGGATGCTCTCAGCTAATGAATAGATGGTTTTCATAAAGAAAGCCTGTGCATAGGTTTGAAGGTAAGTAATCAGATGGGATATTGGCTACTCCTTTTGTTTTATCTTTGTGGAGATCATTTTTTTTCTTCAATTCCATTTTTATCTTTTCCTCCTTTAGATAATTTCTGTTTTAGTCCCCATTGATCTCATAATTGTATTTATTCAATCATGGATCTCTTTTATTTATACTTTATCCAATCCAACCCATCTTTATTTTCTCCATTTTTATTCTCTTTATTATCATTCCTACATCTTTTGTTACTGTACCAATAACTATGATGCAAGGGCCCAAATTTGGTAATTTCATTTTGCTTGATGGAAAAACAGCGTAGTATTTTTTTTTCAAATAAATTATAATTTTCTTCTTTTTCCAAGTTTTCTTCCTGCTGTTTTCCTTGAATGTCCTTAAGGCAATATTATTTCTATTGATAATTATTATGTGAGGTTTTCAAAGAAAATAATGTGGTGCTAATGCTTTATTCTTCATCTACTTTATCTTTCATCTTTAATTCTCATACACTGCTCATAGAGCTCAAAAGTAAAGTGTATAGAATCTTATAATTTCAGAAAAGGTATTGTGACTTAATTTTCTACTGATTGAGTAAAAGATTCTAATTTCATTTTGGGGTAAAAAAGAAGTCATGGTAATTATGTCAGATCACAAATCAGAGCCTAGTTACAAGTGCCCTTCAAGCCCTCCCACATAGATATATGATAACTGAGTCCTTTAGTGGGCTTAATAATTTACCTGAGGTCATATATTAGAGGCAATATAAGAATTCAAGGGTTTTACTTTCAGAACAAATATGCTTTCACCAATATCAGATTTGAAATATTTACAATTTGAAATTAAACATGACTTTATGATGGAAAAGAGGGGTTATCAAATAGTATCTTACAAAATAATATTTTTTAAAATGAAATAATTGTTTAATATTTTGAATTGTGTGTGTATACCCCTGTACACTGCAAAAAAGAGTTAATTATAGGAGAAGGATAATTAGGCCGATGCTGGAACAAGAAACTATACCATATTTGTAAACATATTACAGATTAGGGTTATTTAACTCAGAACCGAGAAGATTTAAGAGGTGAGGATAAAAGCTTCCTTCAAGTATTTGAAGACTTGTCAGGTAGAAGTGGGTTTAGACTTGTTCTGGTTGGTTTCAAAGGTATTAGTAGGGATAATTATTTTAAATTGCAGAAAGAACAATTTACATTTTATGAAAGAACAACAACAATAACAATTGAATTGAACTGAATAGAGCTGTACAAAAGTTGAGAAGGGTGAATTCAATGGCAGTGAAGATCACTTAGTGGAGATTTATAAGAGAAAACTGGATGTCCACTTTGTTGTGGAAATTGTAGGAGAGATTGCCCATTAGGTGAAGCTTGTAACAAATGGTGTTTGTCATCCTTTCCAACAATGACATAACTGTGAGTCATTCAATGACAATTAAATTTCTCAAAGGTTTTTATTTTGTGGGGGTGTCGAGGTGGGATAGAAGGGAGAAAGTGAGAAAACTATCTAATGATTTATTTCCTTTTCATTTTTTTTCATGCAACTCTGTGATTTCATCCTAGTAGGTGTCAACTTGTGTGGAAATACCTTTCACTAATGCAGACTTGAATTTCCTCTGCAATATGTGTCTTTTTTTTTTTTTTAAGCAATCAGGGATAAGTAACTTGCTCAAGGTTACACGGCCAGGTGTTTCTGGGTGTGTGCTAAGTGTCTGAGCCCAGGATTTGACCTCCAGGTCATACCAACACTGGAGCCAGTGTTCTTTCTCGCTGTGCTACCTGGCTGCCCCAACAATATACATTTTATATTTTTTTAAATTTGTCTGACGCATTGAGCCCCTGAGAATTTAAATGATTTTTCCTGGGTAATATAACTATCATGTTTGAGACACAGGACTTGAATCCAACTACTCCTAAAAACAGTTCTAGCCCACTACCCACTCTACCATGCTTCCTCTTACTTATAACTTTTCACCTGATCTTCAAAAACCTATCAATGACTTGTTATTTATATACTTTTTATGTTTTATGAGTAATATAATGTTCCTTATAGAAAACATATAGGCATATTACCAATATGCATGATTATTTTTATAAATATATATTAACAAGAAAGTCCTAATCAGGCATAAAAGTAATTACTGTGTATTAACATTATAAGTCAGTTTATACCATTTACATGAACTTCCATGACTTAGTAGGAATGTGGCATTCAGCGTTTTCAAGATTGTATCTTTCCCAGTTGTTCATCCTCTGTTTTTCTTATAGATACTTACTTGCCTGCTATCATTTAAAGTCAACCAGTGACTGCATCCAAATTATATGAAAAAAACAACAACAACATAGCCAGACTTAGTATTCTGTATTGGCTGCTTTACTAGGAGACATGTTATGAAAATTTGTCTAAATATGTATAAAATTCATGTTGAAAAATATGATAAATTCTTTATATTCAAATGAGTTTTCCTTTAAGAAAACTTACATATAATTTCACTGGTCAATGTGAAGTCAGGGGGAAAAAGAAGTTTGAAAACCCTCATCTGTTCTCATTTTTTGCTAAAATTGTATCTATTGGCGTTATCTCAGTTAGTCGGGTGATGACCTGAAATATGATTTAATATCATCCTGTGCACTTATCCAGTATGGTTCATTTTTTCCTCTAAGTGACTTTGATACAATATCATTCCTAACAATAAGAAACAATTCTTCACTGAAAGAAAACATGAATGGACAGAATCAACACAATACTTAGATTATTTTTGTATTCTGGAGGCTACACTAAGGTGAAGTTATTTAACCTAAATAAAATAGATAATAATTGAAGTTAGGGAATAAAGACAAATGCAGTGATTTTCTTGGATTATTCTGATTTGAGCAGTAACTATAAACATTATAAATATATCTGTTTTAATTATCAATGGAAACGTTGTGTTTTAGCCTTGTTTCTATATTTACAGGTAATCTTTTAGCAGGTCATTCTGTGAACACATATTAAGTCTCTACTTAATGCTAGGTCTTGTACAAAGCAATTGAGATATAAGAGGAGGTTAAAAAATAGGCATGTTCTCTTAACAGCTCATGGGAGAGACAACTTAGATGCAATATACAGGATAAAGAGAAAATAATTCACAGAAGCAAGACACTAGACTAATGAGAGCTTTGGAAAGTTATTTGAAGGAAATCAGAGAAACCAGTAGGCAGAAATGAGAAGGGAAATCATTTTAGGCCTAGGGGATGGCCAGAGAAAATACTAGGAGCTGAAAGATGGATTGATGTTTTAAATTATACATTTAATTAAGCTTCTACTACATTGAGACAATATGTTAGATATTAGAGAAACTAAAAAAATAGGTAAATGAGTCTTTGTCCTCAAAAAATTTACATCTCTTGTGTCAGACTATGCATACTCAAATACAAAAGTATAAGATAATTAGAAAAGGAACTAGAAAGATCAGAAAGTTTTCCCATAGGGGATAGTACCTGTTATCAAAATTTGAAAAAAAAACTATAAATCTAAGAGTTTGGGGTATAGCGCAGTGTACCCCAGGTAATAGGGAAGGCCTGCATAAGGGCTTACAAAAAGAAATGTCATTCTGGGTTCAGCGAACAGCTAATAGGCCAATTTTGCTCATCATAGTTAATAAGAACAAATAGCCATATGGGTTCCTGCAGATATATCTATATACTATAAATGACTGGACCTGTGAATTTATAAGTACAGGAACTATTGGATTAGGAAATTCCACCTATTAATGCATGTTATTACCTTCTCTGAAATTTATAGTGTTAAAGAGCTGCCCTTACACTTTGCCCAGTGTCATGAAACCAGTATATGTCAATGATGGCACTTGAATCTAGATTATCTGACTCTAAGGCAGCTCTCTATCTGTTATTCCATACTGCTTCAATTATACAACAAAGTGCATATACATACATACATGCATACATATATATGTCTAGTAGATCAGAGAAATATTAACATATTTTATTTGTTCTGCACAAAGATTTGCCAATTTTAATTCTGTTAAAAATAACCATTTAAAGGATATAAAATGTGCCTAATCCAAATTTCTAAGCTTTTAAGTGAGATATCCATGGATATTATAACTAGAAATAAAACAATCTGATGCACCTTGTTAATCATGGAAACAAAATTAGATCCATTTCATCTGTATCCTATCAAATCTTACATTATAAAGTCTAATTGTTAGCATGCCCCTTTGCATATATTGACCTAAGTTAAATTTCTTGTTTAAGTGATAATTTAAAGAATTTTGGAAAAGTCATCCACATGAGCAAGAGGGTATAATTATTTAAAAAAAATGAACAAAATCATTTTATTCAATTTCCATAGCCTACTACATCTCTTTCTTCCTTCTTTCTTCTCTTTCCAGGTTTTCCTAGCATAGCAATTCAGCACAACTTTTAAGAGATGGGGTGGGGGTATAGGCCTTTTATTTCAATATTATAAAGGCAAATTCCCTCTATTAAAGCAGATAACTCTATGGCAACTTAAAGTCTTAGAAAGCTGCCTGTGGTATTGAGAAGTTCAGTGAGTTACTCAAGGTCAAATAGTCAGCATGTGTCAAAGGTGACAGTAAGACTCGAATTTGGAAGGACCCTACTGATCTGCATTGATAGAGAGAGCTGGTGCACCAAGTAGGTCATTATACCAGCAAAATAATAGGAGCAATACCAGTTCAAATAGGTCTTCTATGAATAAACATCAAAGGCATTTTTTTTAAAGAGGTGTCAATTCACAGTAGGTTTTATATATCACAACTTTGAACTCTGCACAGGATGGAAAGTAGAAATACAGGATTAGATGAAGAATTTATAAATCTGTATTTTTTGACCTATGGAAGTACTTGGATGAGGCCAAAGGAATTTACCAATCAAACATATTAGGTCATATCTTAGAAGCCATATTCTATCAAATAGATGATTAGCAGTTTCCTTTCTGAAGAAGAAGCAGACATATAATTTCAGATAATTTTTGAATGCATTTAAGTGAAGATCCTTATCTGTACTGAATGATATCCAATTTTACTTAGTGAGTTTTTGCTTTCTTCCATTTGACTGTATAATTTGATGATAAGCAAATTCATTACTTTATAGATAACACACTTCTAAGAATTTTACTTTACCTGATAATGTACTCATTTTTATTTATAGATAATGAAGAACTTTTTGCCCTTAAATCGAGTACACTTGTCATAAGTGTTTGCTTGATCTTTTATGGAAAGGATAAAGTTCTTGGATAAGGTTTACTACAGATAAAAATTGCCAAAAAATGCAATTATATAAATTGCTTCATTTTTATAAATACATTTTTTAAATTATATTGAATTTGACTTGTTACAGAACAATCTTACAAACAAATTCCTTTCCCCAAAATATACATGACAATGAGCATAAGTATTCTTTCCCAGTTGAGTACAAAGTTAAAGGAGCATAGGCAACTGGGTGGCATAGAGGATAGAGCACTGGGCTTGGGGTCAGGAAGAAGTGAATTCAAATCTAGCCTTATATGGTTACTAGCTGTGTGACCCTGGATATGTCATTTAACCTCTATTTGCCTCAGTTTCTTCAACTATAAAATGGGGATTATAACAGTCCCTATTTCCTCCCAAGGTTGTTGTGAGGATCAAATGAGATAATATCTGCAAAATATGTAACACAGTGACTGTTATATAGTAGGTACTATATAAGTGCTCATTCTCTTACCTCACAGCCAAATTTATCTAAATTGAAATTGTAGCTATATATCCAAAGTAATTGAACATGCTCCATGGGAAAAAAAAATACTCTGAATCATGGCAAATGAATTTTTTCTTTGGTATGGTATGATTCATTTCTTTAATGTTCAACTTACCTTCACATGTGTAGAAAAACCAAACAAATGGATTTCTGATTTCAGTTGTCTAGAGGGAGAAAAAATATGATGGTTTAATATGTTAGCATATTAAACTTTAGCTTTACAACAACTTACATAGTTGATGGAATTGATGACTTATTTCAATGGAAATGAATTATTGGACTATATAATAATTCCAACTATAAATTGAATGTAAAAAACAATACAAAATGAGTTACCCAACATTTATATTTACAAAAAGTGAGTGAATCAGTCTTATGGAAGAAAATAAAGTATAAAATGACGAATAGCCCATGTGTTCCTTTGGTGCCCACATCATTTTCGAGAAATATAGAGCACTGAACTTATTAAGTTGTATGAATCTCCTGTAGAGGATATAGGAAGGAAATATAGATAAGAAGGTCCTCAGAGAATAAGAAATAGATGAATTGCAATATACTCTGTTGATGGGAGTACTTATGTAGATAATCATAGATCTAATGAAGTTTCAAAGCATTCAATTAAAATAAGAAATGCAATAGTTAAAGTGGGTTTTACAAAGGTGTAGCATTGAAATCAAGGAGTAAGTATATCTTTTTTATCTTTATTGATTTGCATGATCTAGTGAATTGATGATGCAAAAAAAAAAATCTATCAATTTTTCCTTTTATTCTGGCCCCTGATACATTGACAAAATAAAATAGAAAACAAAAGAAAAAAAAAGGAATTATTTTAATTAAGGTGTACATATTCAGTGAAGGTAAACAACATAAAAAAGCCTTAAGGTTCTGAAGACTCCATAAAGGCAAACAGTACTCTGGTATAATGCTACATAGCATACTTTAAGGCTTCTGGTGTGTTTCCTAAAAAACAGCTACTTCCTGCTGAAACATTCATCTGTCAGCCATAGTATAGACAACTTAAAAGAGCATCAGATTATTACTTGTCTTCCCATTTTCCTTTATTCCAACTAACACTTACTTGGATGACTCAATGAAGGGATCACATCAAGGATGTCTTAAGTGGACAGCGGGTTCCTCCCCATTTAATTGTCAAAGGATCATAATTCTTTTGGTCTGATTGTCTAAGGGCAGGGCATGCTGAGTTTCATCCTATATAGAAAGTAGGAAGTGTTCATGAGGGATA
>NW_027186473.1:35138438-35142239 GCF_028583685.1 Petaurus breviceps papuanus
CTCTCTGTCTCTCTCTCTCTCTCTCTCTCTCTCTCTCTCTCTCTCTCTCTGTCTCTCTCTCTTTCTCTGTCTCTTCTCTCTTGTCTCCTTCTGTCTCTATGTGTGGTTTTCTCTCTGCCTAACTTCTCATCTTTCTCTTCTGTTGTCTCCCTATCTTTCTATCACTCTCTTTCTATCTCTATCTCTCTGTCTCTCCTCTCTCCATCTCTTTGTTTCCATCTCTATCTCTTTTTCTATCACTGTCTCTCTCTCCCCTCCTCAGCTTTCTATCTCTCTCCACTCTCTCTATGGTCTCTGTCTGTCTCTCCTTTTCTCTATGTATCTCTCAATGCCTCTCAGTTTGGTAATGAAAGAAGCAGAAATTTTGAGTTGGCAGGAGTATTAGAGTTCATAAAGACTTAATGGAGGATAAAACAGATTGACATAGGTTATGACATACATTTGAGTTCCTGTGGGTAGTATGTGGTAGAGCCAGGTTGTGAAGCCAGAACCTTGAATTCCAACTCTGGTGCTTTTTCAACAATAACATTCTGTGGGTTTTCAGATGCAATCAGTTCAACACCATTGTCTAGGAAAAGAAAGATCATTTCCAGAGCTATTCCAAATAAATTGGTGTCTGTCTTACTTCAATGTGATACCCATGGCAGTTGCTATGAATATTCAGGGTTATTTCTAGTTTGAATCACAAGATGTAGTAGACTCTCTTCTTTAAAGACACAACCAAGATATTTATTCACATACCAGAAAGCCAAATCTACCATAGTAATAAAGAAGTTGGCATATATTACCAATTCAGAGGGCATTTCCATCCTCAAGCCTTCCCTCCATCAGTCCTCCCCACAAACAAGCTCTCTTAGGCAAAATGACCCTCTCTCACCTATACCATGAGCTTCTTTGTCTCTCTCTACCTCCTCTCTCTCTCAGAACCCCCTCACTCTCCCACTTCCTGTTCTACCCATTCTTGCTCTCTTATCATGTTCTGTTGCATTACAGAATAGTAATCATTTTGTTTTATAAAGCAGGTCAGAGTTAAGAAAATATGAGTTTAAGAGAGTTGCCTAGCATTGAGAGATTAAGTGACTTGCCCACAGCCTAGGATTTGAATGCAGAACTTCCTGGTCCTGAAACCCACTCTCTGTAACCTCCATATAACTTTACATTAGTTGAAGGACTTTGCCGCATTTTGTACTATCTAATTATTTGTCCCCAATAATCTAACTTTAGGAAACCTATATTCTAAACTGGTCTGATAAATACTAACTTGAATCAAAAAAGAAATCACAGGACCTCAATCAAACCTTTATTTTTTTTGACATTTCTCATAGGGCAATTAAACCTTATAACCACAGAAACTACAAAAAAAAATACATTTAACAACAAGTATCAATTCAATAGCAAATATGTTTTGATAAAGTTCTAGGTGTAGATGTTGATTGTTTTTTTTTTTTTTTGGAGCTTAAAGGTTAGGTTTTATTGGTTGTTGTAATGCCAAGCAAAGGCAACTTCCCAAGGTTCAAAATACCAGCATAGGTGCTCTCCATTTTATTCAGTGAAAAATTCAGAATAGAGAAAATCAAAATATAGCATAATTCAAAATACAGCATTCACCAAGTATAATTTAATAATCTCCAAGTACTAGTCCACCCCTGGAAATTATAATTCATTTAGTGAAGCACAAAGACACTCTTGTAAGTACTACTCCACCCCTAGGCTATACCTTCATTTAGTCCACCACAAAGCCCCTCTTCTCAAATGGAGATTAGTTTCTAAACAAAAGTAAAGTACATTCATTTGTTCAATCACAGAGAACAAAAAGGTCAAAAGTTCCCCACCCTTGGATCACAATTGAATCTACCCCCAGAATTACAACAAGCTTAAGCACAGCATTTAATACCCAAAGAGAGGTCTTTTCTTCAACTTGACCTGAGGCAAGTTCTCAGCAATCTTTGTTCCTGGGGAGACAAAGCTTAGCAAGGTCACAAGATACATTGCCAGTGTCTTCATTAATTCATTCTCTGTCTGCAGAACAGCCCTAGGACCCCTGAAAACATTAGCAAAACCTTTTCCAGGATTTCTGTAAACATAAAACAAGAAAATCCTTCTTCGGGGCTTCTCAACCAACAGCAAGGTTCCAGAACCTCTGCAACAACAGCATTTGCCTTCACCAGTGGACAGAATTCACTCTCTGTCTGCAGAACAATTTCAGGAGCTCTGAACCAACAGCAAGGTTCCAAAACCTCTGCAACAACAAGACTGTCTTTCAACAGTGAACAAATCTGGCAAAACAACATCAAAATAGACAGACAAAGTACCAGCATAACAGCCATGTCTCCGCAGTCTTTGGCAGCTCTGGGTGGCAGCTCTCAAAAGTCCTTGGAAATTCAAACTGGCCCTCTGAAATCCTCTCCATCTCTCTCTGCCTCCAAGATGCTGCTTCCAAAAAGTTATCCTGCTTTTCTGTTTTCTTGTGTCTCTCTAAATTTATGTCACCAGCCCCTCCCAGTTCAGCACTCTCTTTTCACATCAACAAATCCATCCTACAAGTGGGATTCACAAGCTCTGGGATTTAACACAATCAATCAGAAAACCAAGCCAATACAGGGGGGATGTTTAACTTCAATTACTATTACAGTTGTTTAAATTGATAAGCTTAAAATTACTCTCAGTGCACAGGATAATTGAAAGGAATAAGATTCAAGTATCTGTATTTTGTTGTCACCTTGTCTGCAAAGGTTTGCAACATTCATTGGATATTCAGAAATATTGGTTTTCCTTTTTTAAACCATTCATTACCTTCCCCCAAAATGACCAGGAAACAGAGGGGGAAATTAAAGGTATTTCACCAATTAGCCTTCCTTAACTAAATATCTTCATCTCTCATTCCTAAATACATCCTAATTTGACTGAAGTATTTCATCCATGAAAATATGACTACAATTACAGCTGCATGATTCATCTACTTTCAGGTGTCAACCTTAGTTAGCTTCCAAGAATATCCTCAATTTACCTTTAAAAATGCCACTTTAAAAAATGAGAATTAGAGTTTCTCCTCTTCTATTCTTATAGATAAAGTAAATGATGCACACTTTACTTCTTAAGGACCACAAGTATCCAGTAGCCCACTGTTAAATAGCTCATTTCACCTTCTGAACTCTATGTTCTAATATAGAACCTCAGAAACCATTAACTTTTAAATAGGCTAATGAGTCTTGTTGATGGAGCTTATCTGTGTGAGATAGGACATTAAAAGCTGCATAGGTAACCTAGTCATGGGCCATGTGAAAAAGCATCTCTATGTTTACACATAGAACACAAATATGCATGCATACATATATAAATGTGTCTGTGTGGGGAGGGGGCAATAGCATAGCATACTAGGGAGTTTACCTCAAATCCAGGACGACTTTCATTGAAATTCTATTTTTTTTAAATATGTGTGTGTGTGTGCATGTGTGTGTGTGTATCTCTCTCTCTCTCTCTCTCTCTCTATATATATATATATATATATATATATTATATGATAACTGTTCATGCTTTCTCAGTGGTCCTGTGATTTAACACTCGAGGTTGGAAAACATTTGTTAAGGTATATCATAGAAAGTTTCCTTATAAGATTTCTTGATGAAATGATAGAAAGTCTTATCCAGGAAAGAAGTGAGAAAGGAAAAGAAAGAAAGAAAGAAAGAAAGAAAGAAAGAAAGAAAGAAAGAAAGAAAGAAAGAAAGAAAGAAAGAAAGAAAGAAAGAAAGAAAGAAAGAAAGAAAGAAAGAAAGAAAGAAAGAAAGAAAGAAAGAAAGAAAG
>NW_027186473.1:35142249-35150938 GCF_028583685.1 Petaurus breviceps papuanus
AAGAAAGAAAGAAAGAAAGAAAGAAAGAAAGAAAGAAAGAAAGAAAGTGAGTTGCTGGTTGGTCTCCCTATCTTCTCCCATTTCAGAATATTCTCCACTCAGCTGCCAAATCAATCTTCCTAAAATGCAAATCCGACCATGTCATCCCCTCTATTCAATCAAATCCAGTGGAATTCTATTGCCTTGAGAATTAAATCGAATCCTCAGTTTGGGTTTTAAAGCCTTCTGTAACTTCACCTCTTTCTGTCTTTCTACTCTTCCTACAATCTTCCTTTCATCTCCCCTCCAACATAATGTACTCTGTGATCCATTGCCACTTGTCTATTTCCTAGCTCTTCTTTGAACTACATACTTCATCTCCTGATTCTCGGTATCATTTATTTACTGTATCCCATGTCTGGAATCAAAGGTGTGTGAAAATCAGATTTTATTGGATTAATTATTGTTTCCAATGTGTGCATTTACATTTTGGAAATCTTCAAATACTAAAAATAAGGGCTTTATTTGTTTTGTTGCTTGTCTAGATTTAAGAAAGCAATGGAGAAAATGTTCAAAATTTAGATTAAACTTGAGTGTGTACAGTGAATACAATTTTGGGCAGGACAGGATGGGGAAGAGCTGGTTGGTAAATAGTTATTAGCATACATTTTCTGCAAACTCTCTTTCCACCTTATTTTCATGACTTTGTTTACTGCTTTCTTTCATGTCTCAAATTTTTCAGGAGTCCTTTCTTGATAGTCTTTAATGTTAGTTCTGCTCTCTGTGAATTGTCTCCAATTTGTACTGTACACATTTTATTTGTATATTTTTTTTTGTTTGCTTTGTTTTACTTTTTTCACATTGTCTCCCCATTAAACTTTAGTTCTAGCCTCTTCACTCATGCAACTATAATCCCAGTTTAGGCTTACATCACCTCTCACCAAGACTATTATAATAACTTAATAATTGGTCTCCTTGTTTCTAATCCCTCTACTCCTCAATCTACCTGCATGCTTAGTATAATGCCTGGAAAATAGGGAGCACTTAATAAATGTTATTTGGCATTTATACTCTCATAAAAATACTCTAACGCATTACTTTGACTACCTGCTTCCCTGCTAACCATAGTCTCTATTTAGTTTTATGTAAAATACAAAATCATGTTTCTTAAATTTAAAATCTTCATAATCTGACTACAAACTGCCTTTCTGGAATATTTTTTTTTATATTTCTACTGTTCACGTATTCTTTGTTCCAATTCAATTAATCTATAGACTCTTTTCTTTGCATAGGCTATTTAAATATATCTGGAATACTATCCCTTCTCAACTCTGCCTCTCAGAAGCCCAAGATTCCTTCAGTGTTCAGTTCAGGTCCCAACTCCAGGCTTGGAGTCTGTCACTCGAAAGGTCAATATCTCTCCTTAACTTATAACTCCATTTTCTATAAGAAAATCTCAAAGTATTCAGGGTACAATGCATTTCTAGGTTTCTTCACATGTAAGGAAAAGGGATCCTCAGCAACTTTACAAGCTTTCAAGATGCAATGAGGATATCAAATTTGAGACAGCTTTTTCCCCCCAGAAAACACATAAAATCTAATATTACATAGATTCTCAAGAAGCATTTCCTCAACACAACAATATAAAACACTCAGTTCATCAATTCTTCTTAGATACACTTGGAGTTATACTTTCGATATTCCTGTGAATACTTTCCCACAGAGGTATACAGAAAGATAGAGTACCACTGCATGGTTTTGGCTCACTCTATAAGGTAAACATCCTTTGAAGACTTTTGAATAAATAATCTCATCATCTTTCCTGCATTGTCTAAATGAAATAGCTAGATGTTACAGTACCATTCCATGCCTCTATCCTCCTCATTCCCTCTCTTCTTAAAATCATCAAAATATCCAGCCTGCAACCTCACAGGAAACACTCTACCTCCAGAGCCAAATAGGGAGGAGGAAGACTTTATACTGGAGACCCCTTCCTTCATTTTTCCTCTCTGCTTCTCTCCCTCTCTTTAGAAGTGCTTAGCTATGAGCATCTACTGTTCTACATATTAGAATTCTGGTGCTGTACAGAAAGATATTGAGTTTTAGGACTCTTTTTTAATATTGCGTGATTTTTAAAAGATCTACTGAGTTGTAATTGAAGCTAAAAGTTATGTTTGCTTAATATTGTCCCCTAATATTAAAAAAAAATAAGTAGTGCCGAAGAAAGGAGATTCCCAATATTTTTAAATTCAGAAGTCATATTGACCTAAGACTGTATTGTTGCATGTTCGGCAGGCATTTTAAATTATACACAATGAAATTCACTTGTCTATGGTCACATACAGACGTTTATACTAAAACATAAGCCATATAAAACCAGGTATAACATAACCATAGAATAGACCATAAAAGTATGCTTGACATAGATAGTAGATATATGAGGAATGAGGGAATTGATGAAACCCCTTCTTACTTGGGTAGCAGCAAATACATTTGTATTTGAACATCAACATTTCTTGAAAATTTAAAACCAGTGAAGTGGCTGATACCATCGATCAACAGTGACAAAGTCTGTTTTATCTTGGTTTTCTATCATCACAAAGGTCCCTAGCTCCATCTCTTCCTTCTCTACAGTTTCTCTATCCTCCTAAAAATTCCTACTAGGTTTGATGAAACCTCTCCAGTTTCATTGTTTTGACAGGGAATTTCTGAGGCAAAAGTCCCAAGTGCTTAGCTAAGGTTCCATCTACACCATCAGAAATATAAGATAATTTGGAAGCAAAGCAAAAAGCATTCTACAATAAGTCAATCACAGGTTTTTATTGACCAAGTATGATGTTGCTCTGTACTTACATGGAAGTTCTTCTTCCAAATAGCATTCTACATTGTATTCTACTTCTATAAGGCCAAGAGGATAAATATAAAACTGACCTGTGATTCTCCAGAAACTCAAGCAAACTGATTGCTGCCATCTTTCAGGCTAGAAAGATCCACTCTCAGGGCCTCCAATTTCTGACACATGATCAAAAGCTGTAGATAAGCATATATAGCTTCCTTGTGCTGCTCTTCTAATATACCTATTCTACTCAAAGTAGACTGAATAGAGACACAGTACTTCTACCACCACCATCACCCCCCCCCAAAAAAAAAAAACACTGCTGCTTACAAGTCTGTTTTCTCCCTAAGAGAAAAAGATTGGGTTGATCTGTCAGGTAGCATGCTCAGAGAAATGTCTACTCATATTAAATCTCAGCTAAATTCATATATTGAAGTTCCCTATATCTTTTCATTAAAGAACTAGTGGGTATATCCATGCTCAATGAGACATGCCCCTTCAAAATTTCTAACATAATATCATCAGGTTGTTTGGAGGACAATAATCAAATTGATCAGGACTTTCCCTCATCAATCTCCCTTGCACTTTATTTGAATATTCTCCTGATAGAATACCAACTCCCTGTTAGTAAGAACTGTTACATTTTTATTTATTGCATAACTACACCTAGCACAGTGTCTCATGCATATCAGGTACTTAGTAAATGATTGGTGAACTGAGTTAAGAAATGTCAGTATCAAAAGTTATTTTATGATGTATGCTTCTGTAAATAAATATTGAGTTAATGGAAGCTTATCTATTTTAATATTCCAATTACATGCATGATAATTGTTTATTGTGATACTTTGATAGACTCATATAATTTTAGTGTGATTATGCCCTCCACTGATGGAGATATGAGCTCAATAACTTTCTATTACATGTGTTTCATGACAATGTCTTTTTATCAATCCTCTACTGAGGATCCAACCAACACATTAACTATTATCATCCTATAATTTTATTTTATCTTGCATATGGATGAAGTTTTCTGTCTCTTGACTTCTCATTATATATACATGATTTTTTCACCATATTTTTCATTCATCTATGTATTTGATATTGTATCTCATGTCAAAGTCATCATTGGCAAAATAACAGAATCTGAGAGTGCTGGGAGAAGGGAAACAGCTATGAAGAGAGGACAGCAGCATTACATAGCTGACTAGAGTTATTAATCTCATGGTGCCCTTATGTAAGATATTTTAGTATATTCTCTCATTGCTGTGTTTACAAACAATATAGACTTATAAACTAGCCCATGGATTTTTCGAAAGGAGTTTCATGAAACAGAGTATGTTTGAGGGAAGAGTAATTTAAGAGGAGTGAGCTGATGTGGACATTGAAAAGGGGAGTAGAGGTTTACAAAATCAAGCGAAATACCAGTTCCAAAAAAAAGAATCAGGTTAGCAAGTGGTCGGTAGCCCTGGTTGGGTGATGTATGTGCATGTTCAGAAACAGTCTCTGAACTGGAAAAAGGGAAACTAAATTTCAGATGTTAGGTGGGAAGGACATGACTAAACTGTATATGACTGTATATGGCTCTTGTATATTGAAGTAAGCCCTGCCCTGAGAAAAACTATTAGCAGGAGCCTGGATGACAGCTACAACCCAGACTCCACATTCCAACTTTAAGTAACAATGAAGAATGTTAAGAGGTTATTAAGATTTAAACTCCTATCACATTCATTAATCTCCTCCCTCCTTTTATTTAGTAAGAGTATATGTAATGTAATGCCAAAAGAAAGGCAACTTCCCAAGGTTCAGAATACCAGCATAGGTGCTCTCCATTTTATTCAGTAACAAACCAAGAACAGAGAAGGTCAAAACATGACATCATTCAAAATACAGCATTTACTAAGTGTGATTAAATAATCTCCAAGTACTACCCCACCCCAGGACCTTCCAATCATTCAATCAATTACAAAGTCCCTATTCTAAATACTTCTGCACCCCTAGGCTATATCTTCATTTGGTCCACCACAAAACCCCTCTTCTCAAATGGAGATTAGTTTCCAAACATAGGTAAAGTGCCTTCATTTGTCAATCACAGAGCACAATAAGGTCAAAAGTTCCCCACCCCTGGATCACAATTGAATCTACCCCAGAGTTACATCAAGTTTAAACACAGCACTTAATACCCAAATGGAGGTCTTTTCTTCATCTTGACAGGAGGCAAGTTCTCAGCAATCTTAGTTCCTGGGGAGACAAGGCTTAGCAAGGCCATAAGATACATTGCCAGTCCCTTCATCAATTCATCCTCTGTCTGTAGAACAGTCCTAGAACCCCTGAACACATTAGCAAAGCCCTCTCCCAGGATTTCTGTAAACATACAACAAGAAAATACTTCTTCAGGGCTTCTGAACCAACAGGAAGGTTCCCAGACCCCTGCAACAACAGCACTGTCCTTCAGCAGTGGACAGTATTCACTCTGTCTGCAGGACAGTCTCCAGACCCCTGCAACAACAGCACTGTCCTTCACCAGTGGTCAGTATTCACTCTCTGTCTGCAGGACAGTCTCAGGGCTTCTTAGCAAACAGCCAGGTTCCAGGACTTCTTCAACAACAGGACTGTCTTTCACCAGTGGGCAAATCTGGCAAAACAACATCAAAACAGACAGACAAAGTACCAGCAAAACAGCCATGTCTCCTCAGTCCTTGGCAGCTCAGGGGGAAGGTCTCAAAAGTCCAGGGCAATTCAAAGCGGCCACCAGCAATTCTCTTAGTCTCTCTCTCTCCACGAGGTGCTGCTTCCAAAAAGGTCTTCCGCCTCTCTCTTGTCTCTCCAAATCTATTTCACCAGCTCCTCCTAGTTCAGGACTTTCTTTTCACATCAACAAGTCCATCCCACAGGTGGGATTAACAAGCTCTGGGCTTTAACACAATCAATTTGAAAACCAAGCCCAATACAGGGGAATCTCCACATTCCATTACTATAACAGTATACATAAAATCTCTATTTTAGGAAAGTAATGCCTGGGTGAGGGAAGCTCAAGGGACATTTGAATTTGCAGCATGAGTAGGATTATCATGACTGCATGTGAGAGGTTAATAGTACCTTACTGATGTCCACCATTCTACTTTTCATTTTCCTTCTGGTTACTTATAATTTTGGTTCTCATGAAATTATACTAATGCATGAAATTGTAGCTATTGATCATCACTGGGATAATACCTGTATTTAAGTGATAAACATTTTGGTAAAATGCTTTATCATTGGAAGAACTGAATAAATTCCCAAAAGTAATCCAGACCAAATACAATTTCCCCAATACATTTCTTGACTGAGCTCACTGATCTTCTTTATTTTTCTGATTATTATGCAATGATAGAGACTGAGGTCCAAATCTAGACAGAAACTGAGATAAACATAAAGAGATATTTATGAACTCACTTGATGGGCAGACCCATCCTCTTCCATTTTCCAGAGTACACATAAGCATTTATTAAATGCTTTTATTTGCCAATAGCAGTGATAAGTGTTGTTAAAAAAAAATAACAAACAAGAAGAAAGAACAGTTGGGAACATACTTCTAATATGGCAAGGCACTGAATAAATCACCCAAAATGAAGTAGTATTCAAGAACTTCATCAAATTTGGAAAATGTTGTCTAATAATTAGAACATTTGGAGAACCTCATTAACAGTAAGATATCTTTCTGTCTCTATCCCTGTATCTCTCTCTTACTGTCTCTGTCTTTCTATTTTTGTTTCTGTCAGTCTCCATATCTCTCAGGAAATTCCTCCCTCTCTGTCTCTTTCTCTGTCTCTCTGTCTCTCTCTGTCTCTTTGTCTCTCTGTCTTTGTCTCTGTCTCTGTTTCTGTCACTGTCTCTCTATCGCTGTCTCTGCCTGTCTGTCTGTCTGTCTGTCTCTCTCTATCTCTCTGTCTCCCTCTGTCTCTCTCTGTCTCTGTCTCTCTCCCTCTCTCTCTCTGTCTCTCTCTCTTTCTCTGTCTCTCTCTGTCTCTGTCTCTCTCTGTCTCTGTCTCTCTCCCTCTCTCTCTCTGTCTCTCTCTCTTCCTTAGGTGAGAACTTTTCTCCTGGTTTTGGAACACACTTTATGTCAATATCCAGTATATTGTTGACAAAAATAGTTTCTATATTACCATGTATTAGAGTATTGTACAATTTGGGTATAAAAGTGGTCTGAGGGGAACCTTCATAATTACATTTAGAGTTACTTAGTGAAATGGTTTAAGAATAAGAAATTGAAATACCATGATCATTTATTCTCTGTACCTTATGGTTGTACCACAATATGGATGGGGCATCCTGTATAATACATATCATTCCCTTTTAAATTCTTCTCTGTCCATTTTTTTCTTTTATTCAGTGCTGAGTAATCATAAGTAAAGGCAGGAATTTTTTTAAATAAAGAAAAATAATTTTCCTTTTCAAGATTTATAGATAGAAGGAAATAAATGGAGAATTGTTTTCATTCCCTTAATTCTTATTTTTGTTCTTAAAAGTGACAAAAATAACATTTTGTAACATTCATTATTATGATTTTTTTAAAAGTTGTAAACTTTCTTTCTACTTCAATTTATTAAAGTCTCATGACATTGTTTTTGTTTAAAAATAATGTCAGTAAAGTAATATAAGATAAAAAAATTCTTACAAATATTTATGCTAAATTTAATTTCCTTTATAAGATTTTGTCAAATAGACTATACTTCCCTATTATATGCCTTCCTTAACACCCCACAACATTAGAATTTAATGAAAGGAAGGGGTAAAATGAAAGTTACTAAGAGCTGTTTTACGTGACTTATTTTAACTAGTTCATTTAGGTCGATAAAAGAGCAGATGAAAATTAAAAATGAAAAGAGAAAAGAAAGCAATCGTTCATAAAAATATGAAGGGCTTTATTTGAATTCAGTTAGGCATAAAATGTTTAAAACATGGAAGTTATGACAACCTGACAGATGGCCTACAGAAATTGAGTACATTGTGGTGTTTAAAATCATCCAGTCATGTTAAATAGGAAGAGTGGCAATGCCACATGTGAGGAAAATGATAGGTTCCTTTAGTCAAATGTGGTTGCTAGCTACATGACCACATGCTTTGGGTCAATGGTTTTAAAAACATAGAATCCTAGTTTTGGATATTTTGTGGTTAGAAAGCATTTCACATCCATTATCTCACTGAATTATCACAATAATCTTATAAAGAAGTTATGTAAGTGGCAACAGCTTCATTTTATAAATAAATTTATAAATGATTTGACCAAGATTACCCCATCATTAAGTGACAGTCAGAATTCCAATTCAGGATTTATTTATTCAGGACATTTATTTATTCATTCATTTATTTGTTTATTCATTCATTCATTCATTCATTCATCCATGTATTTCTTTCTTTCTTTCTTTCTTTATTTAGCAAATGCCTTTTTATCTTCTAGTTTTCAGCTTTCATTTCCACAAGATTTTGAGTTACAAATTTTCTCCCTGTTTTTCAACATACCCACCACCCATCCCAATGGATATCACCTCCTCCAATCTGCTCTCTCCCATATCTTCTCCCATACCACCTCCAACTTTCCAGAAGGACATGGGAGATCTACATGCCCCAGGACATGTATATCATATTTTCCAGTTACATGTAAAATAATATTTAAAAATAACAATTATATATATATATATATATATATATATATACATATATTTGATTTTAAAGCTTAGATTTCAAGATTTATTTGCTTCCTCCCTTGTTACCCACCCTTACTGGGAAGATAGCATTTCAATATAGGTTGTACAAGTGTAGCTATGCAAAACATTTCCATAGTGGTTATATTGTAAACGACTGACTATATTTCCCTCCCTCCTATCCCACCTC
>NW_027186473.1:35151338-35260230 GCF_028583685.1 Petaurus breviceps papuanus
CCCCCCCCCTACTCTCCTGTAGGGTGAGATTCCCTATTTAGTGTGTATGTCATTCCCTCCCTAAGCCAAATTCAATGAGAATAAGGTTGACCCATTCCCTTTCACCTTTCTGTTCTTCCCCTCCATTGTAACCATTTTTCCTTTCCTCTTCTATATGAGATGGTTTACCCCATTCTGTCTCTCCCCATCTCCTCTCATTATATTCTTCTCTCACCTCTTAATTTCACCTTTTAAGTATCATCTCTTCCTATTAAATTGGTCCTATGCCCTCTATCTATGTATACCTGTGCAATATATACACAACATTCATATTTGTATTCACATGGCCATATACCCTCCTACATAGACATCCATATGTATGTATAAATGTATGTTTATATGTGTATGTATATACATGTTTACATGTATGTATGTGTATATGTGTGTATATACATATATATGTATATATACTTCTATTCCCTTCAACAATTCTCATATTGATAAAAGTTTTACAAGTTACAATTATTGTTTTTTCATGTAGGGATGTAAATATTTCGATTCTTGTAAATTCCATATGATTTATTTTCCCTGTTTACCTTCTCAGGCTTCTTGTATCTGAACGTCAAATTTTCTATTCAACTCTTGGTTTTTTTCTTTTTTTCATCAAGAATGCTTGAAAGTTCTCTATTCCACTGAATGATCATGTTTTACTCTGAAACACGATATGTGGTTTTGCTGGGTAGGTGACTCTTGGTTTAAATCCCAGCTCCTTTGACCTATGGAATATCATATTCCAAGACATTCAATCCTTCTGCATAGAAGCTGCCAGATCCTGTGTCATACTGATTGTGTTTCCGCAATATTGAAATTGTTTTTTTTCCTTGTTGCTTGTCATATTTTCTCCTTGATCTGAGAATTCCAGAAACTGCCTATAGTATTCCTAGGAATTTTCTTTTTGGGAACTTTTTCTGGAGGTGATTGGTAGATTCTTTCAACCTCTATTTTGCCATTTGGTTATAAAACATCAGGGCAATTTTCCTTAAGAATTTCTTGAAGAATAATTTCTATTTTTTTATCATGATTTTCAGGTAGTCCAATAATTTTTACATTATCTCTCCTGGATCTATTTTCCAGGCCAGTGGTTTTTCCAATGAGATATTTCACATCACCTTCTATTTTTTCATTTGTTTGGATCTGTTTAATACTATCTTGATTTCTCATAACATAAAATCACTAGCTTCCATTTGCTCCAATCAAATTCTGAAGGAATGATTCTCTTCAGTGAGCTTTTGAGACTCTTTTTCCATCTGGAAAATTTGGCTTTTTAAGGTATTATTCTCTTCGTTGGCTTTTCAAGCTTCTTTTGCCATCTGAGTTAGTCTATTTTTAAGGTGTTATTTTCTTCAGTCAGGTTGTGCATCTAATTTCATAATTTTCTTGCATGGTTCTTATTTCTCTTCCCAATTTTTTACTTGATTTTCAAAGTACTTTTTAAGGTCCTCTATGGCTTGTAACCAGCTCGTATTTTTCTTGGAAGGATTTGGTACAGGAATTCTGACTTCATTGCCTTCCTCCTGTTCCATGCTTTGATCCCTTTTGTACCCAAAATAGGAGTGTAAAGTTTGGTTGCTCTGTAGATCCAAGCAGGTTAAAGTAAGGGTGATTACCCCTCAGACTGGTCTCTTGGTCCCCCTACAATCTGCAGGCCAGGAGCTCAAGCTGATACATGGTGGTGCCTCCATGGTTGCGTTGCCTCAGAGGCTTCTCCCTCCAGGGGATAAAGGCCAACCACATTCCCAAACTGCCAGATCCTAAAGTCCACACTGCAATGACCTCTCACTTTGTCCTTAGCATCTATGGTTTGATAATTCTGCAAACCGCCACAGCTGCTGCTGATCTGAATTCCCTCCAGCCAGCAGCTGGTCAGGCAGTGCTAGAGCTAAGACCTTCAGCTTGCTTGAGGCTGACCTTGGCTCCCAGAGTGCTGTGCTGGCCACTTCCTTCAGGCCTGCTGGATTGTCCTCAGTGGGAAGTTACTTCTTCATGTCATTTTGTCGGTTCTGTAGCTCGAAAGTCTGTTCAGAGTCACCTTTTATATCAATTGGAGGAGGTGGGAGCCAGAGCCCTGCCAAAGTCTTATTTCTACTCTGCCAGCTTGACTCACTAACATACATTTATTAACAACTATTATTTATACAACTGAGTGGTAGTATGATTCGTAGGTAGAGAGCTGATGTCAAAGTCAAGATTATCTTAGTTGAAGGCCTTCCTTTGATCCATACTCTCTATGTGACCTGGGATAAGTCATATAACTACTCTGTGCAGTCAATGGATTAAGGTAAAGTGCAAGGTAGTTGCTGATCTGTATTGATAAATTTGTAGACTTCATTTCAACCCAAGATTTTAGTTTCTTCATCAGCAATGTGGGGAGCAAAAATAGGTAATAATAATGCCTTGTGTTTATATGCTGTTCAATTGATTCAGTTATGCCCAACTATTCATAACCCCACATGGGTTTTTTTATGACAGAGATACTAGAATAGGTTGGCACTTCCTTTTCCTACTCATTTTACAAATGACAAAACTTATACAAAAAGCATTAAGTGACTTGCCCAAGGTCACACAGCTAGTAAGTGTCTGAGACCTAATTTGCTACCTAGCAATTAGGTGTCACAGTGGATAGAGTGTCAGACCTGAAATAAAGATTATTCATGTTCCTAAGTGCAAATGTGGATTCAAACACTAGCTGTGTCACCATGGACATGTCACTTAACTCTGTTTGTCTCAGTTTCCTCATCTGTAAAATGAGCTGCAGAAGGAAATAACAAACCTTTCCTGTATCTCTGCCAGAGAAAATCCCAGAGTCACTAACAGTTGCACATAGCTGAAAATGGCTGAAAAACATCTACATAGTTATTTTAAGATTTACAAAGTGCTTTACAAATATTATTTCATTTGATCCTGATATGAATTATAGTAGGTAAAACTATTATTATATACATTTTACAGATATGGAAACAAAGACAGAGCTAGGTAAAGTGACTTATCAGGATTAAACACGGAGTATCTGAGGTGATATTTGGACCCAAGTTTTTCTGACTGTAGATTAAATAGTTTATTCACTGAACTACTAAGATTCATGATTCCAAGCCATGGTGATGGTCAGAGCAAAGGCAATGAGATGCACAAGGTTTTAAATTAGCAGGGATTATAGCTCACAGTATCATAGTTCTAGATCAGAAAGGAAAATAAAACTCTTCCCATACTAACCCCTTCCTTCTTCAGTAAAAGAACATGAGTCATAGGAAGTTGAAAGGATTTGCATATTCATACAAATAGTAAATAACATGATAAGAAGTAAAAATCATGTCCCCTGATGTCTGATTGACTATTTGGGAGAGTTCAGGTCAAAATGATTATCAGAGAGCATCTCTCTTTAATTACTGTGTCCATCATATGAAAAGAAGTAGATGTTCAAATTCCATGGGCTCTATTTCCATTGTATTTCAGCCACCAGTAAGATGAAGCAAGAGTTTTTCTTTTTTTTTAATTAAATTTTATGTTTATTTTTAGTTTACATCATTTATTTCCATAAGATTTTGAGTTACAAATTTTCTCCCCATCTTTCCCCTACCCACCACCCCAAAACAATGATCCCACTGTATACCCGCTTCCCCAATCTACTCTCTCCTATATTCTCCCCCATCACACCTCCAACTTTCCAGTACAGCAAGATGAATCTCTATACCATAGTGTCTGTATATTGTATTTACCAGTTGCAGGTGCGCACACACATATCATATATATATGGGTGTGTGTGTGTATAACACATTTGATTTTAAAACTTTGAGTTCCAGATTCTTTCCCTTCCTCTCTCATCACTCAACCTTATGTGAAAGATAAGAAATTCAATATAGGTTGTACACGTGTAGCTACACAAAACATTCCCACAGTGGATATATCATGAAAGATTGAGTATATTGCCCTCCATCCTATCCTGCCCCCCACTTGTTCTGTTTCTATTTTGACCCTGTCCCTTTTCAAAAGTGCATGATATCAACTTCCCTCATCCCCAAACTCCCCTCCACTCCATCATCTCCCCTATTATCACTTTTCCCCCTACTGTCCTGTAGAATGAGATACCCTATTTAGTGTATATGTCATTTCTTCTCTAAGTGAAATTCAATAAGAGTAAGGTTAACCCATTCCTTTTTGACTTCTTATTATTCCCCTCCATTGTAAGAGTTTTCATTAGCCTCTCTATATGAGTTATTGTACCCCATTCTGTCTCTCCCCATCTCCTCTTAATATATTCCTCTCTTACCTCTCAATTTCACCTTTTAAGTATCATCTTCTCCTATTCAAATGGTCCTGTGCCCTTTGTCTATGTCACATATGTATTCATATGCCTATATATCCTTCTATATAGACATTTGTATGTGTTCATATATACCGTGTTTCCCCGATAATAAGACCTATCCCGAAAATAAGCCCTCCCCTTACTGTGTAAGATTCCTCTAAAATAAGCCCTCCCCCGAAAATAAGCCCTATTGAGGTTGCTACTGTAGTGAAGGTGATCCCCTGCGCTACACGCTACATTACGGTACCCTCTTGTTGCCCCCCCCCCCCCCCCCCCCGTGAAATTCACGCTGCGCTCTGAGCTGCATCCAATCAGAGCGCAGCAGTGAGCACGTCATCCTGTTCTTCCCCAGTGATTTGCTGGCTGGCGCCATTGAGAGCAGTGCCGCAGAGGAGAGCTGAGGCAGGACAACATAAAAACCCAGTATGTAAGCGGTAGTGAGGGGGCATGATGGAGGATAAAAAGGGCATGATGGAGGAAAAAAGAAGAACTTAGGGGGCATGATGGAGTGAAAAGAAGGACTGATGGTCATAATTTTATTATTCTGTCTGTTTTGACCCCCAGACATGAGTACAAAAAGGAAGAGCTATACTGTTGAGTATAGAAAGCAATTGTAGAGGAGTCACATGTCATTGCTGTCAATGTTCATTAAAATAAGCCCTCCCCTGAAAATAAGCCCTCTGGTGTTTTTCTGTCCAAAAAAAAAATAATAAGACAGTGTCTTATTATTGGGGAAACACAGTATATATGTTCATTTATATTCTTTTCAACTATACTCATAATGAGAAAAGTTTCAAATGTTACAATTATTGTTTTTCCATGTAAGAATGTAAGTAGTTCAACTTTGATAAGGACCTTATGTTTCTTGTCCATGTTTACCTTCTCATGCTTCTCTTGCTTTTTGTACCTGAATGTCAAATTTTCTATTCAACTCTGTTTTTTTTTTTTTTCATCAAGTATGCTTGGAAGTCCTCTATTCCACTGAATGACTATATTTTCCCCTGAAGCATTATACTCAGTTTTTCTGGGCAGGTGATTCTTGGTTTTGATGCCAGCTCCTTTGAACTCTTGAATATCATATTCCAAGACATTTCATCTCAATGTAGAAGATGCCAGATCTTGCATTACTCTGATTGTGTTTCTACATGATTCAAACTGTTTCTTCTTGGATAACAGTAATATTTTCTACTTGATCGGGGAATTCTTGCACCTGTATATAATATCCTCAGGAGTTTTCTTTTGGGGATCTTTTTCAAGAGGTGATTGATGGACTCTTTCTACCTCTATTTTGTCCTCTGGCTCTAAATTATTGGAGCAATTTTCCCTGATAATTTCTTGATAATTTCTAGGTTCTTTTTTGGATCATGGCTTTCAGGTAGTCCAATCATTTTTAAATTATCTCCCCTGCCTCTATTTTCCAGGTCAGTGGTGTTCCCAATGAGATATTTCACATTGTGTTCTATTTTTCCATTTGTTTGTATCTATTTAATAGTATCTTAATTTCTTATAAAGTCACTAGCTTTCATTTGCTCCAATCTAATTCTGATGAAATTATTCCCTTCATTGAGCTTTTGAGATTTTTTTTCCATCTGGCAAATTTGGCTTTTTAAGACATTCTTCTCCTCATTTGGTTTTTGAGCTTCTTTTGCATTTGAGTTACTCTATTTTTAAGGTGTTATTTTCTTCAGTCAGCTTGTTGATTCTCTTTTCATGATTTTCTCGCATCATTCTCATTTCTATTCTCAATTTTTTCTTCACTTCTCTTATTTTATTTTCAAAATTCTTCTTAAGGTCCTCTATGCCCTGTAATCAATTCATATTTTTCTTGGAAGCTTTTGGTGCAGGTTTTCTGACTTTATTTTCTTCTCCTGATCCATTTTTTAATCCTTTTTTGTGCCCAAAATAGGAGTGTAAAGTTGGATTGCTCTGCTTGCTTTGCTTTCTTTGCTTGCTCATTTTGCCACATATTTACTTGACTTTTAAGGTTTTTGCCACAGTAGAACTCTGCTTCCAGAGAGCAGAGCTTTGTCCTAAATAACTGGAGTTTCACAGCTGGCAGAGCTATTAGTTGTCTGCTTCTCTGAAGCTTCCACTGGCTTTGGCAGATGGTCATCCAATCCACATCCAAACAGGTTAAAGCAAGAGTAAATACCCTCAGAATTGTTACTTTGTCCCCCTTAAATTTCTAGGCCAGGAACTCTTAAGTATCCATGTGGCAGTGGTCACAGTGCCTCAATTTCTTCTCCCTCTGGGGGTCAGGGGCTGTACTCCCAGACCCCCTGTTCCCAAAGTCCACTGACCTCTCACTTTGTCTTTGGCAGTTATGGCTTGATAATTGTAGAAACCACCACAGCTGCTGGTGATCCATTGTCCTAAAGTCCCTCCAGCTGTGGGTGGTTGGGCCACTCTGGGGCTGAAACCACAGGCTCACATGGGGCTGGGCTATTCTCCCAGTGCTGCAATGGACCCTGTCTGCCAGTCTGCCAGACTGTCTTCAGTGGGAGGTCACTTTATGGGTTCTGTAGCTCTTAAATTTGTTTAGAGTCATTTTTATAGGTATTTGAACTGGTTATATGGGATTTCAGTGAGTCTTCTTGATAGTATGCCACCATCTTGGCTCTTACAAAGCAATAGGTATTCTTATGCTCAGTATCTATCCTGTCTCAATGAACTCTGAAATTCTTTTCTTTAACCACAATCTTCTAGAATCTCAATTGTCCTTCTTTTATTTTTTTTTTTAAAGCAATCAGGGTTAAGTAACTTGCTAAAGGTTATATGGCCAGGTGTTTCTGGGTGGGTGCTAAGTGTCTGAGCCCGGGATTCGATCTCCAGGTATTCTCAACACTGGAGCCGGTGCTCTTACTCGCTGTGCTACCTGGCCGCCCCAGAGATATCATTCTGGCCACAAACGTCACAAGGGGAGACTTGAACTGAGGACCTAGTGCTCTGAAGACCCCGATCTTCCCTCAGTGCCACACTCACGGCCTCAATTGTCCTTCTTACTAAATTTCCTCCAGATGTTCAAAAGACCTCCAGACATTCACCCCCTTCCTATTTTCCTAGTTCTTTTAATCTTCCTCTGGTTTCATGTACTCTCCTTTGGAAGGTACCTTATAGCCATCTAATCAAATCCCCTAAATTTATTGAAGAAGAAACTGAGCATCTGAGAGGCTGTGACTTTCCCAAAGTAACGAAGTCATGAGAGGCAAGGATGGACTTTGAACTTAGTTCTTTGGATTCCAAATCCATTGCTATTTTTACTACCAATTGCTTCTTAGTAATTTTAAGAAGTGTTTTTAAACACTTTTTTAAGAGTGTCCTAATCGGCCTCCTTATCTCTAGTTTTATACAGATCTTTCCTTTATACTTCAGAATTAATTCCCCTAAATGATGCTCTATTTATTGAATTTCATTTGTCTAACTTTACATATGCTTTATTTTTATTTATATGTGTACATCATGATGTACACCCTCCTTACATCCTGTCCCTCACCCTTACCCCCAGATGAATGCATGCTCATTTAGGGTCAACAATGTTTCATCCCCTCCCCCTTTTATTTTGTCCCTTCTGTTTAGTACTATCCCTTATATATGTTATTTATTTGATGCTTACAGAATAGAATTAGACTTGTTTTCTTGTATATCATGTTGTAAGAAAGATAAACATGGACTTTAAACCTGGGAAGACAAATTTGTCCAAAACAAAGAATTGTTAAGAATATTAAATTAAAATCATCATGAATTGAAGTGAGATTACGTTAACAGTATCCTTTCATACATTCAACTGAGGAACAAGTATTTTCTTTGAATAATATTTTAATTTTACCCAGTTGTATGTTAAAACAATTTTAAATATTTTTTAAAGTTTTAATTCCAAATTCTTTCCCTCCCTCCCTAGAAACCTTCCCATCCCCTTCCCCCTTGACAGTAATCAGTCTTATATGGGTTATATATATGCAGTCTTGTAAAACATTTTCATATTTTTCAATTTTTAAAAGAAATATTGACTCCCTTTCTCCCTCCAAAAGAAAGAAAAGTAACATAACCCGGTTCAGTCTCAATTCAGACAACAGCAACTCTTTCTCTGAAGACAAATAGTATGTTCCATTGAGTGCTTAGGGATTGTATTGGATCCTTGTATTGAGGAGAATAGTTATAATTCACAGTTCATATTAAAACATTTTTGCTACAGTGTTCTCCTGATTTTGCTCATTTCACTTAGCATCAGTTCATATAAGTCTTTCTAGGGTTTTCTGAAATCATTCTGTTTGCTATTTCTTATAACAAAATAATATTCCATTGCAATCATATACAACTTCTTCATCCATTCCCCAAATTATGGGAATCCTGTGAATTTCCAATTCTTAGCCACTACAAGCAGAAGTGCTCTAAAAGATGTTTTGTCAAAATAGTTCGCTTTCCCCCTCTTTTTAAAATGTCTTTGGAATACAGACTTATCAGTGGTTTGTATACAGTACATTCCATCAAAGGGCATGCACAGTTTTATAGCAATTTGGGAGTACTTCCAAATCTCTCTCTGGAAGTGGTGGATAAGTCCACAACTCTGCTAACAGAGTATTAGTGTCCCAGTTTTTCCACATCCCCTGCAACATTTATAATTTTCCTTTTTTTATATTAGATAATTTAGTATGTGTGAGGTGGTACCTGAGAGATGTTTTAATTTTCATTTCCTTAATAGAAATTGATTTAGATATTTTTTTTCTTATGACATTAAATAGCTTTGATGTCTTCACCTAAAAATTGTCCATATCATTTGATCATTTATCAATTCAGAAATAACTTGAAGTCTTATTAATTTGTCTTTTTTCTCTAAATATGTCAGAAATTAGTCCTTTATCAGAGATATTTATTGCAAATACCCCCCCCCCGAACTTGTCTGCCTTCCTTCTAATTTTGCCCCCCTTTATTGTCTTTGTGCAAAAACTTTAAAAATTTTATATAATAAAATTTATCTATTGCATAGTCTATAATGCTCTCTATATCTTGTTTGGCAAGGGTCAATTCATTTTTTTGAATAATATTGTGGCTCCTTCATTGGTTCAAAAGTTAACAACACACTAATTGAATAACATCTCTATAAGATGATATGTAACATAGAAAGTCAAATGGGACACAGTTCCCTTATTTTCCATATGGAGAAACAGAGGCTCCAGCAGGTTAAGTGATTTGTTCAAAGACATAAAGATATTAAATATCAAAAGCAATATTTGAAACTTAGTTTCACTTTAGTGGCATTGTTTTTTTTTTCCTACATGCAATGGAAGAAGTAAAACTTTCACTTTGACAAGACTTAAATAGTGTAAGAATCAATCAAAAACTAGTTTATCTAAAACTGTAAACCATAAGGCAATTGTAAGCTGTAAGTGGTCTGTGAAGGCCACAATAATAATTGCTAATTTAATGAACCTCTGAGATTCTGTTCAGTTTTATAGCAGTTATTATTCACGAAATCATCTGTGTTGAGTGTCATATTGGTCCAATAAGTTGTCTATTTATTCTATTTAGTAAATTTATGCTTCATGTAACTGTCATAAGAAATAAAAATCCAATCTTCACACTTGATGAGTTATAACAACTAAATGAGGTATTGCATGTAGGATGATTTACAAATAGTTACATACAATTTATGTATAATTAATAATAATTTAGTACTGATAATTATAAATGATATAATTATTATCACTATGATTATTGCTCTTATAAATGAAGCAAGGTTCTTTGTAGCACCAGTGTCATACTACAATTTGTATAAAAATTACATATAGTTATATATTTATCACAAGGATAAAATTGGGTATTACTAGGTTTGAACTATGCCTAGAATTTAAACAATAATTATAAGAAGCTATCTATAAATCTGGAAGAACATATTCAAAGAAATTATGGGATATTATGCAAATAACTAATTAATAACAAGTAATTTATCAGTTAATTTATATGTTTATGTTATATTGGAAAAGTGTTTAGTTTTTGATATTCTCTTCATATTTCCAAAGTAATCTTGACCCAAGGGATCTGTGATTGTTAAAAGGAATTACAAATTAAAAAATGAGAAATAAGTTTAACTGACTCATGGAGCTTTTGTTGTGGCTAATGGTTTCTCTCATTATAATCATAAAAAGGAAACTATTTTCTTTTAAAGTAAATAATGTTCATTACATCCTAAATATTTTGTCACTTGAAAACATTAATGGGGAAGAATTGCTTGCTACTTGATTAACTCTCCAAGGATATCTAGAAGCTTTAAATTAAAGCTGATCAAAGGGAAACAATCATGTACATGAAAATGCATTTCTGAATTTAAATATATTGATAAAATTAAAATATTCTGGTAGGTTTTCTAAAGAAATTTACACATTCTCACCATGAACTTCACCTTGATATGTTACTTTCAATAATCAAAATATCTTGTTTTAGAAAAATAATAAAAAACATTATTTATTCTATTGATGTAAATTGATCATCTATTTTTTTTTTGTTTTGAGTTTAATACTCAGAATATTTCCTCAAGGTTTAATGAATAAATTATTTATCATGGTTACATAGATACCAAGTATCTGAGTTGAAATTTGAACTCTGTTCTTCCTGACTCCAAGTTCCTTTATCTTTAGTTGCTTGTTGTTGTGGTTGTTGTTTTACCTCCCTATTAGAAATGTTATTCTTTTTCCTCATATTTTTCAAAACCATGGTGGAAAAATACAAAGAAAAATTTCTTAATGGCTAACATTATTAAAAAATGGGATTGGATTCTTTGGTTGGTAAGTCTCTCTCTCTCTCTCTCTCTCTCTCTCTCTCTCTCTCTCTCTTTCATTGTGTAGCACCGTCTTCTTTATCACTTCTTCCCTTTGCCTTATTTTCCTGTTGCTTCATTTATTTCCCTCTCTCAAATCCATACTTTAAACACATAATTAGATCTGTAAATGTGTTGTAAAAGAAGTGGCATTAACCACCCATTACACAAAATATTCATTTCATTTGACCTCTAGACCTTGCCCTAACAAAAGGAAGGAATTCTCTTTTGGCTGAATTCTATCACTGTATTCTGCCAGTCACAGGACAGAACTATAGTATTTTATATTTGACTCATTGCATTTTTTCTTACAAAATTTGGCCCAATGATCAAACCTATAAAGACTTTTTTTGGATCCTGATTCTATCTTGCGGTATATTAATGATATCTTTCCAAGATTTGTGTTATCTGGGAAATAGGGGAACATACTACCCATTGTCTTTGAGACACTGGTGAAAATGCTAACAGCATTAGCTTAAGCATGGAATGTTGGGAAAATCACTTGAGGACTCCCTGTCAAACTAATGCTAAACCATTAGTTACTATAATTATCCTAGGTGTTCAAGCATTTTCAAATATATCTAACTATATTATTTTTTAATCAACTTCTGCCATTTGTTCCATAAGAATGGTATGTGATAATTTTTCACAACTTTGCTAAAGTACAGGGAAGCCATCTCTGCAAAAATCCTTTGATCTACTACTTATTCAGTAATCCTGTCAAAGAAAGATATAGTATTAATTTCCTATTCTTTTGATGAAGTTATTTTGGATTTTTAATGTATCAAATAATTAAATGAATAATATGAATTAATATCATATGAAAGAAAATAAGTAAGAAAAGTGATTCCCTCTGGATAAAACACATCTGTTTAATGAAAATCCCTAAAGACAGAGTTTTTTGATCTAATAATAAATGTATTAATTGTCAGTTAATGATTAATAAATTGGTGATCATTGGTCTCTCTCAACAACCAAAGGCCCCACCATGGAGATCACTCAATGCTTAAACACCTTCCTAAAAAGCGGCTGCCCTTACCAGGTTGAAATCAACTCTGATGCACAATTAATGAGGAGACAGACTGAAATTCTTCAGCTCCTTCTGCTTGAGAATATGAGGATCATGAGACTCAGTTGTCTCTCAGTAAAATGCTTAGTCTTGCATTTGAGATTCACCATCTATCTCCAATATAACTTTTCACACTAATTAAACATTACTCCCTTAATGCACTGTAAGCTCCAGAAAAAAATAACATTTTGTTTTGTTTTGTTTTTAATTCCTGGAAAGCTAAATTCCACCTTATGACACTAAACAAATCACTGTCATCATGTAAAGAATGCTCTCAATTCTCACTTCTGAATATTTTTCTTACAAAGAATAGCTCAGGAGGCAGGACCGGAAGGCGCGGCCTGCAGACACTGAGGCAGGCCCGGAAAGCTCTAATAGCAGAGGCAGGCCCAGAAGGGGCCTGATCAAGTCTGAAAGCAAGTCATCCTACCAAACACAAGGCCCAATACAAGGCCTATCACCAAAGGCTGGGACAGGAAAGAGCCAGGTTAGAAGCAAAAACAGGGTCCCCTGTCCTGAACAGCAATTAATCCTAGGGCTATCATTTCATAGCCCAGAAATTAAAAAAAAAAAGCCCCTATCGGGACCTCTAAAAACCAGGATGACAGAGTGAACCTCACCTGTTCCAAAACCCCACCTCTGACACTGAAAACATAGTAACTCTTGCCCCAGGGCAAAACCCTCTACAGTAAAGGCTTGGGATCCCTAGAAGAAAGGCTTGGCTAGGGCCCTGTCTCAAAATGGGTAGAAATCAGACTACAAAGACAAAGACTCTGGAGTCATACTATCCTCAGAGGGAGCAACCAAACTCAGAAGGAGACAATGTGTACTCCACACCCACAGCTGAAACATCAGCACAGAAAGCTCTCCTAGATGAAAACAAAAGGAACTTTGAAAACCAAATGAGAGAGATAGAAGACAAAATGAATAATTCTCTCAAAACCAAAATAGCAGAATTAGAAAAACATTATATTGAAGAAAACATCACTCTAAAAAGAAAAGTGTATGATTTGAAAAAGGAGCTCCAAAAATTTTCCAAGGAAAATGATTTGCTAAAAACTAGAATCAACCAAATTGAAACAAATAACTCTGAGTAACCAAGAATTAGTCAAACAAAACAACAAGAATGAAAAATCAGAAAAGAGGTAAATTACCTCAAAGAAAAAAATAACTGACCTGGAAAACAGATCCAGGAGAGATAATATGAGAATCATAGGCCTACCAGAAAATCATGATGAAAAAATGAGCCTGGACAACATTCTCCAAGAGCTAGTTAAGGAAAACTGCCCTGAGATACTAGAACCTGTGGGTAAAATAGAAATCAAGAGAATCCACCAGACACCTGCCAAAAGAGATCCCAAACTGAAAATTCATCAAAATGTTGTGGCCACACTCCAGAACTACCAGATAAAAGAGAAAATAATTCAGGCAGAAAGAAAGAAACAATTAAAATATTGATGGTCCACAGTGAGGATTGCACAGGATTTGGCAGCCTCTACACTGAAAGATTCGAGGCAGTGGAATACAATTTTTCTGGAAGGCACAAAAGCTTGGGTTACAACCAAGGATCACATACCCAGCCAGACTCAGCATATTCTTCCAGCAAAGAGATGGTCATTCAACAATATAACAGAGTTCCAGACCTTCCTTATGAAAAAGCCAGAACTCAATGGAGCTGGAGCTGCAATGTGGCGCTGGTGCAGCACTGTGCTGAGACTTCTCAGCGGCTTCTTGCCCTTGTGGCAAAAGCAGAAACACTCCCAAATATTGGTTCCAAAGTCCACTCTGCACTGACCTCTCACTTTGTCCTTCGCATCTATGTGCTGATAAATCTGGAAATGCCCACTGCTCCTGGTGGTCTGGAGTCCCTCCAGCCAGTGTTTGGTCAGGCCTGCCCTGGGGCTAAAACCTCTGCTCATGTGGTCCTGGGATCAGCTCCCAGAGTGCTGCACTGGCTGATTCCTGCCTGGCCTGCTGGGCTGTCCTCAGCAGGAGGTTATCTTCTCTATGTCATTTTGTGAGTTCTGTAGCTTCAAACTTGGTTCAGCTTCCCCTTTTACATGGATTGGGGAAGGTGGAAGCTGGAGCCACACGGAGGTCCTGTTTGTATCCCGCCATCTTCTAAAAACAATGTTTAATGTTTGTTTTTCAAAGTTCCAAATTCCCTCCCTTCTTCCCTTCCATGCCCTACTGCCCCCAGCTTCACTGAGAAGGCAAGTAATTCGATATATAATCTCATATGTATTCATGGAAAACATTTCCAAAATAGTCATGCTGTGAAAGGAAACATAGATCTAAAATAAAAACTCAAGAATAACAAAATAAAAAAATTTGCTTCACTCTGCATTTAGACACCATCAGTTCTTTCTCTTGGGATGGGTAGTATATATTATTTATGTGAATATATATTTGTTTATAAATACATATATGCTTACACATGCATCAGTACAAATATACACATAATATACATGTGTATGTGTTTCTGTGTGTGTGTGTGTGTGTGTGTGTGTGTGTGTATAAGAGGTCCTCAGATTTTTGTGATAATCTTTCTACTATATCAAGTTAACTCTGCTACCTCTGGTAATGCGATGACTCCTGGTTTTCTGGGAACAGGTGTGCCTGGGCATTGCCTTTGCTGGACTTTGCTCCTCTCTCACCCATGTGCAACAGACCTTTCCTTCTAACCTTTCAGATTATCTTGGGCTAGAAAATTGTTTCATACCATCATTCTGTGGGTTCTGCCATGAAAGAATTTGTTTGAAGTAATTTTAAAAGGTATTTGAAAGAGTTTAGGGGAGAGCTCAGGCAAATCCCCACCTTTATTCTGCCATCTTCACTTCACCATTAAACTGAGGTCTTCCTGATTGGAAGCCCAGAATTCTATTCACTGAGCTTTCTACCTTCTGTAGTGCCAATGCAATATTTACAGCACCAGCAAACACGTTAAATATACTGACTGTGACTATAAATATTCTCACATGATGCTCGATCACAAAATACAACAAACTCTCCATATAGAGGACAGAATCAAAACATTTATTTAGACACCAGAAAACTAAATCCCAACACAAGGAAGCTGAATCCATCAAAGCCACATAGAAGTTATTGTACCACCATGTAGCAGAGAGACATGCCATCCTTTAGCTTTTAGCTTTTCCATAAACAAAAATAAGATCAATATTTACTCACAAATCTGTCTATCACCTTGTCTGAGAATCCTTTCTCTCCCACTATATCTCTGGCTCTGACTCCTAGCTTCCTGTGACCTCTGCTGGACCCTTCAGCAAACTCCTCCCACCACAGACTCCATTTGATTACATTCAGCCTATTAGGAGGTAAAGTATCATTTCAAATCAGGGAAGGTCTTTAAATTGCTCTAGGCTTATTAAGGGGAAGGGAAGATCTTCAAATTGCCATTACAATTACAGCTACCTATATCTAACTGACCAAAATTACATGGGCTGACAGTGTAGCATTTTGACACACATCCTTTCATTCTAATTCAGCACCTCTTTCTCTTTACCTTTCTTCTTTTAGACTCTACACTAATAAGATAATTCAAATCTATGTAGGATTCTATGGCCTTGAATCAACTCTTGTAGATAGATATATAATGTGAAGTTAATATCTCTATTTTATTGATGTAGAATTGGGACTCAAAGCAATGATGCTTCTTACCAAAGGTAAATGATAGAAATGGAACCTTAGCCAAGGACTCCACATATCATGTATAGTGCCCTTTCCCTGATACTAAGCTATCTCCAGAAGCATTTAATCCCAATGATGGCCAGTGGTGAATGTTTCTGAAGTCCCTTTCATGGAAACTAAATAAAACAAAGGTATCTCCAAAAATGACACTGTTATGTAGACTTTTAGTTTTTTTTTCTTTCCATTTGACAAAGCCCACTTTTTATCTTTACTTTTTTTTTCCAAGTAAAGACTTTATTTTTTCCCTTAAAAACTATTAGCAAGATTAACAGAGATTGCAATGATAACAGATTTCTTCATCTGTAAGGCACCGAGACTAGCAATTTATCAAAACTCTGGTCCACTGGTATATAGCTGACAAATAGACAAGAAAAAACCATGAACATAAATCCAAGCTATGTTTCATTACAGTACAATGATGCAACAGCAGATATGTTTTCTATGATAAGAAACTCCCACTAAAATTATTGGTTGTGTATATAATACATACAAGTGGGGATTAAAATTGTCCAGACTTGATAAAAGAGACTGAGGCAGAGCTTTGAGCCAATGGCACTTTATTAAAGGGTCCCCTCTAATAAAGTGGACTTCAGATCTTCCTTCCTTCTTCCAGGGTCTTATTTTTATTAGACTTAATACTGGATTTGATACCTGACTATTCTAAAGAGGCTATACCAAGTAGAGAATTCCATTGGTTGATAGATCTTATTTCATGGATTGAGAATGATGCATCAGCTAGAAATGGCAAGTCAGTGGGGGGCCTCAAGCTGGGTGAAGCATGGGACATATACACTAAGTAAGTGGTCATAAGATGGTCATGACATGGCCGCTTGCTCATATTGGACAAAAGGAGATTGGTCCAGACGTACAAAAATATGTTGGGAAATTTTCCATGTCATTTAGTCACTTCTGCCACTCAGGGCTTGGTTCCCATGAGAAAAATAAAGGTGTAGGACCTCCAGTTAATGTCCTATGATTAAGCAAATGAACTTTCAATCTGCAGGTCACATCTCTGAGATCTAACATGCAGAACTTATGATTACTACACCTATGGAGTCATATCAAATTTATTGATATGATTTGGAATATAGTAGGGGTTCCAAATGAATTATTTCTCTCATACATATTCACATACATTTAATATATATGTATGTGTATACAAACAAGTTTATATACCGTATACTAAATATATGTATACATTATACACACATATGCAAGCATGTCTATATATGACGCATTAAATATATTTGTGCATTATGCACATATACACATCTCTATGTAATTGTGACTATATATGTGTGGATGCACATATGTATGTGTGCATGAATGTTGTGTGTATACATACATATACACTTGTGATCCATTTTCACTGAACATGAAAAATATACAATAGCATGCCACATTCCAGAGCTCCTTTATCCCCCTCAATTTCCAAATATATTAACACAATTGTGTGTCATTTAAAAAAATGAGAATACTTTAAATACTTCATCTTATGTAAAACTATATGTATAAACTAAAAATCTCTTAAAATATGTATACAGACTGTCAATTTTAAGCACTTCCTGTACTACAGTAATACCACTTAGAGAATTATTCCTTTCCTTCTTTTATTAATTCAAATATTTCATTCATTAAGATTTTAAATTATAGCTAATACTTTTCTATGGATTTACATATGTAAGACAAAGCTACACAGCATTTAAAGTCATTTATTATAAGAATCCCTAGAATATAACATAAGAACTCTATTATGCTTGAGATAATCTAATATAGTTGTATCTTACTTCATGCCCTAAATATACACTAGTACAGTTCTGTGTAAATTTAATTCTCATAGGTAAAATTATATCTTAAACACTCTATTTCAATTTCCTACTTAAAAGGCATTCTACAATGAATTGCTTGGCAAAGTTAGTGATTATTCCAAAAGGAAAAAAAACAACAAAATTTTGACCTGTGTTTGCCTCATGAAGTCACTAATCAAGCAATAAGCAATTACCAATCACTTATTTCTCATTTGACATATTAGGTAAGTGCTAGAGGTAAAAGAAACAAATGAAACAATCTGTGCCTTCTATCTACTTTATTTTGGAAAAGACAAGGGGTACAAACGAAAATACAAAAAATATATACATACAAAAATAAGTGTAATTGGTCTAGGGATAATTCTGTAGTAGGTGACAATTACAGGAATTTTTTTTCTACATACCTGGTACCTGATCTGAGCTTTAAAATAAATTCAGGATTCTAAGAGTCAGAGGTAAAAAAGCATATTAGAAACATGAGGGAAAACCTTTACAAAGGAAAACTTTTATAAGGAAGAACAAGTAGGTTATTTTCACAAAGCTATAGTTAATGAAAGGGAGCAATGTTTAATAAAGAGAGAAAGCTAAATATGGTTTGGATTGTGAAGGCTTTCAAATATCCAAAAGAGGAATGAAAAGAATTTTGAACAGTTCATATAGGAAGGATCTGGATTTTCATACACTGAGTAATAGAATTAAGAGTTATTCCTACCTTAGGGATCATTTACTCCAGGGTTGTTTAACTGAGGTCCACAAATATACTATTTATCTGCCCATTTACACATGGGTTCATTTATAGTTTATAATTATCCATTCAATTATTTGCTTATTTTGTTATCCAGCAATTTAATTATTTGCCCAATTACTAATTTATTTAGAAAATTACTTCAAAAGCATTCATTTTCTTTGTAATCCTATTTAAAAAAAATATCTTGATAATAAGGAAACAAACTGAGAAGTGTGAAATGATTTTCCCAAGATCCTAAACCAGGTCTTCTGATTCCCACTGTCATAATCTTTCCAGTGTACAAGGCGTGCTTATAGTGTGTACACATATACATATATACACACATGCATATTTGTATGTCTATATGTACATATATAAGTGTAAGTATACATACACATATATGTGCATATACTGCTACATTCTTTCCCAGTGCCATAATCTTTCCACTGAATCAGGTTTGATTATTGTTTGATTATAGCATAATACATACATATATATGTATATATAAATACATGCATGCATAATACTACACACATATATAAAAGAAGTGAACTTAATAATGTAGGAAGATTATAATGGTGGGAATCAGAGGACCTGTTATATATGTGATTGGGTGGTTATGGTTTGTCCTTTGCTCCTGAAGAGGACCATGACCTCAAGTAGATTATGACATGACTTGCAATTAATTCTGATTTGAGTGAAGGAGAACTGTGCAAAGTCACCAGTGTCACTTTCTCCTCCAGACCCCTCTGGCTCCAGTGCCCAGATATTTATCAAGATGACTGGAGATGGACCAGGATGCAGTGGGAGACATTGGTAATTTTAAGCTAAGCTAAGGTCTTGTGTAAGACAATAATAGGCTCCTGCCCAAATACCACCTAATAGTTGTTATTTGGGCCCCCTTGAATCAAAGTAAATATAAATAGTGATTGTTTCCTTTTGGACAGAAACCCTGAGGATTTTCCCTCCCAGTTTAATTTTGTTTTTTGGTTTTTTTTGGATTAAAGTGGCAATCTCTTTTCTCATTTCTTAAAAAGGCCAATCACTGAATAGGTGTTGCCTGACTCAAGGTATTATATGTAGATATATAAGTACACATATGTGTACATGCATATATGAATGTATATTTTGTGTATGTTTGTATATTTAGAAATTATATTATATACACATTACATACGTATATATATGTAGATATGTGTATGTAAAATTTGCAGATGTTTCTATAGACATATATAAATATATAGACATATAATTATGCATATAAATTATATATTCTTTACTTTTTCATTGAAAACATTAATCGAAACTTTTGTAATTTTTTAAATTTTCTTTAAAACTTACATAAGACTTAGAAAAGAAAAAATCATTGCTGTGTACAAAACTATTATTAATAATCATCATGTCACCATCATATTATACTACTTGCCATGAAAAGTTAAATAAAAGACAGTTTTTGCCCTCCGTGAGTAAATAGTCAATAAAAGAAAAAAAAATGGGCCTTCCAGCTTCCCCATTCCATGTAAAAAGGGGACTCTAAAAAACTTTGGAGCTGGAGAACCCACAAAATTACACAGAGAAGCTAACCTCCTGCTGAGGACAGCCCAGCAGGCTGGCAGGAGTGAGCCAGTAGAGCACTCTGGGAAGCCAAGCCCAGTCCCAGGCTAAGGCTTTGGACCCAGGGCGGGCCTGGCCAGCACCTGGCTAGAGGGATTACAGATCAGCAGCAGCTGTGGCTCTTTCCAGATTTATCAACACATAAATGCAAAGGAAAAAGTAAGAAGTCAGTGCAGTCTGGATTTTGGGACCCAGTAAGGAGTGCATGGCTTTTGCTCCCTGGGGCGAGAAGCCACCAAGAAACCTGCATAGCCAGCCAGTGCCACAGGGCAGCTTTAGCTCCTGGCCCGCAGAGTGTAGGGGGACCAAGCACCAGTCTGAAGGGTAATCGCTCTTGCTTTAACCTGCTTGGATCTGGATTGCAATCTAGGGTGGTGGTGCTGGGGTGTGTGTCCAGCTTGCCAGAGTATGTGGAGACCTCAGAGAGTGCACACATCTAATACCTCTGGCAGCTGAGAAAACCCCAGGATTTGTGAAGAAAGCTACCCTGTCTGATGGCAGAGCCCTACTGTGGCAAAAATCCCAGGTGACAAGTGACTGAGGGGAGACAAGACCAGGCAAAGGAAGCAAAGTAGATAGAAGATTCCAACATTACACTCCTATTTGGGGGACAAAAAGGAATAAAGCATGAAACAGGAGGAAGACAGTGAAGTCAGAAATCCTGCACCAAAAGCTTCAAAGGAAAATACGAGCTGGTTACAGACCATAGAGGACCTTAAGAAGCAGATGAGAGAAGTGGGAAAAAAATTGGGAAGAGAAATGAGAACAATGCAAGAAAATTATGGAATGAGAGTCAGCAGCCTGACTGAGGAAAATAACACTTTAAAAAACAAAGTGACTCAAATGGCAAAAGAGGCTCAAAAAGGCAATGAGGAGAAGAATGCCTTAAAAAGCCAAATTTGCCAGATGGAAAAAAGAATCTCAAAAGCTCAATGAGGATAATCATTGTTTCACAATTAGATTGGAGCAAATGGAAGCTAATGACTTTATGAGAAATCAAGATACTGTTAAACAGATCCAAACAAATGAAAGAATAGAAGTCAATGTGAACTATCTCATGGGAAAAACCACTGACCTGGAAAATAGATCCAGGAGAGATAATTTGAAAACTATTGGACTACTTGAAAGCCATGATCAAAGTAAGAACCTAGAAATCATCCTCCAGGAAGTTCTCAAAGTAACCTGCCCTGATATTTTAGAACCAGAGGGCAAAATATAGGTCGAAAGAATCCAGCTATCACCTCCTGAAAAATATCCCAAAAAGAAACATCCTTGGAACATAATAGCCAGGTTCCAGAATTCCCAGATTAAGGAGAAAATATTACAAGCAGCCAGGAAGACACAATTTGAATATTGTGGAAACACAATCAAGATAACCCAGGATCTGGCAACTTCTACACTGAGAGATCAAAGGGCTTGGAATATGATATTCTGGAGGGCAAAGGAGCTGGGATTAAAACCAAGAGTCACCTAGCCAGCAAAAGTGAGTATCATGTGTCAGGGGAAAGCATGGTCATTCAGTGGAATAGAGGACTTTCAAGCATTCTTGCTGAAAAAACCAGAGTTGAATAGAAAATTTCACATTCATATACAAGAAGTAAGGAGAGCATGAGAAGGTAAACAGGGAAAAGAAATCATAAGGAACTTATCAAAGTTGAACTATTATTGAACTACAAGGAAAAACAATAATTTTAACTTATGAAACTTTTCTCAGTAGTTGAAAGTTATATACATATACATATATGTGGGTATATGAGCATATGAATACATATGTGAATGTGTATATATGTTTACAGGTATACATAGATAGAGAGCACAGGACCAATATAACAGGAAAGTATGGTACTTAAAAGGTGAAATTAAGAGGAGAGAGAGGAATATAATGAGAGGAGATGGGGAAAGAAAGAATGGGGTCAACTATCTCATATAGAAGAGACAAGGGAAATGATTACAATGGAGGGGAAGAATAGAAAGTCAAAAGGGAATGGGTCAACCTTATTCCCATTGAATTTGGCTTGAGGAGGAAATGAAATACACACTAAATAGGGTATCTTATCCTACAGGAGAGTAGGGGAAGGGGATGAGAGTGGATGGTGGAAGGTACGGCAGGCTAATGGGGAGGGAAGTTTGGAGTACCCACTTTTGAAAAGGGACTGGATTAAAGCAGAGAATAGAACAAGTGGGAAGTGGGATAGGAGGGAGGGAACAGTCTTTTACAACACACCTACTATGTTATTGTTTTGCATTAGCCACACATGTAAAACCTATACCGAACTGCTTATCTTCCCTGTTAGGGTAGGTGACAAGGGAGGAAGGGAATGATTCTGAAATTCAAAGTTTTAAAATCAAATATTCAAATATATATATATATATATATATATACTTTTATTAATACTATTTTACCTGTAATTGGGAAATAAGTTACAGAGGCACTTGGGAATAGAGATCCACTGGAAATGTTGAAAAGGGTATGGGAGAAAATATGGGAGAGAGCAGATTGGAAGAGGGGATATCCTCTGGGACTGCTATTTTGGGGCAGTGGGTAGGGGAAAAATGGCGAGAAAATTTGTAACTCAAAATCTTGTGGAAATGAATGATCTAATTCAGAAGTTAATAAATCATTTGGGAAAAAAAAAGAAAAAAATGGTGACTTGCTTATTTTGGATTTAGGCTTTTGAGTCTTTCACTTTAATATCTCCCAGTGGTTCATAACCTTATGTAATATTAAAGTATTTTAAATATCCCCCTCTATTGGCTTGGTTTTTTGTTTGCTTGTGTTGAAACCCAGAGCTTGTTAATCCCACTCGTGGAATGGACTTCTGGACATGAAAAGAGAGGGCTGGACTGGGAGGAGCTGGTGACGTAAATTTGGAGAGACACAAGAGAGAGGTAGAAAAACTTTTTGGAAGCAGCACCTTTGGAGGCAGAGAGACTGAGAGGATTGCTGAGGGCCACTTTGAATTGCCCAGGACTTTTGAAGCCTGCCACCCAGAGCTACCAAAGACTGAGGAGACATAGCTGTTATGCTGGTAATTTGTCTGTCTGTTTTGATGTTGTTTTGCCAGATTTGTCCACTGGTGAAAGACAGTCCTGTTGTTGCAGAAGTGTGGGAACCTTGTTTTTGGTTTGGAGCTACTGAGACTGTTCTGCAGACAGAGGTTGGTTTAGAAGCCCTGAGGAAGGATTTTTCTTGTTGTATGTTCACAGAAATCCTGGAAAAGGGTTTTGCTAATTTTTGCATGGGTCCTAGGACTGTTCTGCAGACAGAGAATGAATTAATGAAGAGACTAGCAATGTATCTTGTAGCCTTGCTAAGCTTTGTCTCCCCAGGAACAAAGATTGCTGAGATCTTGCCTTGAGTCCAGATGAAGAAAAGACCTCCATTTGGGTATTAAATGCTGTGTTTAAGCTTGTTGTAACTCTTGGGCAGATTCAATGGTGATCCAAAGGTGGGGAACTTTGACCTTTTTATGTTCTGTGGTTGAACAAATGAATGTACTTTACTTATGATTGAAAACTAATCTCCATTTGAGAAGAGGGGCTTTGTGATGGACTAAATGAATGCACAGCCTAGGGATAGAGTAGCATTTAGAAGAGGGACTTTGTAATTAATTAATTGAATGTAATGTCGAGGGGTGGGGTAGTACTTGATTAAGTCAGGTAGTACTTAGAGATTATTGAATCACACTTAGTAAATGCTGCATTTTGAATGATGTCATATTTTGATCTTCCCTGTTCTTAATTTTTCACTGAATAAAATGGAGAGCACCTATGCTGGTATTTTAAACCTGGGAAGTTGCCTTTGATTGGCATTACACCTTACTACCCACTCCACATTTTCCTCCCCAGCTCCTGATTTGGGATCTGTATAGTCTCCCCTAACTATGACATTGAGTATTCCATCACCAAGTGCTTATTCATAGGTAGCACTTCATCTGGAGCAACACATCCCTCAACTTACCTCTAATGACTGAAGAGTTAAGATCAAATGAGATAATATTCTTAGGGAGCTTAGTGCTTTGTCTGACAAATAGTAGACATTTTATTTAAAAAAAATGCTTGGGGGGCGGAGCAAAGATGGCAGAGTAGAAGAATGACCTTCCTGCTGCTGTGGCTTCCACCTTCCACAATCCATGTAAAAATGGCACTCTAAACAAACTTTGGAGATACAGAACAAACAAAATGACACAGAGAAGCTAACCTCCTGATGAGGCCAGCCCAGCCCAGCAGGCCTGCAGGAATCCAAAAAAGTGCTCTGGGAGCCCAGCCCAGCCCCATGCCTAGGCTTTAGCCCCAGGGCATGCCTGACCACCTGATGGCTAGAGGGACTTCAGATCAGCAGCAGCAATGGCAGTTTCCAAAGTTATCAATACATAGATGTGAAGGACAATGTGAGAGGCCAGTGCAGTATGGACTTTGGGACCAGGAAGTGGGAGTGTATGGCTTTTATCCCTGGGGCGAGAAGCCACTGAGACACTGGCTCAGCCAGCCAGTGCCACATGGCAGGTTCAGTTCCTGGCCTGCAGACTGTAGGGGGACCAAGCACCAGAATGAGTAGTAATCGCTCTTGCATTAACATGCTTGGATCTGGATTACAGTCTAGGGTGGTAGTGCTGGGGTGTGTGTCCAGCTTGCGAGAGTGTGTGGAGACCTCAGAGAGGGCACCAATCTAATACCTCCGGCAGCTGAGAAAACACCAGCGTTTGGGACAAGAGCTCCCCTGTCTGATGGCAGAGTCCTACTGTGGCAAAAAGCCCAAAAATCAAGTTATTGAGGAGCAAAATGAGCAGGCAAAGAAACCAAAGCAAACAGAAGATTCCAACATCACACTCCTATATTGAGGACAAAAAGGAGCAAAGCATGAAACAGGAGGAAGACAGTGAAGTCATAACTCCTGCACCAAAAGCTTCAAAGGAAAATATAAGTTGCTTACAGGCCATAGAGGACCTTACGAAGCAGATAAGAGAAGTGGAGGAAAAATTGGGAAGAGAAATGAGAACAATGCAAGAAAATTATGAAATGAGAGTCAACAGCCTGACTGAGGAAAATACTACCACAAAAAAACAGACTGACTCAAATGGCAAAGGAGGCTCAAAAAGCCAATGAGGGGAATAATGCCTTAAAAAGCCTAATTTGCCAGATGGAAAAAGAATCTCAAAAATTCAATGAGGAGAATCATTGCTTCAGAATTAGATTTGAGCAAATGGAAGCTAATGACTTTATTAGAAATCAAGATGCTGTTAAACAGATCCAAACAAATGAAAGAATAGAAGGCAATGTGAAATATCTCATGGGAAAAACCACTGACCTGGAAAATAGATCCAGGAGAGATAATTTTAAAATTATTGGACAGCCTGAAAGCCATGACAAAAGTAAGAACCTTGAAATCATCCTCCAGGAAATTTTCAAAGAAAACTACCCTGATGTTTTAGTGCCAGTGGGTAATATAGAGGTTGAAAGATTCCAGCTATCACCTCCTGAAAAAAAGATCCCAAAAAGAAAACTCCTAGGAATATTATAGCCAGGTTCTGGAATTCCCAGATTAAGGAGAAAATTTTACAAGCAACCAAGAAGAAACAATTTGAATATTGGGGAAACACAATCAGGATAACCCAGGATCTGGCAACTTCTACACTGAGGGATCAAAGGGCTTGGAATATGATATTCTGGAGGGCAAAGGAGCTGGGATTAAAACCACGAGTCACCTACCCAGCAAAACTAAGTATCATGTTTCAGGGGAATATATGGTCATTCAGTGGAATAGAGGACTTTCAAACATTCTTGCTGAAAAAAACAGAGTTGAATAGAAAATTTCACATTCAGATACAAGAAGCAAGAGAAGCATAAGAAGGTAAACAGGGAAAAGAAATCATAAGGAACTTATCAAAGTTGAACTATTAACATTCCTACATGGAAAAATAGTTATTGTAACTCATGAAACTTTTCTCCGTAGTTGAAGGCATTAGAAACACACACACACACACACACACACACACACACACACATATATATGAGGGTATAAGGGCATATGAATACACATGTGAATGTGTGTATATATGTTTACAGGTATATATAGATAGAGGGCACAGGACCAATTTAACAGGGAGGGATGATACTTAAAAGGTGCAATTAAGAGGTGAGAGGAATATAATGAGAGGAGATTGGGAGAGAGAGATTGGGGTAATGTATCTCATACAGAAGAGGCAAGGGAAAATGGTTACAATGGAAGGGAAGAATAGGAAGGCAAAAGGGAATGGGTCAACCTTATTCCCATTGAATCTGGCTTGGGAAGCGAGTGAAATACATACTAAATAGGGTATCTCACCCTCTAGGAGAATGGGGGGAAGGAGATGAGAGGGGCGATGATGGAAGGAAGGGCAGGCTGGGGGGGGGAGGGAAGTTGGAAGCACCCACTTTTGAAAAGGGACAGGATCAAAGTAGAGATTAGAACAAGTGAGAGGTGGGATAGGAGGGAGGGTAATATAGTCAGTCTTTTACAATATATCTACTATGTTATTGTTTTGCATTAGCCACACATGTACAACCTATACTCAACTGCTTATCTTCCCAGTAAGGGTGGGTGACAAGGAAGGAAATAAAAATAAAATAAACAAATAAAAAGAAAAATGCTTGTTCCTTTCCCTTCATCTTTAAATATCTTCATTCCACTCGGATATGCAATGGATTATCTAGGGTACTGACAGGGACATCTTTGTTAATTTTATTAACTGCAACCAAGAGTTATAGTAGGGTCTTAGCTCCGTCTTCTTCCAATTCCCCAGGATTCCAATCACTCACTTTAATATACAACAATTATGAAATTTGATGGTCTCCAATCCATAGTAAAGCTTTTTATTTAAGGACAGTGTTGACCATATGAACTGAGTAAATAACCCTGGTTTCAGTTTGATTTAGTTGCTCCGATTAGACACTACATCAAATGATTGAAAAGCCAACTTCTATCAGTGAATGAATAAACATTTAAACTATTAGTGCCCCACAAAAGGGATAATTTTAGGGGAAAAGGACAATTCTTTCAAAGAATTTGCATTCTAGAAAGAGGATTATACAACAGCATAGTTATGCTGCTTCTATGACATGTAAAAATGTTTTAACTTCTAAGAGTTGAAGAGATAATTATGATATGAGTTTATTAAGCAGTTTTATTTTGTTTGGTTTTCATCATCAAGATCTAGCAGCAGTAGAAAAAGGGGCCTGATTTTATTTGACTGAAGAAGGTTTTGTGAAGGAAAGTAAGATTAGAGCACTGGGTCTGGAATCAGGAAATCTTGACTTCAAATCTGACCTCAGAAACTTACTGGGTTTGTGACAATAAGCAAATTGTCCTGTTTGTCTCCACTTCTTCATCTGTAAAATGAGGGTAATAATAGTGTTTGCCTCTCAAGATTGTTGAGGCCTGAAGGAGATAATTGTAAAGCACTTAGCACAATGCCCAGCAAATAGTCATCTCTATATGAATGTTAGTTATTATAATAATTATTGTCATTATTTGATGAATATTTTATAAATAGTATAATTGACAAGAAGGAAAAAAGGTTAAACCAAGAGAAAAACACTCATGTATAATTTTTACTATGCTTGAAGCAGATAAACTAGTATTAACGTGCAATTTCAAATTATGGAAGCTCTCCGTTCATTAAATACTTACATTGAACTTTTAAAATCTATGATCACATGAAGAATAGAAATAAATCTTTTCAATATTATACATCTTCCATCTTCTTAATTTAACTAAAAATATATATTTGTCAACTATGTAATCAGTGTAAAACATTTCTAAATCTTGTAAATTTCAGGAAGATTTTTTAAGACCATGAAATTAAATACAGCCATTATCTATGAAATATGCCTTTAATATTTATGACAACTTTAAGTTTTTTATTGATTTATATATAATTCTATGACTATAAAGTTCTTCAAAAAGAAGCTATCCCAATTAATTTTCAGAGGGGAGTTAGCTCCACATAATATTAAATATTTATACCTCTGAGAAGTAGATGATTCTAGAAGGTAGCACATTCTAGTATAAGCAGCATGAGGAAATAATCAGTTGAAATCCTGTCTCTAGTATTTAGTATTCATATTACCTTGAACAAACCATTGAATCTTTTTGGTCTGAATTTAAAGCAAAAAGTTGTACTACATGATATCTAACATTTTTTGTTTGCCATAAAATTCTTACTCTCAATTCCCACCAACTAAAGAGAAGCTAAAAACAAAATAGCAAAAAACAAAACAAAACAAAACAAAAAACAGTCAATCTCTAATAATCCCATCCATCCAGGAATTCATATTTTAGTAGGCTGTGGGGACAATAATATATTCACATTTAAGTAAATACAAAACATATAGAAAAGATCCATCCAGGAATTCATATTTTAGTAGGCTGTGGGGACAATAATATATTCACATTTAAGTAAATACAAAACATATAGAAAAGATACATTTTTTAAGGACTGATGTCACTAGCAACTGCAGAATCAGGATAAGCATTGTGATGATAGTAGAAGTGAGCTGAATCTTGAAAGAAAAATAAGGATTCTAAGAAATGGAGGTAAAGTACATTCCAAATATATGAGATAGTCTTTGAAAATGTATGGTGATTAACATGTAAAGAACATGTTAATTTCTGTGAATAATAAGGATCCCAGGTTGCCTATAACAGTACAAAGAAAAAATATTGTGAAAATTTGGGAAAAGAAGTGATAAAATATACTATTGGTGATTTTAAATTCTAAGGCTAACATTTTAAATAATAGAAAATCTACTAAGAGCATCAATATTAATTATATTTTATTGACTATCTTTTTTTGCCTTTTGATAAAGTCCTAGTATTTTGCTTCTTGGTATCACATACATATCAAAGTAGAAATGTATCTAGTGTGAACTTGGCATGAAAGGATCCATTAGCCTCACATGGTTCAGAGAAATCAAGTTGAAAAGGTACCATGATTTACCAGAAATAATCCTCTGTCTTCAGTTGAGATATGTGAGTTTGGATGACTTATATGAAAACAATTGCTGTTATTATAAGTCTGTTATAATTTCTGACCCTCAGTTTCTTTACATATAAAACAGCAGTCATATAACCTACCTCACAGTTTCCATAAAGAAAGTGTGTTATACATTTAAAAATGTATATATATGAAAAATGTTAACACAGGAAAATGTATATAGGTATAAAAAATGTTAAGATATTATAGTGCTAGTATACATATATATATATAATATATCATATTACATATACTATATAATATATTAATTATATATAATATAATAATATGTTTGAAATAGAAATATATATTATAAGTAATATATTATGTGTAATTCATATTTATATATTGCTTATATTTTAAATGAATACATAATTTATAATTATTTTATAAATAAATATAATTTATTAGAATATTTATTATAATATAATATAAACATAGTATATACTTATATATTTACAACATATAATATAGTACAAGTAGTATAAATATGTATAGTTGTATAAATAAATAAATATGAATAAAATACTATTCACTCGTAGTATAAACTTGGACAAGCAATTCAATCTCTATCTGCCTTAATTTCACCATATGTTAAATGCAGACAGCAATAACACCTACGTCCCAGAGTTGTTTTGAGTTTAAAATGAAATAATACTCATGACATATTAAAAACATCAAAGAACTGTATAAGTTCTTACTAATAAAAATAATTATATGTTTCATCAGAACCACCATTGAAGTGTGAGTCAGATGATGAAAATTATGATGATGATGAACAACAATGATGAGGATAACAACTACCAGTAGCCATTGGAAGGAATGTTAGGTGAAAAATGCATTTTATTTACTTAAAAAAAAAAATCTATGACAAATGGATAGAAGATCCCTCCTGACTCCCCCCCCAAAAAAAGTTTGTCAATATAATAAAGGGCTTTCTAATTGTTTTTTATCTGATAAGTTATCATATGATCACACATTAAGACCTAGAAGCAATATTATATAGTTCAACCACTTACTGATGAATAAGTTGAAGTCCAAAGAAGGCAACCTGACAAATGGCACACAAGGAATAAAAGGTAGAACAAGAACTCAATTACACATGATCTAATTTGAATACAGCACTGTTAGCCCCTTCACCATTCTGGGAGAGAGGTTAGGTGACAGATTCTACTCATAAGAACCTGTGATTCTATGGAGAGGCAAGAAGCATAAGTTTATGTGAATGTCAAAACTTAGGAATTAATATAAATACTGATGATTCCAATATGTTTCATCTCTATGTAATTCTGTGACTTGAATTAATAAATATGAAGACCAATGAAGGCACTTGTTGGAGACAGTTTGGAGTATGATCTCAAATCATAATTTATTTTGCTCTTAATTTTGCTATATACAGTCTTTATAGTCTTTGAAACAAGGATGAACTGTGTATGCATATTCATAAGAAACTATTATTTAAAGGATTGATAATACCAATTACATTAATTAATTTCATTAACAATCCTCTTAGAAGAAGCAATATTTTATGTACCTTTCTTTGCTTCTTAGGATTTTACCTTGGGAGAAGTGCCAAAGTCAATAATTCACAGAACATACATTTAAATATAGCTCTATGTTCTTGAAGAATAAGCCTTATGATTGTTTTAAGGACAATTAGCATAATTCTGATGTCAGATATTGATTTTGGATTTTCAAACACTTAGTGTATATATCATTCATGGCACTTTAGGTCAAAGGGGAATCATTCCATATGGAGTGTAACAATCATGTAGCACTATATATCACCTAACGATTGATGCTGGCTCCTGTTCTACCCATAATTATCTAATCAAGGTTGGGGAAAGGAGGGGAACTGTCCTTTCTTTGCATCACACATTCTTTGTGTGGTACTTGCATCAAACATCCAAAATAATTGGAAAATTTTGTTTTACTTGTATTTATTCTATTTCCCCATATACATTTTTTTTTCTCAAGAAGTAAGAACACAATTGCTCATGGCTTTATAAATCATTCTGGGAAACTATTATAATGTTATGTATGCATAGATTTTCAGAATAACAAAATTTGAGAAAGTTAAAAGCTTCTGCTGTGTATAATTTTTCAAATTTTTAGTTTTCAGTTTAATTATAAGAAAGTTTCATTTTGCCATGAATGCCATCATTTTTCAATAGTCCTAAGATATTTTTTCTGATCATATGTATATGAGTGTATATACATATATATAGCATTTAATTGATAATTCTCATGATATATGGTCATATAAATTCACCTTCAACCAAATTCCCATTTGAAAAAATATAATTATATTATATAATATACAAATATGTATTTACAAGAGATTATGCTTACATATCTTTAAATATATTTATAAAAATTGTATTATGTTATAAAAATTTAAAACATATACTTCATATATTATATAATTCATATAACTATTTTTATAAATTTCTATCTTATACATTGTAATTATGTACGCACATCTCAACATGCATGTGTATATATGTGCATGCATGCATATACACATATGGAGTGACAGAGAGAGACAGAGCTTTGTCTCTTCTACACTATTTGCATACTGTTATTTCTCTAATGGATTTAAATCCATATTGGGAAAATGATGCTCCCCCCCCCCCACACACACACAACTTTAAAACTTAAAAAGTTGAAAGGAGGGTGTGGCTAGGTGGTGCAGTGAATAGAGCACTGGCCCTGGAGTCAGGAGTACCTGTGTTAAAATCCGGCCTCAGACACTTAACACAAAAATTAGCTTTGTGACGTTGGGCAAATCACTTAATTCCAATTGCCCTCCAAAAAAAAGTTGGAATGAGAAAAAAATATTTTTATAAAGGAGCAAAATTCTCAGATATTAGAAAGAAACTCCATTTCAGTGAGTTCCTTAGTTAAAATTTTGGACTGCATAGTTACACCCCTTTTTAGTTGGTTCACTGCATGCCTTTTCTTTGGACAGCAAATCATTACCATCTAAGTATGTAGACAGATGACCTGAATTTATAAATCACCCCAAGAATGTGGTTGCCATTCAAACATAATCTAAAATATACACATCCAATCCGATTTCCAATTGGCTTTCAATTTAAGATGAAATAGTGAAGTTCTTCTGACACTCTAAGGACCTACTGTTTCTTGCTCCTGTAGCAATAGAGCTCTTTAGAAAGAACAATGAGAGGTGGCTGCTGGCTTACTACAAGTCAAACAACTGTGCCTGGGAAGTGTAGCTGTGTCAGGGCTCCACTCAACCATCTGGAGGCTAAAAGGTTTCCCAATCCATGGAAGTCTAGAGGCATAATCATTAGACTAGACTAGAATAGGGGGAAATATCTTCAGCAGGAAAGCTTTCTATTTACTTTCCTAAAACTTTATCTTTTATTCAGATTTCAGATAATCACCTATCCATTCCAAACAGATATAGGAAAAGTGTTGCACTACATACTTCACTTACTTTTACTGGGAAAGTTACTGGACTGCACATTTACCCCATCTTTTTACCATTGCAATGTATAAGCACTTGCTTGCTTCATGGAGACTAAAAGACCTAGAGACCCTTTTGTTGTTGTTGCTGTTGCTCATATATTTACATATGTGTTCATTCATCCAGACTTTATTGCTAATTTCCTTCATTCATTTTTTGTTACTGTTATTCATAATTAAAATATGAGCTACCTAAAGCAAATATTTGAATTCTTACACTTCTTCAGAACCTGGAACTTGGAGAGTGTAAAATGGGGTGACAGTTATGATTCATTTTGTAGGAGGGATGAAATCTAGTTAAATGCATTTAATTGGAATTGGGAGAGTCTGCATTTCAGTGACAGAAAGTATTGCAGGAACGACTTTTATTAGTCTTAATTATATTCTAGATGCTATGTATAATAAATATATTATCTCTTCTTGTTTTCTTACTCCTCTATTTGTTCTCTTCCATATCTTCCTCCTTCTGTCAGTTTTACATTTGCAAAATAGTATAGCAATTATACTAATTAGTGGCTGCTATTTAAATGAGCTTTAAGGTTTTCAAAGTACTTTACACTTTTATCTGATCCTCACAACAACTTGGAGAAAGGAGATATTTTTACCTCTCTTCCTCCCATTTAACAAATGGGGAAACTGAAGTTGATAGATGCGCAACGACTTGTTGAGACTTACACAACTAGTGCTTGAGGTAGGATTCAAACTCAGGTCTTCCTGAATTCAAGAATACACTCCATCCACTGAGTCATCTAGCTGGCTAAAGCTATAAATGGAAGAGTAGGTGTCTCACTCTATTGGTGGAAGGGCTTTTATCGATTAGACACTCTATTCTCTGCACTAAAAATAGCACAGTTCTGCTCAAAAAAAAAATTCAGATTCCAAACTATGCCTAAGTTTCCCAGACAAAAAATGATAGGCATTTTAAAGACAATTATAAAGTGTTCTCTTTCGTCTCTTGCTTTCTCCTTGTGATATTATTTCCCTGCATTACCCCCTCCCCAAACAGTAGAAAATTATATTTAGTCATCCTCATAGGTAACATATCAATATCAATATACATTCTTCACTTCTTTATCATCAGGATGCATTCAAATGTGCAATTATCCCTTTTCATATTAGAGTATGTAAAGTTTCAAGCAGCTTAGATCCTCCAAACGAAATCATCTCCTTGCTCCCTCCCATCTCCACTAAGTTGATGGTTGACTCTATCAGCCTTGGTTCTCAATTTAAGAAGTATAACTTTCTCAACTTTCATTTCATTTATTTTATACAGATGTGCACCACAGTATTATCTGAATGGCTAAGCCACTTCTGAATGAGATTCATCACCTTGTGAATGACTGGCTCCTGATCCAATACCTAGTTCAATTTGACATTCTGACTTAAGTTTTCACTTTTGATACTTTTGCTTCAAAATTACCTATCAACTTGGAATCATCCTAAAAAAGCAAAGTGAAATGACATACCTATAGGGAGGGAGGTCTCAGAGACCATAGACTCAACATTCATTAAAAACAAAACAAAACAAAAACAAAAAGCACAACAACAAAAACATCCCTGATTAAATGCATAATGGATATAGAAATGTACAAAGACTGGTGATTATCTCAGCATGGGGAGGTCTCAGCTTGGCAACTCTTTCCATTTATGCAAATTGAGTCTCATCTGTGAATTAGAAGATAAATGATTAAGAGTTTCCTTAGAGACATAGACTAAGTGTGTCTTAAAGTGTCCTAGGGCTGCACAGCCAGTAAATGTCAAAAGTAAAATTTGAAACAAGCTCTTTCTGACTCCCAAGCTCAGCATTTTATTTGCTATTTCACAGTTTCTCTGCCTACACTTTGTAGGGTGAAGCTTTTGAGGTTTAAAATCACCCTAAGTCTTTTCAATAAATATTATGAATAATTTCCTTATATTTTCCTGTATAAAGGAAGGAAAATGAAATAAAATGTATTATCTTCATGTTTTAAAATTATAGTAATAGACCAGCAGAGTTGGACACCCTTTTGACATTGTGGTGATAAATTTCTGCTGATTCTTTTATCCAGTCCTCTATTTATAGTAAATTTTCAAAGTATTGCTCCAAACACAACAGGATTTAGAACATATTTTTGATTTATTTCTAACAGTAATTACTCTGGCCACCACTGCCTTAAGTTGGGTGCATTACATTTCTTTATTCCTACAGACTTCTCTAGCACCCTTAAGGTGACTTAGGGTGTTTTGACCCTTTGTCATTGGTTCTAGACCCCACTAACTAAATCAAACAGACACAGATCAAAACACAATTCCATGCCCGTTTCTTGGTGCCACAGGAAAAGAGGGAAGTAGGGGAACATTACCTCTCTTTTTATCCTGTTAAATAATGACTTCCATTATTTGTGGAGCATGGCTTTTACCATCTCTAGATGAATGGGGAAAGAAAGACTTTCCCTGTCTAGTGTTTTCAGAGATGCTCTTATTCTGGTTATGTTGTCAGAAGAAAGGCTATTTCCAACCATATGGTAGAGAAAAACAGGATGTCTTCTCTCTGAAACAGTCTGCCTCCATCTTGGGGTATTTAGACATGTGTATAGTAAAGTCTGACTTTTTGATTATTGATTGTTAAATGGATCAGGGTTTAATCTGACAAAATTTCCTAGATGAAGATTTGATCAGCATTTTTTTCTGTCAGGAGTTTTTGTGTATGGAAATAAAATCAAATTACTTCAAATTTATTTAGTTTATTTTTAGTGGCATGGGCCATCAATAGTACAACACCCAGTAATAATTTTCAGTTCATACACTATCTATGATGAAAAAGTTAGAGAACTAAAAGCATAGGTAGAAGAGAGTAAAGGGTAAAACCAGGATGACAAAATAATTGGAGATTATATTATCTAAGGATGAGAGGAAGAAAGTTGGGTTCATAAGCCTGGAAAAGAGAAATTTTGGGAAAATTGACATGATAACTGTCATCAAGCAAGCAAACAAGAATATATATTATTATTATTTTTTTTATTCTTGGTCCCAGAAGGTACAGCTAGGGGCAAGTTGGAAATAGGCAAATTCAGACTTAATGGAAGGGAAAAGAAAATATTTCCCTCCAATTAAGATGTCCTAAATTGTAATGAGCTGCCTTAAGAGTTAGTAGGTTTCTACTCACTGGAAGACTTAAAATAGACACCCCATGTTCACTTTTCAGGAATATTGCAGAGGAGATTTTTGGTCAATTAAAAGCCCCTGAGATCCCTTTAAATTCATAGCTATTTTAATACCCAAATTGTAGAGATGAAAGAACTAAGACCCAGAGTCCTCAAGTGGCTCGTCTGAAGCCACAAAGCTATTTAGTTAATGTTAGAATTGGGGCATGAAACCAGGTGTCCTAATTTGGGGCTTTTAAAATGAAAAGGATGATTATACATTTTTATGTATATAAAATCCTATGATGATACCAAATCATGGTGTAACATTTACCTTGGTTTCTCAAAGACTGGCAAAAGCATAAGGTCTAGAGTTCTACCAGACTGGAAATGCTACAAGTACAGTTCCAGGGACAGACAGGGTCTAGGAAGTCTAACACTGACCTAGCTAATTTTCTAAAGGGTTGGTGATAAGGTAATGATTGTGTGTGTGTGTCTGTGTGTGTGTGTGTGTGTGTGTGTATGGAAGGGGGATATCACATTGCTAAAAAATCTGAAATAGCTTGGTATAACAAAAAGGGCATTTTACATAACCGTTAGAATCACCAAAGTATTGGGTTGAATCCCAGTGCTGTGTGACTTTGAATAATTTACAACCTACATGAGTCTCCCTAAGTTTTCTCATCTGTAAAATTAATAAAATGGCAGCACCTATATTTTAGGGTTCCTACGAAGATTAGATAAGATAATGAATGTAAAATATTTTTAAACTTATAGTACCATGTGAACATTAGTAATTATTATTAATGCACACTATCTAATTTACTAGAAATCAACTTTGCAGAGTGTAATAAAATATTTTGTCTAGAGTAAGGACATACTTAAACTCAACTTGTGAAATACACAAATGCACACACACACATTTTCAGAGAATGTCACTAAGAAATAATCTATTTCAGTAATTATTTTACTGATTATAATATTTAAGAGAAATCTGTATATGTTACCATCATGGAGACATCCATTTTAATTATCCAATAAATATTGAGAAAAATAGAATGTTTCTATTTTGGTGTAAGGAGAGGGTAAATATTTTCTAATTAAAAAATCTACATTTTTTAATCTAGGAAGGTATTCATATTATCTTGGGCCAGTGATTTGATTTCTCTGAATCTCAGTTTCATAATCTGTAAAATTAAAATTATATGTGTAGCATTTGCCTTTCCTGTTTATTAGAAGGTTTAAGTGAAATAATTTATTTGAAGCACAAGGTCTCATAAACTTGAAAGATTTCTAGAATAATCCTATTTTATTCTCCATGGATATAGTAGAAAGATTCTCAGGTAAAAATCAGAATATCTATGTGAGTTCTGTAACTTAGTCCCAATTTTATCTGAGGCAAGTCATTCCACCTCTGAGTTTCAGTTATCTTGAGTAGAAAATGGAAATAGGAAACATTATTTTTTTAATTAAAAACACTTGAAAGTATAGGGATAAAGGACGTTTTCCTTAAAATGAAAAAAATAATACCTAAAACCATCAACAAGTATTTGTAATGAGTATAAGTTAGACAATTTCCTAGTAAGATCAGATGCAAAACAAGGATGCTCACTGTTACCAGTATTTTTTAATTTTGTATTGGAAATTGTAGCAAAAAGAGAAGAGAAGAAAAGAGGAATCAGAATATGAATGAGTTAATAAAGTCTCTCTTTTTATAGATGATATGTTGATATTCTTGGAAAATCCCAAAGACTCAACCAAAATGGGAGTTGAAATAAATTTAGCAAAGTAGCAGGATATAAAGTAAACCCACACAAATCATGAGCATTGCTATTTATCATAAACAAAACCCGGGAAGGAGATGTAGTTAGAGATACCTCATTTAAAATAAGTTAGACATTATAAAATACCTGGGAATAAAATAGCAAAAATACCAATATAAAAAACCCTTCAGAAACAAACTCAGGAACTATATGAACAAATCTTATTTTAAAATATTTTATATGAATAAAATAGGATTTTAATAATTAAAGAAATATATAAGAAAATGACAATTTTACCCAAACTAATGTATATATTTAATGGCATCCCAAATGATTACTAAAAATTAATTTACCAAATTAGAAGAAATAGCAAAATTTATTTGAAAACATAAAAGTTCTAGCATATCAAAGGAAATGATGAAAAAATTGTAAGGGAAAGAAGTTGGGCAGTAACAGATCTTAAACTAAATTATAAGGTAGTGATTATTTTAAAAAAAATCTGGTATCAGATAAGAAATAGAAATGTAGATCAGTAGGATAGAGTTGACATGAAATTTACAGCCCCAAATGAATATAGTGACTTTGTATTTGATAATTGTAAAAACTTAAGATTTTGGGATAAGAATTCATAATTAGAAAAAAATACAAATATGGGAAAACAACAAAGCAGTCTGGCAGAAACTGGGCATAGTTTTACACTATTGTTTTACTGGGCATGTGTTACACTATTTACCAAAATAAGGTCAAAATGAATACATGACCTAGATATAAAGAGAGATATTTCATGAAAGTTTGAAGAACAAGGAATATCAGATTTATGAATTGGTGATCACTTTATGAATAAACAGGAGATAAAGAGCAGTGTGAAATGGAAAATGGATAATTTTGATTACATTAAGTTAAAAATGTTTTGTACAAATAAAACAAACATAGTCAAGATCATAAGGAAAGCAGAAAATTGGGGAATATTTTATAGTGTTTCTCAGATAAAGGACTCATATGCCAAATAAATAAAGAACTTTGTCAAATTTCTAATAGTACTAGCATTTCCCTAATTTATAAATGGTCAAAGAGTATGAATAGGCATTTTTTCTGATGAAGAAACCAAAATAATTTTTAGTTGTATACAAAGTGCTCTAAATCATTTTTGATTCAAGATATACAAGTTAAAACAATCTTGAGATATCATTTTATAAATATCAGATTGGCTAAGATAATTAAAGAGGAAAGTGACAGATATTGGAGGGGATAGGGAAAAATAGGGCATTTCTTCACTGTACAACTGTGAACTTACCCAACCATTTTGAAGAGCAATCTGGAATTATACCCCAAAACATATTAAGTTGCCTATACTCTTTGATCCAGCAATTCCTCTATGAAAAAATATTTCCAAAAGTGATTAGGGAAAAGGGAAAAGAATCTACATGTTCTAAAACATTTATAGCACCTCTCTTTGTGGTGTGAAAAATACCATTAAATTGCAGAGATGACAATCAATTGAGGAAAGGCTGAACAACTTGTGGGATATGAATGTGATGTTATACATATAATATAATTACAGTGTTCTATAAGAAATGATGAGGTCAATAATCTTAAGAAAATGGATAGATTTACATGAAATAATGAAGACCAAAATGAGTAGAACCAATAGAACATTGTATACAGGAAGAACAATATTATTTTAAGAACTTTGAGCAACTGTGTCACTTTGTGTATCATAAATACTCAAAATAACTACAAAGGAACTATGAAGGATGATGGTATATGTATCCAAAGAACTTACAAATAGAAGTATATAGAGGATGTTTTTCACATACCTACATATTTGTTTCCAAAGATTGCCCTCTCTAAGATGGCAGGGGGGAAGGAAGAAAAATGTTACATGAGAACTTTATTATATATTTAAAAGGAGCAGTAAATTGTACCTAATAGATTTACAGTTTTGTATGCAATCATCTTTATTTTTTATTATATGTTATGTAAATTTATTTCATAATTTCAAAAATAAATAATATTTAATAAATAGACAAATATTTTTCTTGTGCAATTTTGGAGAATTACTGACATGGTCTAATGAGATTAGATAGTTAAAGGGCCTCACAAATTTTGAAGCATTATATAAATATTAGGTATATCGTAACCTCATGATGACAATTACATGATATAAATGTGTATATACACATACACACATTCATATGTGCATACAAATGTTTTGCAAAATCCCTAATTCTTTCTAAAATCACTATACGTATATATGTGTGTGCACATAACCACATGTACATCACCTACACTTATCATCGCATGCATATATAAATGTACTATACAACATAACACACATATGCACACTCATAATTATATGATATAATTCTGTTCTGTAAACACATGTTAATACAAATATATACATACATTGAATTACATATAAACATCTGTTGTATGTATGCGTGTGCATACATGTGTTTACATAACATGTGCCTATATATATTTACAGTACATATATGTGGGTATATATACATTTTAAACTGCTTAATTCCTTTTAAACTCATAACAACCTTGTGAACTAGATGCTTTTATGATCTCTTTTACAAATGAGGAAAGTAATACAGATAGAGAGTAAATTACTTACCCATTGATCACACAGCTAATATCTGGCAACTTCCTGACTCCAACCCCTCGCTAGATCCACTACACCACCTCAGTATGAGGTGGAATATGAGAAGACCTAATAAACAGCAGTTCAGCCACATACCTGCCATTACCAGAGAATATGTTGTGTTCACAAATAAGATACTGCTGCTGCTTCTGAAGCTGTTTCTGCTTCTGTTACTACTAATAAAACCCCTCCCCAAAAGAAGTCTTGTTTACATATTATAAAAATTCCCTTGCTAATATATGAACTGTTAGGTTCTTCAGAATCCTAACACCTAGGGATAAAGTTTGTACATATCATTCATATCACATGACTCTCATAATAATGGTTTTAAAAGCTCCCTTCCTAATTATTTGATAAAAATACAATAATACTTTCTAGAGGGAATTTTCTATTAAAATAGTGCTCATTGTCCATTCAAAACCAATTTTTTTAAAAATCTCAATTATAATGTGTGTAAAAATGATAAAAAAACTTAGTACACATAAAGTTTATTTTATCTGTAATGAGATTCCCTGATATAAATGAAACAAATACTTAGAATGATAACAAAAATTCTTATTTTAATATTAGTGGCTTTCATTTTTATTCAATGAAACTACTAAGTACAATTAATGACATCTTTATTATAGAATTTAGTTTTGTTCGTGTCTTTTGTTTGTGTCTTTTCTGAAATGCTAAGTGTATATAGTTACAGTAATTCATTTTTTCAGTTATATGATACCAAATTTTCAGTCCATATTATATTGAGCATGGCCTCATACTTCTATTGTCTAATGGGAACTCACCTCATTTCAAATGATGAATGTATGAAGTTACTTGTACTGAAGTTACTAGTGACCCAGAAGTTACTGTAGAGTTGAAAATATTTAAAATGGCTTCCTTTGGCTGTCTTTAAAAAGTTGTCAGTATATCATGATAAAAGGTTTAGTGGAAAGCTTAGGTGGGTTAAAAAATATAAAGGACAAAAAAGGAGGAGAGTAGCAAGATACTTGGGTCAATCATGCCCATATTCTAACTTAGATTTCCTATGCTTTTCAGAAGAAAATATGTTATGCTGGAATTAATTCAAGTAAATAAAGATTAATTAAGCACCTTTGAAATGAAAAGACTTGCCCTTGCTTTAATTCTTTACTATTTCCCAGTACTAAAAACATGTGTGAAAGGTAATATAAAAATGAAAATAGCCCTACATTAATAATCATACTTATTCTGTATTCATTACTCCGTAAACTTGTACATTCAAAATCCTTACTTCAGAGCTGCAACATGATGGAAAGAAATTTGGAATTACCTAACAAAAGGGACAAATTCTTCATAACCTTTGACTCAGTTATACTGCTTCAAGTTATACAGCCTGGGGAGAAAAAAGAATGAGCAAAAAGACCCATATATATGAACAGAGAACCTATGTGATTGGGAAAAAAGTTTATAAGAGCTCGTTTTGTAAAATATTGTAATTAAAGAGGGTAACCATTAATTGAGGAATTGCTGAACAAAGTATTATATATGAAAGTGATGGAATATAATAATGCTATAAGACATGGTGAAGGGAATAATTTCAGGGAAAAATTACTTGAGAAGACTTGTAGGAATTGATGCAAAATGAAGATGAATCAGAATAATTTATATGATAACAACAAAAGATAAACAATTTTGAAATACTTAGGAATTCTGAACTCAATGATCAACCACACAACCAAAGTACTCATGATAAAACATGCCACCCATCTCCAGATAAGGGTATGAGAGGTGATAGAATAAGAGTATAGATTGAAGATTATTATCTTTTCTTTTTTTCTTCTCCCCTCACATAGCTAATGAAAACAGTTGTCTGGCTTAAACATACATATTTCTAAAAAGGTTTTGTTTTTCTTGAATTTTAACTGTATAGGGAAATTTAAACTGAGGAGAAAACTAAAAATAAAATACATTTGAATTTTTAAGAGAAAATCAACAATAGCACTATCAAGGTAACTTACTATAAGTTTCTTCCAATGATCAGTTTTTATTACATAAAGCATTTAAGAATGCCTTTATTGGAAATATCATTTTTAGGTGCATCAACAACAGCAAATGCATATTTGTTTTCCAAGGAGTCAATAGATTTTGAGGAATCCAGCATAGTAGAACTTGGAGCTTGAAGGAACCTGAAAAGACATCATGATGAACTAGCTTATTTGTAAATAAACAAAGAGTAAAATTAAATTGGTTGCCAAAAGTTCAACAAATTGTAAGTAGAAAAAATAGAATTTGAATCCAGTTATTGTAAATACAAATCTTATTTCCTGTTCTGACTCTTTCCACTTGCTAGAACAAATCAAAGTCAAAATTCAAATCTGTCTGAATAAGGAAGTGCGTAATAAAAACAACTTTTTAAGTAAAGAAATATTGTGGTTCATATTAAAAGAATAGGAATTATTATGATATATATATTTTTTCCTTTTTAGGGGTAAACATTCCTCTTGAATTGACTATCAAGGCAGTCTGAAGAGTAATTCTACATTTGGCATTTTTAACATTGTTCAAATTCAAAGTGCCAAGCTTTATGTACTGACATATTTAAAGTATAACATTAATTTGAGTGTATGCAGGCTGCTGTCATTTAAAAAAAATCCTTAATTCTGTGATCTTGCCATTCATATTTCAATTCAATAAACTATTACTAATTACCTAATACTTTCAAGGTTCTATGTGAGGCAATCAGGATACAAATAGAGAAATTAAAAGTAGTTTAGAATCTTATGTAGCTTACCTTCTACTAGAAGAGACAATACATAAAATGATAAATAATTATGATATATTTTGAATAGGGGAAGATAATTTACTAGGTCAATCAGGAAAAGCTTCATGTAGTAGATTGCTCCTATATACATATGCATAGAGATTACAAGTGGGAAACTATAATAATATTGATCATATTTTAGCTGAATCCTAAAGGGGAAAGATATTTTCAGGTAAAGTAAAAGTAAAAAGAATATATATATATATATATATATATATATGTGTGTGTGTGTGTGTGTGTGTGTGTGTATATGTATATATATAAATGCACACATATACACATGCATACAAATACATATGTCTAGGCACATATGCATTCATATCGGAGGCATGTGTGTGTGTATATATATATATATATATATATTTACAGATATACAAACATTCACACACATACATACAATAATACACATATACTGTTAAGAAAACAAACAGGAAATATACTGTACCTAAAAGGAACATAGAAAATGAAATAATATCAATATTAAACATATATGCATTGAATGTCATTGCATTTAAATATTTAAATGATAATGTAAAAAATTAAAGGGCAAGGCAATGATTATATGCTATATTGCATGCTGCTTTCAAATATTTTCTTTCTAAAGGCAATGCTTTTAAATTAATTTTTTTAACATATAAAACAATTGTTGACTGGCAATCTCAAGGAGCCTGCAACAACTCGTTAAAGCCTAAAAATTAAAAGTCACATAAATAAAACATTGATTTTTAGAAACAAGATGAGAAGGTGATGTTTCCATAATTATAGAATGGAAAAAAATTGATTAGCTTAGGATAAAGGAAATTCACAAAAGTCATGTAGACTATTTTGGCTACATAAAATTAAAAACAGTTATTCAAAATCATATCGATAGGAAAAAAGTGACATATTAGGGAAAGATAAATAATCAGAAATGTTCAAAATATTTATTCTAACATTATTAAGATTTAATATTCATGGGAAACATGATATTCTACTCATGGAATTCATAATACAATCATTCAATTATTAAAAATAGGTTAACAAGTTGTGGTATATGGATGCAAACAACATGTAATTGTATCACATGGAATGGTGAATAAGAAGATTTCAGGATAGTTTGGTGGTACTGGTCAAATTTACATGAAGTGTTATGGAATAAAAATATATAGAAGGACAATATAAACAATGATATTTGTTCAAATTGTTTGAATTTTTATCAATTGAGAAATGGCCCTAATTCTTACAAATTTTAATAAGTTATATGTATATGTACTTATCTATGAATATGCATTTATATACATACACACAAATACAACAAAAATGAGACACCTATCTGATAAAGTTGCTATACATGAAGATTTTTCCTCCAATTGATTCCTCTCTTTTAACCATACATTCCTTATCCTTTAATAATTGATATATTATTTACAAACAACACAGTGTATGCATTGACTTTTCTCAGACCTTCTTTGATTTCCTCCTTATATTGTCTCTGTTTCAAATCTTATCTGTGCTTATAGGTTCAATTATGGTTTCTATCACAGGCACACACACACACACACACACACACACACACAAACTCCTTATTCTTCATATGAAGCCCTAAACTTTCCTATATGTGGGACTACATGTAGATGATGCCCAAATTTCAGAGAACAATTTTATAGAAGTCGATAATAAAGTGTCATTCCTAAAAAAACTCACAGCATTTTTTTTCAGATTAAAGCAACTTAAACAACATGGAGAGAAGGAAAATCAAAAACAACAACAAATCCCACAAAAAAACACAGTTAGTTAAATTTACCTTTTGTTCAATCAAACCCAGATTATTGTTTCCCCTGAATTTGTTCTCTCAGTGAAGACCTGGCAACGTAGGCAACATGTGAAGACAATTTTGAGTCATTAAAATATTCTCTTGTCAGTCTCACAATATTTAGTTTATTTACTTTTCTTTTTTTTTGTAATTATTATTAAGATAGACTTGGTGAGGCATTTTTAACGTGTGACCTGGCATAAAGGTGTCAAATTCTCAGCCCACCCTGGGCAAGTAGTCTGCAATTCTCCCTAGAGTGGGGAACCAAATTAAAATACAATATGAATAAATTCAATATGAATAAAAATATAATAACACATAAATGAAGTTATTTTGTAGTTTTTTTTTTTCAGTAAAAATATAGAATTAGGGATTCATTTGTATTTAAATTTCACACCACTGGTATAGTGAATAAGTCCTGGGCTGTCCTCTCTATTCATGACTTCACACCTGAACTATTTCCATAGCCTGTGGCCTTGTCTCCTATTCTCTTATCCTTCCTCTCTGAAGTCTATCCTTCACATAGCTATCAAATTGATCTTCCCAAAGTACAGGTCTGGCCATGTCACTTAGTGAAACTTCAGTGGAACCCTATTACTTCCAGGATCAAATATTAAAAAAAAACTCTCTGTTTGGCTTTTAAAGCCTGCCAAGATACTATTAGTAGATACCCTGTTTTCCAGAGCTAAGTAAGGTTCAGGAAGCAAGCTATGCTCTGAGGTTGGCATAATGGCAATACTTTCCATTCTCCCTCTGGATGACCTTAGCCACAGAAAAATGCCAGAATTGATTCACATAATTATTGTATTGTGTAGATCAGCCACAGTTGTTGTGTGAGCTCAGACAAGCACCTGCTGCATCCATGTTCTTGTCTTGAAGCCCCGATATGAATCAAACTTCTCTCATTGTTGCTGCTATTCATCATTGCCGTGGATGCAGCTTATTGTGTAGCCATTGGTAAAAGTACTGATATATGTGCATACTAGAGTGGGATCCATCCCTGGGCATAGGGAGTGGCACAAGTGTGTACCTTCCTTGCTTGCAAGCCATTTCTCTCATTTTGAAATTAAACTTTTCTTTGATTCCTGACTCTCCTGCCTCTAGCCTGCTCTGTTTATCTTCGACCATCCACAATTTAGAAGCCAGATAAGTCCAGTTGAAAAGCCCTTAATAACTGGATCCCTTAATAGCCTTTTTCAGGGGCTTATACCTTATATCCCCCAAATACATTTTATTCCAGTGAAACTAGCTTCCTTGCTCTTCTTAACAAAAATCAAGTTTAATAATTTTCTCTGGATAGAATTCCTATGGCTGTGATTCTTTGCATATGTACCTCTTCCTCCTGACTCCTCCTAACTTCCTCAAGTCTCAGATAAAGGTCATCCTTCTAAAAGAATTCTTTCCCTTTCCTCCTTAATTTTAGTGACTTCTCTCTGAGATGTCCCATCAATTTGTACCATATATATCTTATTTGTATATTACTATTTTTATGTTCTCTCCTACTTTAGATAAGAATTTGTGAAAGAAGAAACTAGATTTTTTTGTCTTTTTTGGTATCCTCAGCACTTTGCACAATGCCTGACCAATGGTAGGTGCTAAATAAAAGCTATTTAAGTGACTGATTGTCAAGCACCAACTATAATATCTTGGAAAATTCACATAATTTCTCAATGCCCAGAAAACTAATTTTTCTGAAGCCAAAATTGCAGAATAGGTGTGGATCAGAATTGGTGGTGTGAATTTTTTCACCAAGAGTGAGACACAACATTAAATCATGGTCATGGGCCCAGAAAATAACCAGTTAAAAGCAACAATAAACAAAAACAAAATGTTGCAGGTTTTGACTATATGTACAGCTTATAAAGAGGAAAATGACAGTCCCTTCCTTCAGGAAACTCACCTTCTACTAAGAAAAGATGTGTGTCAGTCACGTTAGGTACATTCATTACATTTTCAAAAGTGATTTTATCACTGATGATATCATTCACTTCCCTTACAGAAAGTTACCACATCTGAAATTCAAATTTTTCTGAGTGTTATGAGGAAGTGGGTGACATGCAAAGAGAACTGTTTGGGTAGAAGGGAAATTTGGAAAAACTGTTGTAATGGAAGAATAACTATGAAAATGTGAAATAGTTAGATAGAAAGAGTATTTATTTTTTCATCCTAATTTCCAGTAAGCATGGCATGACATTGATAGAAGTAACATACATAGGACAGTGTGGAAAAAAGAACCAGGGGAATCCTTATTGGGGCAACTAAGTGGTGTAGTGGACAGAGCACAAGGCTTAGAGTGGAAAATCTGAGGTCAAATATGACCTTAGACACTTACTAACTAAGTGACTATAGGTAAGTCACTTAACACTACTTGCCATAGTTTCCTCATTTGTAAAATGAACTAGAGAAGGAAATGTCTAACCATTGCTGTACTTTTCATAATAAAACCCTAAAACATGTCATGAAGAGTCAGATATGACTGAAAATGTTTAAACAACAAATCCTTGCTATAGAAATGATGGAGGAAATATGAATTTTCAAAAGAAAATGTAGTATTTCCTCTATTCTTTCTTTCTAGTTTCCTACTACTTCATTTTCATGAGGGTTGACACTTTTTGGTCACAGAGGATACTTAGAAAATCCTTTTAAATAAGATATTTTTAAATAACAAAGTCAATTTGTTTCAAACAGTGCAACATACAACTCCAATTGAAGAAAAAGTTTGCAAGTTGCATGATTTTTTAAATAATATATGTTATAGCCCTTATTTTTATTTTTTATGAAAAAATATGTGGAATCTATTATTTTATTACTTCTTGCCTGAATATTTACAATCTGAAAAAGTGTCAGTACTATGAAGAAATAATTCTGAATGTAATAATTGAGAATAAATTAAAAATGGAGAATTTCCATTCTTTAAGGGAAAAATAATTTATCTACCTTTTCATTACTTTAATGTGAAAGTGAAAGTACTTTTTGGATTTCATTAATTGCTATAATAGAATCTTCAAAGAAGTTAAGTACTTTTCATTCCAAAAAATAGAACTTACTTGTCTCCTAAAGAGATGTGAAGCAATTCTACACTTATGAAAGTGTCATACCTTCATAATCTTGATTTTTTTTCTTGACAAATTCAGACCTACTCACAATCTCAGCAGAAAGCAAAATTCTATTTGCCATTAAAATAAAATAAATATTTAAGAGTATTTTCATTGCTGAATAATTGAAACATGTATTTTAAAAAGATATTTTATTCAATCTAATCTACTCAATTATTGTCTTTTAAAATATTAGTAGATCTTTTAAAAGGCAGCTTATTAAAATTTTGATATCTTAGGCATATTTTCCATGTATCCTTCATTATTTTCTGCACAAAAATATAAATTAAAATTTTCATTTCTAAGATGATTATAAATATGACTGCAATATTATTTTCTAATGCCTATAATTGGGGGAAAGATTCATTTTAGTTTAAACCAATATTATCTCTTTTATCTCATGCCACCAATAAAGTTCTGTTAGATGTTTCGCCATGGTCACTACATGACCCTGGGTACTTAAAGATTTTGATAGAAGAAAACAAGTTTTGAAAAGTCCCATCTAACTGAAAAAGCCTTGAGTAGGCATTTAGAAAGATAATTTATTTCTTAAAGTTCAAATGGTTCAATTATCAGAAAGTTAGTCAGAGAGTAATTAGCTTTTAGTCTATAATTGTTGACGAAAGTTCATATTAAGGAATTTAATATTTTATTTTCTGCATTAATGAAGAACATATGATATAATAAGAATATTTTTCTGATATGAGATATCACCTATTTTGACAAAAAGAACAATGTCATAAACATATCCACATATTTATCTATATATAAACAAGGATTGAAATTTGCCAAAAGAAAATAAGAAGTGAATCAAATAAAGTAAAAAAATATTTTCCAAAGAAATAAAAGAAAAATATTTTATCTCTCTCCCTTTCAGAAGGAAAAAAAGGAGGAAAAATATTTGGAAAAAAAATGAGTTAGAAATAAAAAAGTCTAAATACAATGCACAACAAAGGAGAAAGAAATCAGTATGTATTAAAGAATGTAAAGCAAAATTTCTAATAAATCAATGTTAATGATGTAATTTTTTTTTCTTTAAATGTCAAAATTACTTAACAGGAGATAGTAATTTGGGAGAATGTGATAGCAATGAAATTTGAAATTCCTTTTCTATTGCTAAGTTGAGGGGTACTTAGCACATAGTTTCAAATTAAGCCTCTGTTAAAGAAACAGAAGGTATGAACTCCTGTTGCTGACATGACAGGAAGGAGCTGAATAGAGAACCACTGATGCTGATGTAACAGGAAGTAGATGAATAGGGAGGACCAATGCTGTATATAAGGAAAGACCCTGGCTGGGAAATTCAGGACTCCTTGGGATGTTTCATGGAGGCAGAAGCAGCTGCTGCCAAGGAGGCTAAAGAGGCCCAGACTGGAGATAATGATTTTGATTTTGGGAAACTGGGTGAAGTGATTTTGATCCTGTGAACAACCTGGAGCTTCTGCTGGGGAGCTACCAGCTTCTCCTGGGAACTGCCAAAGACTGAGAAAGCATGACTGCAATACTGGTACTTTGCATGAACCTGTTTGTTGCTTGCTAATCCTTGACTTCCTGGGAGTAGAGACTGTGAAGTATCTAAGGTGGACTGGACATTGTGAGCTTCAGTGTGGAACAGGAACAGCATGGAAAGCTGGACAAGGAACTGTCTGCCTTTGAACCCAGGTGATAGTTTGGTGAATCCAGGTAGGACTGGCAATGGAAGAGGATCCAGAGAATCTGAGAGACTACCATGAGTAAAGCTGAAAGAAGACTTTATTTGGATACTGAGTACTGCCTGAGAAGATTGCAACTTATTTGTGGCTGAGGGCTGGGTGGCCTGTGTATTTTACACTACTGCTTAAGAAAGTGCTGAGTAGTGACTGATATTGTAACAGTGTGCCCCATGAGTGGAGAACTTTGACTATTGTATTTTGTGGCTTAAGGATTATTGAATGATTGAGTTGATGGCATGATTGAGTTACTAAGTGATTGATTGACTAAATGATTATACTTTGTTCAAAACTGTGTGACAACTGTGGTAAAAAAAAAATATTTGGCCATTTTCTGTGATAGGTTGTAGTGAATAATGTATTTTGATTATCTGTGATGAGTTGTAAAATTATGAATGTTATTCCTTGATTTACTGTGAATGTTTTGTACTGATTTGTTATTGAATATAGTGTTTACTATACTATGTAATCAAAATCTTAAAAGCTGTTCATAGTAGCATTCTCCTGGAAACCTGCTCATGCTTGGCTTTAAAGACATATAATGGGACCTGCTTTGGGGACAAGATATTCTTAACTTTCCTATCATGTGGATTGGAATCATCTTTCCTATTACCTGTGTGACTGGAACAAATTGATTCTTTACAACTATCAAACTTGGCCAGACTTTTTTTTCTCTCTTTCCAGCTACATCTAGAAAACCAAAGTCCCGTTCACCCATTACTTGGAAACCATGAGCTATGCTAGATTGAGGAAAAGTCCTTCTGCCAACTTCTCTCAATTTAGGTCTCTGTGGACTTAAGAAATGGGTTTGGAGTTTTGGTCTATATTGTCTCATTTGTTCTTTTCAGTTCTAGGGAGAGGCAGTGGCATCCTCAGACCTTGAAGCTCAAGTCACGGTTACCTTGGAAGTAGGATTGCAAGACAGAAACTATTGCCACTAAGCAAAGAAACTCTGAGAATGCAGGGTTCTTGGAATGTAAACCAGGGTTCTTTTCACTTGATGCTTGAGGTAACCTTTCTATTCAGAAAATGTGAAAGACACTAATATTCCCCCCTCACCACCCCTAGATACTTAGATAATATAAGCAGAGTATATATTATCTCCCAGATATTGGAAAACAATTTTGGATGTTTCTTTCTATACATTTGAATGAAACATTCCTCTGTAAAAAATAACATGCCTGCTAAGTGAATAAATTAAATTGGGACCTAAGGGGGACTTATTTTCAAAAACACAATTGATAGGAAATTGAGCCACATAGGTTGAATATAAATACCAACTTCTTTCAGGGTCCTGGAGAATCCTGGGGAAGAGATAAAATGTAGCATAGCTGGTTATCAATCAGTGGTAGCTGAGGTGGTCTTTGATAATGAAGTCAAAACAACTACTTTACAACTTCAAATTCAAAATTTAAAATGACCACAAAACCAAAAAGAAGTATTTGAAGAGCTGAAAAAGATCTTTAAAAAAATCAAATAAGAAGTAATGAAAAAAATGGAAAAGAAATGAGTAATTCCAGAAAATTATGAAAAATTGAAAAAAAGAGGTCTGAAAACTTACTGAAGTAAATACCTAAAATTAGAATTAGGAAAGGTAATGACTTCATAAGACATCAAGAAATAATAATAAAAATAATTTTAAAAGAGAAAATGGAATATCTTTTTGGAAAATAACTGACATAGATAACAGATTAAGGAGGAATAGAATAATAATTATTGGACTACTGGAAAGTCATGATGATAATGAGTCTAGAGATTATACTCTGAAATATAGATTAGAAAGACAGTGGTCTGAAGAAAATTAGAAATCTGGAAAGGGATGGGGGTTGGGTAAAGATGGATAAAGAAGAAAAAATAAATAAGAAAGAAGTCATAGAAATTATTAGAATATTAGATAAACTATGATAGGCATCTAGAGAGAATTGAATAAGAATATAAAGGAATATACCTTTCTCTCATATGTATACACATTTATATACTAGTATATTTAATTATAAATAGTATATAAAATTATGTTTAAATAGTATATTCAATTAATATTTCAATGAAATGTATCAATTTATAAAATATTGAAATGCTAGAAATAAAGAAAGAAATATTAACATGGAAATATGTAAAAATCAGAAATATTAAATGATTCATTTTAGATCACAATGTAATAAAATTATATTTAGTAAAGGAGCATGGAAATAGAGTAAAATTAAATTGAAACTAATTAATATAACCTTGAAGAATGAGTTGGTCAAAGAGCAAATCCGAGAATCAGTAAATGATGGTAATAAAGATAATGATAACAATGAGACAACATAGCAAAACATAAGGGATGCAGTGAAAGGGATAATCAGTGGAAAATTTCTATCATTAAATGCTAATATAAATACAATAGAGAAAGATCAGATAAGTGAGTTGTGTGTACAAATAAAAAATTAGAAAGAGAACAAATTTTAAAATTCTGAATTAAACATCAAATGGGAATGCTGAAAATTAAAGGTGAGATTTCTAAAATAGAACTAAGAAACAATTTACTTAATAAATAAAACAAGAAAAGAGTTATATGAGGAAAAACAATAAAAATATGTAAACAATTGGTTAATATGATTTGAATAAAGGAAAAAGAAAAGCAAATGACTAGTATCAAAAAGGAAAAGGAAAAATACATAACTAATTAAGACGAAATTAAATCAACTATCCAAGGATATTTTTTTCCAAGTATATGCAAATATATTTAACAATCTAAGTGAAATGGAAGAATACTTAAAAATTATAAATTTCCCAAATTAACAGAAGAGGAAATAATTGTTGTTGTTGTTGTCTATCTTTTTTTTTTTATTTTGGAGGGGGAAAGATGAGACAATTGCGCTTAAGTGACTTGCCCAAGGTCTAATGGCTAGTAAGTGTTAAGTTTTTGAGGCTAGATTTGATATCAAGGCCTCAAGACTGCAGGGCCGGTGCTCTATTCACTGCACCTCTTAGCTGTACTAAAAAGAGGATATAGCATATATGATTAAATCCATTTTAGAGAAAGAATTTGAACCCCAAATGAATTTCTTAAGAAAATAACAGTAGTAGGGGCAACCAGGTGGCTCAGCGAGTAAGAGCACCGGCCCGAGTGTCAGGATGACCTGTGCATCAAATCTGGGCTCAGATACTTCACACCACACCCAGAAATAACTGGCTGTGTAACCTTTAGCAAGTTACTTAACCCCAATTGCTCATAAAAAAAATAGCAATAGAAACACATGAATTTACAATTGAATTTTTTGTTGTTCAGTTGTTTCATTTGTGTTCAACACTTCATGATCCCATTTGTTTTGTTTTGGCAAAGATACTATACTGGTTTGCAATTTTCTTTTCCAACTCATTTTATAGATGATGAAAATGAGGCAAATTGGGTTATCTGACTAGCCCAAGGTCACCCCAATAGTAAATATCTGAAGCTAGCTATAAACTCTGAATTCAGGTCTTTCTGTCTTGAAGCTTAGTGCTTCTTCCACTGAGATAGCTAGCTATTCATAAGAGGATTCTACCAAAAATTTAAAGATCAACCAATTCCAACACTAAATCAATTATTTGGAATGACATACAAATTACTATACACTATAGAATACTATATTATACAAATACTATACAGTTCTTCCAATCTTTTTTATGAAACAAATTATGATGCTGAAACCTAAAAAGAAAGAGTAAAAACAGAGAAATAAAATTATAGAATAATTTCCCTAAGAAATATTGATGCAAAAAATCCAATATAAAATACTACTTCAACAATATATCACAAAGGGCATACCTTGTGACCAGTACGATTTATAACAACAGCGGGGGCCTGGTTCGTGCAAGGACAACTACTAATATAATTGATTGCATCGATAATGAAATTGACAAAAGCCATTCAAGTAAATCAATAGATACAGAAAATAGGTTTCCTTTTTTCTACAAAAAGACAATATTTATTCCTAGTGAAAACATTTGAAAGAATAGGTATTAAAGGTTTTTGACTTGATACTATAAGAAGCATTCACCTACAACAATTAGCAAGCATTATTTGTAAGAGAGATAAGCTTAAAGCCTCCTCAATACGATTAGGAGCAAAGGAAGAATGCCCATTATCACCACCACTATTTAAAATTGTGCTAGAAATACTAACAATACCAATAAAAGAAGAAAAAGGAATGGAAGAAATAATAATGGGTAATAAGAAAAAAATAATCTCTTTTTTGCAGACACGATGAGGGTATACTTGGAGAATCTAAGTTATTCAATAGCGATTATTTCAAAAAATAATTTTAGGAAAGGAACAGGATATAAAATGAAATGACATAAATCATCATCAATTCCAAATATTACCAACAAAGCTCTGCAATAAAATATAACAGGAGATACTTTACTTAAAATAACCATAGACAATAGAAAATGCTTAAGGTAAAAAATATCAAAGGAATTAATTTAAAAAAAAAAACATTAATGAAGGAGACCTTGCAGTACCAAATCTTGAACTTTACTACAAGGTGGTAATTCTCAAAATAATATGTTGTTGTAGTTTTTGTTCAATTATTTCTGATTTTCCATGATCCTATGTGGGTTTTCTTTTAATGATACTTGCTATTTCCTTCTCAAGCACATTTTACATTTAAAGAAACTAAAGCAAAAAATGTTAAGTGACTTGTGCAGGATCACACAACTAGTAAGTGTCTGGGGCTATATTTGAACTCAAAAATATAGGTCCCCTGGGGTGGCTAGGTGACACAGTGAGGAAGAGAGCTGTCCCTGGAATCAGGAGGACCAAGGATTGGTTCTGACCTCAGATACTTAACACCCACACAAAATAACTGGCAGTGTAACCTTGGGCAAGTTACTTAACCCCAGTTGCTTAAAAATATATAAAAGATGCATTGAGAAACTATTAAGATCCCTTGAATTTCTAAATAGTTATAGTTCAAGTAATATCAACCACCACGAGGATGCTTAAATGAAATGCCATCAGTCCTGTTTTGATCTTCTCACTCTTAATTACCAACTTTATCTAGTCTGTCAATTAAATATTAACATATATATTGTGAGATCCTTAATGGCAAGGCCCATACATCTTCCTCTTATTTTATGTCTTTATAGTTTTAGCCCATTGGAAAGTCTTAAAAATATTATTGAAATGAATTGAAGCAGTTTTTTTCTGGGGGCAGAGCCAAGATGGAGGAGTAGAAGCATGACCTTCCTGCGGCTCCTGCTTCCACCTACCCCAACCCATGTAAAAGGGGATTCTAAACAAACTTTGGAGCAGCAGAACCCACAAAATGACATAGAGAAGCTAACCTCCCACGGAGGACAGCCCAGCAGGCCTACGGGAATCCATCCCAGCTCTCTGGGAGCCAAGCCCAACACCGCGCCACCAAGGCTTTAGCCCCTGGCGGGCCTGAAAAGCCGCTGGCCAGAGGGACTCCAGATCAGCAGCAGAGATGGCAGTTTCCAGATGTATCAACAAAAAGTGAGAGGGTAGTACAGTATGGACTTTAGGAGCAGTAGGTGGGAGTACATGGCTTTGACCGCCAGAGTGAGAAGCCACTGAGACACCAGCACAGCAAGCCAGTGCCAAGTGCCAGCCTCAGCTCCTGGCCTACAGAGTGTAGGGGGACCGAGCACAAGTCTGAAGGGTAATCACTCTTGCCTTAACCTGCTTGGATATGGATTGCAGTCTAGGGTGGAGGTCAGGGGGGTGTGTGCCCAGTTTGGCAGATAGTGTGGAGACCTCAAAGAGGGCACCGATCTAATACCTCCAGCAGCTGAGAAAACCCCAGCGTTTGAGACGAAAGCTCACCTGTCTGGTGGCAGAGTCCTACTGTGGCAAAAAGCCCCCAAATCAAGTAATTTAGTGCAAAATGAGCAGGCAAAGGAAACAAAGCAGACAGAAGATTCCAACATTACACTCCTATTTTGGGGACAAAAAAGAACAGAGCATGAAACAGGAGGAAAACAGTGAAGTCAGAACCCCTGCGTCAAAAGCTTCAAAGGAAAATAAGAGCTGCTTACAGGCCATAGAGGATCTTAAGAAGCAGATAAGAGAAGTGGAGGAAAAAGTGGGAAGAGAAATGAGAACAATGCAAGAAAATTATGAAATGAGAGTCAACAGCCTGACTGAGGAAAATACTACCGCAAAAAACAGACTGACTCAAATGGCAAAGGTGCCTGAAAAAGACAATGAGGTGAAGAATGCCTTAAAAAGCTGAATTTGCCAGATGGAAAAAGAATCTCAAAAGTTCAATGAGAAGAATCATTGCTTCAGAATTAGATTGGAGCAAATGGAAGCTAATGACTTTATGAGAAATCAAGATGCTGTTATACAGATCCAAACAAATAAAAAAAAAATAGAAGGCATTGTGAAATATCTCATGGGAAAAACCACTGACCTAAAAAATAGATCCAGGTGAGATAATTTAAAAATCATTGGACTACCTGAGAGCCATGAACAAAGTAAGAATCTGGAAATCATTCTCCAGGAAGTTCTCAAAGAAACCTGCCCTGATGTTTTACTACCAGAAGGCAAAATAGAGGTTGAAAGAATCCACCGATCACCTCCTGAAAAGATCCCCAAAACAAAATTCCTAGGAATATTATAGCCAGGTTCCAGAATTTCCAGATTAAGGAGAGAATATTACAAGCAGCCAGGAAGAAACCATTTGAATATTGTGGAAACACAATCAGATTACCCAGGATCTGACAGCTTCTACACTGAGGGATCGAAGGGCTTGGAATATGATATTCTGGAGGGCAAAGGAGCTGGGATTAAAAGCAAGAGTCACCTACCCAGCAAAACTCAATATCATGTTTCATGGGAAAATATGATCATTCAGTGGAACAGAGGACTTTCAAGCATTCTTGCTAAAAAATCCAGAGTTGAATAGAAAATTTGACATTCAGATAAAAGAAACAAGAGAAGCATGAGAAGGTAAACAGGGAAAAGAAATTGTGAGAAACTTAACAAAGTTGAACTATTAACATTCCTACATGGAAAAACAATAATTGTAACTTATGAAACTTTTCTCAGTAGTTGAAGGGATGAGAAACATACACACACACACACACACACACACACACACACATATATACACACATTTATTTCTATATGTGGGGGTATATGGGCATACGAATACATATGTGAATGTGTGTATATATGTTTACAGGTATACATAGATAGAGGGCACAGGACCAATTTTACAAGAAGGGCTGATACTTAAAAGGTGAAATTAAGGGGTGAGAGGAATATAATGAGAGGAGATGGGGAGAGACAGATTGGGGTAAACTATCTCATACAGAAGAGGCAAGGGAAAATGGTTACAATGGAGGGGAAGAATAAAAAGGCAAAAGGGAATGGATCAACCTTATTCCCATTGAATTTGACTTGAGGAGGGAGTGAAATACCTACTAAATAAGGTATCTCACCCTCCATGAGAGTAGGGGGGGAAGGGAATGAGAGGGGGGATGATGAAAGGGAGGGCAGCCTGGGGGGGAGGGAAGTTGGAAGCACCCACTTTTAAAAAGGGACAGGATCAAAGTAGAGAATAGATAAAGTGGGAGGTGGGATAGGAGGGAGGGAAATATATTCAGTCTTTTACAACATATCTACTATGTTATTTTCTTGCATTAGCCACACTTGTACAACCTATACTGAACTGCTTATCTTTCCAGGAAGGGTGGGTGACAAGGAAGGAATGGAATGAATCTGGAATTGAAAGATTTACAATCAAATATTCAAATATATGTGTGTGTGTATGTATGTATGCATGTATATATATATCTACTATTATTAATAACATCTTATAATAACATCTTATATAACAATAACATCATGTAATTGGGAAATAAGGTATATAGGCACTGAGGTATAGATACTCACTGGAAAAGTCAAAAGTGGTATGGGAGAAAACATGGGAGAGAGCAGATTGGAGGAGGGGATATCCTGTGGGACTGCTATTTTGGGACTGTGGGTACGGGAAAAATAGGGAGTAAATTTGTAACTCAAAATAATTATTCTAAAAATAAAAAAAACAAAATAAAAGCAATAAAAATTTTAAAAAAAGAAATTAATTGAAACAGAGGACCTTATCTGCAGAATATTCTTTAAGGGCTTGGTCATTCTTATATTCTTTTAACCGTTCAGATTTGAGGTTTAACAGTTTCAAATCTAATCTAAGATCTAATTTCACCCTTGTTTCCAACAGAAGAAATTATAAATCAGTCTCCAGCTTCCTCATCACTAGTGTATAATCAAAAAACAGGCACTGAATGCCTGTTTTTGAGGGATTACTTCAGGCTATTATATTAACAGAAAAAGTGGTTCTTTCAGTGACTGCTATACTGGCAGATATTTAGAAGAATTATTTGTTGGTACTGCTTGAATTTTCATATGTGTTCATGAATGTCATCATCATATTATTGATACTATTTTTTTGATAAGAATGGAAATATTTTGTGATGTGAAATTTTATTTTTAATGTATTTTATTTATCTGCTTAAGCGAAAATGGCACAATAATTTATTCTTCCTTCCCTTCACGTATTCCTTCTCATTAATCTCTTCATCTTCTGTTTCTAAGTTTGTACACTCATATTGCTTTTATGTGGAAGAAGTTTTTTTTAATATTTGAATTAAACTAATAGAAATAGAAAATAATTGAAAAAATACATAAACTTATGAGTTCTAAGTAAAACTTGCATTCTTCATTTTACACTAAAATTTCTCTATATTTTTAATAATTTCTTTAAATTTTAAAATGAACAATTTATTTGTAATAAAAATATGTATCTGTAAGTTGCATATGTGTGTGTGTGTATTAAAAGTAGAAAACTCATTTACTGGGACAAGAATTTTGTATTCAATAATATCTGCCAAGGAAATTGGAAAGTAGTCTTGTAGAAATGTTTGTATTTCTCAGCTTTTAACATTATGTACCAAGGTAATCTCCAAATGAGTACATGACTTACAACTAAAAATTATGACATCAGAAGTAAATTACCTTTCATAAAGTAAATTACTTTTCATATCTGTAAAGAAGAGAATGATCCTCAAATAAGAGATTAAAAGGATAAGAGAAAAAATGAACAAATTTTATTAGGTAAAATTAAAATTTTATAAGAAATGAAAAATGGAAAGATTATTAATTTATAACTACTTGCAAATTAATTTGAGCTGATGCAAAACATTCACCTTATTCAGGCAGCTAAAAGGAAACAGATCATTTAGCCAGCAAACTGTCCATTCAGAAAGTTATGACTTATGTAAAAGATACTATTTTATAGGATGAAATAATTCTGAAATATTTGACTTCAAATAACTTTTTTTGGAATCCATGAACACATAACATGATTAATTAACATTGAGAAAAAATTTATTGGGACTAAGCTGTTACAAAGAAGTGCCTGTCTAATGGCCTTTATAGATTGCTTTGAGTCAAAAGTAGAAATGAAGACCAAAATCAGAAGTGTCTGATACATAGTAATAGAAATTGCTGAATTATTCCTAGGTTAGCATATTCTTTTCAAAATCATCCAATCTTACAATCAAAATCTTACAATCAGAATTTTGCTATATTTTTTTAGAGGACAATTATTCTATAATTCTCAAGTATTAAAGGATAAAAATTAATCAGAATATCAATCTTTGGTGCTATTGGTTAGATAGAATTCATTATTATTTCCATTCAATCTTCAAAACTATTTCTCCACTTTGGGAGAATGGAGTAAATAATAAGCAATTATGATTTCTGAGATAAAGAATGAAGATGGTGGGGCGGCCAGGTAGCACAGCGAGTAAGAGCACCAGATCCAGTGTTGAGAAGACCTGGAGATCGAATCCCGGGCTCAGACACTTAGCACCCACCCAGAAACACTTGGCCGTGTAACCTTGAGCAAGTTACTTAACCCCAATTGCTTAGGGGTGGCCAGGTGGCTCAGTGAGTAAGAGCATCGGCTCCAGTGTCGGGATCACCTGGATCAAATCCGGGCTCAGATACTCAGCACCACACCCAGAAATAACTGGCCATATAACCTTGAGCAAGTTAATAACCCCTATTGCTTTCAAAAAAAAAATGAAGATGGTGAAATAAAAGCAGGGACTTCATTGTGCTCTTCCCCAAAACCTTACAAATACATACAAAAATGAATCAAAACAAATTCTAGGGCAGAAAGACTCACAAAATTGGAGAGTGAAACAAATTTGCAGCCCAAGACAACCTGGAAAGTCAACAGGAAATGGCTGTTGCAACTGGCTAAGAAAGGGGCACAGTCTTGCTTAGACCATGCTGGCATTACCACAACAGAATATTCCCTTAATAAGAGTATTCCAGTACTCATATGTTCTAGCTAGTGAAGAATTTGCTACAAATTGATTACACAAAGCAAGCTTCACTTGCTTTGTATGGTTCAATATTGTGTCATTTTAGGCTATGTACAGCCAAATTTTGAGGGCAAATTTAGTCTATCATATATTTAAAATTTAGGTAATGTTAGAGGGAATTTGTTCTAAATGTCTCATTTTACAAATAAGGGAAAATGAGGCCCACATCAGGAGGGAGGGGAAGCAATCTGTTTTCCTTTTTTTTTCATGATCATGAGAAAAAATATTTCCCAATGAATTGTGGGTCAGCTCTTAACAAAATTTTTAGTATTTTTCATGAAGTTTTGCTTGAAATGAAAATTTATTGCTACATATTTTGAATCCTCTCTTATGTTCTTTTGTGTATGCATTTTTCTTTTCTTTGTGTTTAAATTTCAGTATTTAAGTTTATGACAGATTTCTTAAAAAGAGAAATGAGCACGATTAATCTCTTCTATTTTTTAATTTTTATTTTTAATTAATATTTTTATTTTTAGTTTACATGATTATATTCCACAATTCCTGGAGTTTCACAATTTGTCCCACCCCCTCCCCCACCCCCCATGGTGGCATATAATCAAGTATAGGATCTGTCAATACTTTCACGTTATACATTAGTCAGGTTATAAAGATGGATTATATTGGATGGAATGAAAAATGGTAAAGAGGATATAAAACCAAACAAGAAAAGGAAAAAGATCAGGTATTTTTCTTCCATCTGGATATAAACTTCATTCTTTCTAGTTCTTTCTCTAGATGCACACATTTCTTTTCATCGTTGAGTCTTTTGGGATTGACTTATATCACTGCATTGCTGAGAAGAGTCCAGTCTATCAAAGTTGGTCACCACAATACATTGTTCTGTAATTTGGGATAAATTTCTCCTGGTTATACTCTTAATATATAGAGTATCAGTTCAGCATCACTCAGCATCAGTTCATATAAGCCTCTCCTAGTAAATATGAATTCTTTCTCCCCCTAGCTTCTTATACCACAATAGTATTCCATGACATGCATATACGACAACTTGTGCAGCCATTCCCCAAATGATGGGCATCCCCTTAATTTCCAATTCTTTCCCAGCACAAAAAGAAATGCTGTAAACATTTTTGTACATATGGCTCTTCCTCCCACTTCTGTGATCTCTTTGGGATATAACCCTAGAAGTGGCATTGCTGGGTCAAAGGGTATGAAAGTATTTATAGCACTTTGGGCATAATTCCAGACTGCTCTCCAGACAGGCTGGATCAGTTCATAACTCCACCAGCAATCCATTAGTGTTCCAATTTGCCCACATCCTCTCCAGCATTTGTGATTTTCCTGTTTTGTCATCTTAGCCAATCTGACTAGTGAGATGTGGTAACTCAGGGTTGTTTTGATTTGCATTTCTCTAAAAAATAGTGATTTAGAGTATTTCTTCATTTGTTTATAGCTATCTTTAATTTCTTTCTCTGAAAATTCCCTTTTCATATCCTTTGACTATTTATCAATGGGGGTATGACTTGTATTCTTATAAACTTGCCTCAATTCTCTGTATATTTTAGAAATTAGTCCTTTGTCAGAGACATAGGTTGTAAAGATTCTTTCCCAATTTCCCACCTCCCTCTTAATCTTGGTTAAATTGGCTTTGTTTGTACAGAAGGTTTTCAAATTCATGTACTCCAAATTATCCATTTTACATTTTATAATATTCTCTAATTCTTGTTTAGTCATAAATTCTTTCCCTCTCCACAAGTCTGACAGGTGAACTATTCTTGTTTACGAGATTTCTTACAGTATCAACATTTATACCTAGATCATGCACCCATTTAGACTTGATTTTGGTACATGGTGTTAGATAATGATCTATGCTGAGTTTCTGTCATACTGTATTCCAGTTTTCCCAGCAGTTTTTATGAAATAGTGAGTTCTTTTCCCCAAAACTATGGTCCTGGGGTTTATCAAACAATAGATTACTATAGTCATTTACTTCAGAGTCTTGTGTTCCTAATCTATTGCACAGATGCACTCCTCTAATCCTAAGCCAGTACCAAGTAGTTTTGATGACTGCTGCTTTATAATACAGATTGAAATCTGGTATAGCTAGTCCACCTTCCCTAGCATTTCTTTTCATTAATACCCTTGATATTCTGGACCGTCTATTATTCCAAATGAATTTTGTTACTATTTTTTTCTAGCTGTATAAAGTAGTTTTTTGGTAAATTAATTGGTATGGCACTAAATATATAATTTAATTTAGGTAAAATTGTCATTTTTATTATATTAGCTCTACCCAGCCATGAACAATTGATATTTTTCCAATTAGTTAGATCTGACTTTATTTGTGTGAAAAGTGTTTTGTAGTTGTGGTCACATAGGTCCTGGGTTTGTTTTGGCAGGTAGATTCTGAAATATCTTATAATGTCTACAGTAACTTTAAAGGTTATGCTAATTTAATGACATTTAGGGAGTATAAATCAAAATTGCTGTCCCGAATGACTGACCAATTTACAACACAACCAGCAGTGCATTAATGCATGTTTGTTTGTTTCTTTTTTTTTTCTCTCACAGAGATTCTAGAATGTCACTTTCCATCTTTTGTCAATTTTGGCAACTTTTTTGGGTGTGAAGTGGTACCTTAGAGTTGTTTTAATTTGCATCTTTCTAAATATTAGCATTTTAGAGCATTTTAAATGTAACTATCAATAGGGTGGATTTCTTCTTCTTTAACCTGTTTGTTCATAGACTTCGACCATTTATCAATTAGAGAATGCTATTCTAATTAATTTAACTCAGTTCTCACTGAAAAGATTTTGTCCTCATTTACATTGTTCCATTTTGATTTTAGATGAATGAATTTTCTTTGTGCAAAATTTTCATTATTTAATGTAATAACAATTGTCCATTTTATCTTCCATAATTTTTACAATTTCTGTGTGTGTGTCAGTGTCTCTCTTTCTCTCCCCTTCTTTCTCCCTTTGTGTCCCTCCCCCCCTTCTCCCTGCTCTCTGCTTCTCCCTGGATTTGATTAGTAATTTCTTCCTTCCTCCTCTAATTTATTTATGGTTTCATTCTTTATGTCCATTCATGTACCTATTTGGAGTATATGTTGTAAGTTGTTGTTCTATACATAGTTTCTGCCAGAATCATTTCTAGTTTTCCCAATTTTGTCCCTAAATAATGAGTTTTTGCCCTATTAGCTAGCATTTCTCCTTTATCAAACTCTAGGCTATCATCCTCATGAAAGGCGCTTTGAAAAATAATTCTGCATTTCTTTATATTACTAATTTAGAGCATATCATCAATGTACATAATTCAGATTGTCATGAATATCAGAAAAGTGACTTCCCTTCCTCCCCTTTCCCATATGTGTTTTTCACTTGTTCTTTTAGCCCCATAATGACTAAAATATTTTACAAAATTATACATCATTATTCCAGAAAAGTTACATTTAGAAAATTTCCAAGAAAAACTTAATAGGCATGGATCTTGCCAGCAAGTAAGAAATTCAAATGAATGCCATAGTAGATGCAGCTGCTGCTTGGCTGGTATGCTATGTAGGGCAGTTTGTCTGGATTGAATGCATAACTTTGTCTGAGGATAAAAGTGGATTGAATGGTCATGCAAGACTGAAGATGCTGCTGGAGGGGAATACCTTGGCATATTCAGTAGCTTTCTACCCTGCTTAGCCTGGGAAGCCTGTAGAAATTTTCCAGGCAGCTGTGAAGGCTAATTTGAGTCATCTATCTAGCTTTGTCTTTATAGACTTTATGGCACATATTACTATAATATGGAGGTAGCTGGATAAAAAAATAGGAGATGGTGAGGAAAATACTCTCTCTCTCTCTCTCTCTCTCACTTTCTCTCTCTTTCTGTCATTGGATTCATTGATAAAATTAAATGGGTCATAAATTTTGAGTTGGAAGCACCTTAGCCATAATTTTGGCTGATTCTTTTATTTAACAAATGAAAAAAAAAACTGATGCCCAGAGATAAGTAATTGACCAAAGATAACACAGTAAGTAGAAGTGTGGGAATTTGAACATGGGTCATCTGATCAGGATGTCCTTGCTAATCCAGAGCCCTTTCCACCTTACTACATTGCTTCAGTAAGAGAGAGGAACTGATCACATGAAGGGGGTAAAATTCTTTCTTCCAGAATTTCAAAATGACTGCTTATTATTATTTATTTAATAATGGACTCATGTTTGCATACTAAACCAAAAGTATTTCATAGATTTACTTCATCATAATGATATCTATTAGTATTGTTTAATCGTGGTAGTTGACCTTCCAGGATTAGTTTAAAGTGTTAGAGAAGCTACAGTGTATATTGCAAATAGCATTGGATCTGAAATCAGAGGACCTGAGTTCCACTGAAAAAAAAAAGCAAACAACACTTGGCATGTGGACTTTTATGTTCAGTTTCCTTCTCATTAAAGTGAAAAGTTTAAATTTTATGATCAAAAATTCTTGTCAGCTTGAAATCTATGATCTCATGACTTCAAAGTCAGTTTTTCTTGAACATATAGCCTCTACCATTTTTTTTTACTACTTGAACACAAGTTCAAAAGTATCCCAAGAAAAGTGCATTTGATCTATTCAAGTGGATCTTATTTATTCACATTTCCCAAATCATTACTGCTTAATATAACATTAATATAGAGCAGTAAGAACTGGAATGTCCATAAGGAGGCAACAGTTGAAGCTGGGAAATTGGGAAAATCACTTAGTTTGATTCTGTTGAATAAGGCAATTGAATTTGGTAATCTTGGTCTATTTCAGATTTAAAATTTAAATTAAAATTCTATTATTTTTAAGAATTTATTGACTAGCTAGCATGTGCCAACCATGGTTAAAGATAAAGAAATATGACTCTTGGCAAAAATGCTCTAATATTTTTATGCTATAACAACTTAACATTTATATCGCACTTTTTTGCATTTACTAAATGCTTTCCTCACAACAACTCTGTTAGAGAAGTAATATAACTATAACCACTAACTTATAGTGGAAGAGAGTGTGAGACTCATGGGAGTCAACTGACTCTTAATAATGTAATCATATAAATTAGGGACCTGGAACCAGATATTCTAAAGCAAGACTAGTAATCTTTGCATTATATCACATTGATTGGTTATAAAATGAAAACCAATGTTATTAAACCTTAAATCTGCAATAAGACTTTTTGAACGTCTGATAAAACACTTTAAAGTTTGCAAAATATTTTATGCAATCTATCTCATATACATCTTAATACTGTGAATGAGGCACTACTATTATCCACATTTTAGATAGCTGAACATTTATAGATATAACTGACTTACCCAGGGATATGTATTTAGTAAAGATCCCAAGTGAAATTTGAACTCAGATTATTTTGACTCATATTTGTATATGAATCAAAGTACAGTATGAGTAAAGTACTCTGTCAATTATGCCATGTGGTTTTCAAAAAAATGTCAACTGTAACAAAATTCATTAAATAGTGTTTTAAAAAATCAATGCTTTTTGAATTTATGGAGATAATTTATTTTTCTTCCATTTTACCTTCTCTGCTACTAAGAAACAAAGTTCCCAGTTAAATCACACGTAAAACCATATGCTTGATTTAATTTCTTCAGGATAGCAATGAATTGGAGACTCTGTGGAATTAGTCAATTTTTTTTAACCCATATAGGTCAAATTCATATGAATAGAAACTTTTGCTTATTAGCTTGTATTAGCATTGTTTATGTTCTACATTAACTACCACTACAAGAATATGTAATGGAGTTGTAATTTCAATGCCTGAGCAAACTCTTGGTACGTGAATTATTTCCAAAACTTCTGATGGTAACTTACTTATACCTTAAAAGTTCCAGTTCCAGTGTTTTGCCAAAGGAAATTATCATTAGTTGTCTTAGGGGATTTCCAGGAGTCAGGATGGGAGAGTTAGCAAAACAAACAAACAAACAAAAATTGCTGTCACTCTCCCTTATGGACATCTAAAAAAATTCACCCTAGGAAAAATCCTGTAACACTGGAGACAGTGAAAAAATGCCATGGATCCACCCTTTAGCCTTGAAATGTGGAAAGAAAATCAAATTACCCACATCTAAAACACAGAAGAAATAAAAACAATTATGAGCTGTTTTGCCCCACTGTATGCTAATAAATCTGACAACCTAAGTGAAGTGGATGAATATTTCAATAAATATAAATTACCCATATTCACAGAAGAAGAAATAAGTTACTTAATTAACCGCATTTCATTAAAAAAAAAGAACAAGCCACCAATGAATTCCTTAAGAAAAACACAATTGGGGAGGCTAGGTGGCTCAGTGAGTAAAACGCTGGCCTGTAGTCAGGAGGACCCGAGTTCTGTTCAGACCTCAGACACTGAACACACACACACACACACACACACACACACACCTTGGCCTTGTAACCTTGGGCAACTTATTTAACAGCAATTGCCCTCCAAAAGGAAAAGAAAAAGAAAAAAATCACCAGACCCAGATGGATGTGCAAGTGAATTCTACCTTTTAAAGAAAATTCTTTAAACTTTTAAAGAATAATTAATTCCAAAAATATATAAACTATTAAGAAAATAGACAAAGAAGGAGTCCTACCAAATTCTTTTTATGATGCAAATATGGTGCTCAAAACTAAACTAGGAAAAGGCAAAAAAAAATTGAAAGAAAATTATACCCCAATTTCCCTAATGAATATTTCAAATAATGCAAAAACTTAAAAAAAAAATATTAGCAAAGAAAATACAGCAACTTATCATGAGGATAATACACTATGACCAAGGACTTATTGAATATCAGGAAAGTAATCAGCATAATTGACAATATCAATTACAAAAAGAAGAGAAAACATATGATTGTCTCATTATGTGCAGAAAAGGCTTTTGAAAAAATACAGGACCCATTTCTACTAAAAATATTGGAGAGCATAGAAATCAATGGAATTTTCCTTAAAAAAATAAGCAAAATCTATCCAAAAATATAAACAAGCATTCCATGGAATGGGAATAAACTAGAAGTATTTTCAAGAAGATTGGAGGTAAAAAAAAATACCATTATCACCACCATTTTCAATATTTTGCTAGAACCATTAGTTTGAACAACAATAGAAAAAAGGAAGAAATTACAATAGGAATAAGAAAACAAAGCTATCACTCTATTAAAATGATAGGATAGTGTACTTCAAGAAGTCTAGAGAATCAACTAAACAAAAATAATTGAAATAATTAACTTCAGAACTTGCAAGATATTTTGTGAATATTCAATATATAATGAACCCAAATAAATCAACAGCATTTCTATATATTAATAACAAAGTCCAATAACCAAGAGATAGAAAGATAAATTCCATGCATAATAACTGTAGACATTATAAAATGTTTGGTAATCTTCCTGCCAAAACAATCCCAGGACCTATATGAACACAGATACAAAACACTTTTCACACAAAGTCAGAGCTAAATAATTGGAAAAACATCAGTTGCTCATGGGTAGACTGAGCTAATATAATGACCATGACAATTGTACCTAAACTAATTTAGCTATTCAGTGACACACAAATTAAGTATTTTAATGAGCTGGAAAATATAATAGCATAATTCTTTTGAAAGAATAATAGGTCAAGAATATCCAGGGAAATAATGAAAAGAAATTAAAGGGAAGGTGACCTACCAGCAATCATCAAAACTTCTTGGTACTAGCTAAGAAATAAAGTGATGGATCAGTGGAGTTGATTAGGTACAGAAGGCACATAATTCAATTACTATAGAAATCCATTGTTTGATAAACCCAAAGACTCTAGTTTCTGGGATAAAAATTCAGTATTTGATAAAAAAAACTGTTGGTAAAATTGGAAAATGGCATGGCAGAAACTAAGCATAGACTAGTATTTTTTTGTGTATACCAAGATAAGGTCAAAATGGGTACATGATGTACACATAAAGTGAGATATACAAATTCAGAGAGCAAGGAATAGTTTAATTGTTATAACTATGGAAAAGGGAAGGGTTTAAGACCAAACAAGAGATAGAGTGCATTATGAAATACAAAATGGATCATTTTGAATCACTGTATTAAATTAATAAAGGTTTTGCACAAACAAAGCCAATGCAACCAAGACTGGAAGTGAAACAGAAAGTTGGGGAATGATTTTCATAGCCATTATCTCTGATAGAGGTCTCATTTCTAAAATTAATAGAAAACTGAGTCAAACTTATAAGAATACAAATCATTTCCCAACTGACAAATGGTCAAGGGATATGAGCACACAGCTTTCAGAGGAAGAAATGACAACTATCTATACTCATGAAAAATGGTCTAAATAACTATTTGTTAGAGAAATGAAAAGCAAAACAACTCTGAGGTACCTCATTATGCCTATCATATTGGCTAATATGACAAAACGGGAAAATGATAAATATTGGGTAAGACGTGGGGAAATCAGAATATTAATTCGTTTTTGTAGAGTTGTGAATTGATCCAACCATTCTGGAGAACAATATCAAATTATTCCCAAAGGGCTATAAAACAGTGAAAACCCATGGATTCATTAATATAACTACTAGCTCTGTATCCTAAAGAGATCATAAGAAAGGAAAAAGGATTCATACATACAAAAATACTTATAGCAGTAGCCAAGAACTGGAAATTGACTATATGAATGTAATGGAATAATATTGTTCCATAACAAATGGTGGGGAGGGAGATATCAGAAAAAACTTGGAAAGACTTTTATGAACTGATGCTGAGTGAATTAAGCAAAACCAGGAGAACATTGTGCACAGTAACAGCAATGATTTGTCATGATGTACTTTGACAGACTGAGCTCCTTTCAGCAATGCAATGATCTAAGACAATTCCAAAAGACTCATAATAGCAGAGGCTATCCACATTAAAAGGAAGACCTATGAAGTCTCAAAGAATATTGAAACATAGTTTCTTTTCTTTTTTTTGTTCTTTTTCATGGTTTTCCTTTTTTCTGATTATTCCTTCATAACCTGAGTTACGTGGATATATGTTTAAGACAATTGTTCATGGATAGCCTGTATCAGACCCTATGCCATCTTCGGAAGGAGAGGGAGAAAGGAAGGGAGGAGAGAAAGGAAGAGGGGAAACTTTTAGGACTCAAAATCTTTAATAGTTAATGTTGAAAACTAAAACTAAATACATGATTTTTTTTTTAAATAAAAGAAATGGGGGTGGTTAGGTGACACAGTGAGTAGGAATGCCGGACCTGGAGTCAGGAGGATCCGGAATTGGTTCTGGGCTGAGATACTTAACACACACACACACACACACACACACACACACACATACACAAATTGGCTGTGTAACCTTGGGAAAGTTACTTAACTCCAACTGCTTTAAAAAAATAAAAAATATATAGATTTTTTAAATAATTGACCCATAGTTACAAAAATATTGAAGTCAGGATCTAAATAAATTTATTTCTGAATCCAAGTCCATTACTCTATCCATGAAACAGTGCTATCTTTTTTCTGACATTCAAATTCAGAAAATTTATTGTATATATGTTTATTTTTATATACTTATGCACACACATTATTCTGTGTTTTTGAACAATGAATGAGATACATTTAATTGTGTTAAACAATTTTGTTTTGAATATTGTGTAGGTGCTGTTTCCTTTATAATTTGCCCCTGTCTTCACTTCAAAGTATGAAGGGCCACTCTTAGGTACACACAGATGTGCTGAAAGCTCTAGGTCTTTATTTGAGGTGTGCTAGGCAAACTGAATGAGATGGATTTTTATCTCCAAATGGTTTCTTGATAACTAATAAGTCTAACCTTTACTGGTGGATGTATGAAGTTAAAAGTGCTAATTGATCATGTTGGCACTAAGGTGTTGTTCATTCTGCAAAGGCCAAGTTAATTCAAATTGATGTGATTCAAATTCAGTTTAATCAGCTACTAGACAGATTGTGGTTTCATCCCCAGTTATACTGCTTTTCTCTATCTCCTATCTTTGGACTGCAGGCTTTTAAAAGGATCCACACCCCGTATACCTGCCCACATAGACAAATATATAAATATAAATACACACACACATACACACATTCACACCTACATTCACACATAATGCACACACATGCACACACACACGTACGGATTTATTAAATAAATCAACATCACTTACATATCCCATGCTATTAGTACAATTGGTTTTGAGGATTGACCTTATGTTTTTTTCTTTTGGAGGGTAGAGTTAATTTCTTGGCTCTGTATACTCTGAGGTGAGATTGTATAATTATAGTGAAATACATTAATCTCAGATATTTTATTTACCTGAATGATAGACTGCTATAATGGAAGAAAATCAAAAAGTTGTAATATATTTTTGCTCTTATTTTAGGTTAATAAATTAGATGTGGTATAATTATAGATACCAAAAAGAATATCAATTATTGGCATAGAATTTAACATTGAAAGACAAAAGAAAAATCTACTTTGAAGATGTAAATGTAGGAGTTGAATGTATAACTAATGAGTTGTTACTGGAAATTAAAAATATTTTTTTTGTTATACAGAAAATCTGGAATATACTTGACTTCAGTAGTGCATATTCTTACAGAAAAATCATTAATCTATTTTTCAGAAATCTATTTTATTAATTTGAAAGCTTAAGAATTTTCAAAACTTCTCATTGAATTTTTTTACTTTATTTTTCTCTGACCTTAAATTTTTCTAAAATTTAAAAAGGGGATGGAAAGAAATGAAAAGGATGAACTTTTGTGAATATATGTGAGCTATACCATTTATAATGTTAATAAATTCATTTAGATTATCACTGTGATTGATGAAAAATTGATATTGATATAGTAATATGGAGTGACAATCCTTCTGTTCTTCTTTTGTTTTAAATATTTAAATGTTTATCCAGGCTAAATGTAATTCATTTTCATGAATACAAACAGTCTTCAGGACTGAAAAGAAGAAAATGAATGATTCTGAAGTGATTGAAAGTAAAGATGATTGTGGGGCTTGCTTTGTCCATGCCTACATCTCCTAACATGGAGGTACCCTGTTTCTGAAAGAAAGCATTCTACATTATCTTATCATTGGAGCAACCTTTGATAGCTTTTATCCTTGTTCAGTAAATTTTTGTCCTTCCTTTTCCAATCTGTTCACTCTTTTTTTGCATACTGCTCATTTCTTTTTCCAGTTTTTCTTCTACTTCTTTTATTTGACTTTTCAAATCCTTTTTGAGCTCCCCCAAGAAGACATTTGGGGTTTGATATCTTCATTATATTGCTAAATTGGGAGAGTCTCACTTTCTTACTTTCTCTGTTGTACTTGGTGAGTGGAGAGCAAAAACTCTTTTGTTTCTTCTTTCTCATTAAAAGTATTATACCAATTGTTCCCTTTCCTTTATACTCTGAGTGTCTGTGGGGATTGTTTTAATAGATATTTTTTGTTCAAAGGATATACAAATATATTTTTCTGATTATTACATAATTGATCTCATTGGGAAAAAATGACATGAGGATGGAACTTTGCAGCCACAACAAATATCATTCATTACCTTTTGCCTCACATTATATGCTTGTATTCATCTAGTATATTGCCCCACGCATAGATTGGAATTTAATAAGTATTTATTGGATGTATATGTGAAGAAATAAAGGGATGATTGAATGGATATATACAGTGCCAGACCTGAAATTGCACTGAATTGGGGAAGTTCTAGTATAGACAAAGTGTTTGATTATGTTGATCCTTGACTTTTCTATATAAGATCCATAACTTGTCTGAAATTTATAGTCAAAGAATGTTGTCCCAGACAAGGGAAAGACTAAGTGATTTGTCCAAAATCACATAGTGTATGTCAGAAACAAGGTCTGAATTCCAGTAATACCAATTAGTAGGTGAGTCTTTTATCCACTATGATACTCTGAATATCATTGAATAATATTAACTAGTAATTTTCATATGGAGGTATTTGATAATCACCTTATGATATTTATCATCTTCCTTTCAATCTCTAGTTTTTCATAATCCCTTGAAATGAATTCATTCTATTTTTGTAAGAGTGCTTTGCAAACACTTTCGTGTTTCATCATAATAGGAAGTCAGTTTTAATTAAAGGGGAAAATAGTGAATACAGTCATATTACTAGCAATTAATTAGAGTGATGAACAAAAGAAAAATATTTATGATGTGTGGAGCATATAAACATGAAAATTAATTTTGAAAACAATGGCAGTCAAATTCAATTATATAAGAGGCCATTTTAAAACTGTTACAGAGGTAAATTTGCAATCAGAATTTATGAATCATTTGAAATAATATTAAATATTTGCATAACTATATCTGAGGAAACATGGAAGAGATTATTTCATTTTGCATGAATTTAAAGAAACTATTTGATTTGTATGAAGAGAATAGAGAGAAATGCCTACTTTTTTCTGAACTGATCTGATATCCTCAACATTTGATTGACTGTTGTCATGGAACATTTAAAAAAAATGTATACTGAGAATGTCTTTGAAAAAAATTGATAATTGGCTAGATTGCAAGTGTGTTTCAATTGAAAGACAAAGATGCAGACAAAGACAAAGACACAGAAGAAAAAAAGGAGGAAGAGAAAGAAGAGGAGGGGTAAAGGACCCCTAACTGGAGAGTTAGAGAAGAATGTAAGGTCAAAGGAAAGTGGAATGGGGAGATTCAAAATTTAAAAAAAAACTGAGTGTATTCAAAGTAATGATTTTGAAGACAGTGGAGAGAAGGCCTCCCCAATTTCTTTCAAAAATAGTGGTAGAACAAGCCTATAAACAGATTCTGGAGTCACAGAACCTACAAAAAGATGGAATAAAACAACTTTCCAGTTTAAGATAACTTAGAAGGACTTCAAGAAAGTTGTGTCACAATTGTGTAAAAAAGAAGCATAGCATAGCACAGACAGAGCCCCATCAAGCCAGTAAGAGACTCAGCCACAATAATGATAGAAACCGAGACCCCTTGGTGCTGCTCATCAAACACAGCACAGCAGCACAACACACCAGGTGCAAGACCTCCAGCCCAAGACCAGAAGAAAAATTGCCAGACCCATAACCCAAGTAAAAACTGGCACAAATATCCCAGGCTGCTGAAGCACTGTGGGCCTTCTACCAGCATCTGAGGCCATGGAGCAGAAAGCCAGTGATGAGATACATGGCTCCAAGCACAAGAATCTTGAAAAAGTGCCACCTGTGACCCATGAGCAGAGCTCAACTTTGAAAATCATAAAATAGGCAAAAACAATTAGCAAGAAAAAAGGCAGCCTTGATCACAGAAAGCCACAAGGGTGACAAGGAAGATCAAAGCACAAACTCAGAAGAGGACAATGTTGTTAAAATGCCAACAAACAAAACCACAGAGTAGAATATGATGAATTCATCTCAATGCCAAAAAACCTCCATGGAAAGGCTCAAAAAGAATTTTAAAAGTCAAATAAGAGAAGCAGAAGAAAAATGAATAAACTTAAGAGATATGCAAGAAAGAGTGAATAGCTTGAAAAAAGAAGAATAAAAATTGACTGAAGAAAACCATTCTTTAAAACTTATAATTGCTCAAATGAAAAAAAAAATCCACTGAAGGAAATAACTCATGAAAAAGGGCAATTGATCAACTAGAAAAGAATGTACAAAAAAATAATTAAATATTTTTAGGGGAAAACATTTAATAAAAAAGACTTTTACAAAGACTTACATTGAAAGAAAGGGCCAAATATTTCATGCTGCCCTAAAAAATGCTGAAGCAGCATCAGTTACAAAAAAAATATTTAAGAAATAAGGAATCAAGAGTGATAATTTTGGAAAAATATTATTTTCTTTTTTAATCTTTTTATTAATTTGTTTGTTTATTTTAGTTTACAAGATTCAATTCCACAATTTTTTGAGTTTCACATTTTGCCCCCCCCCCTCCCACCCCCCCCCCCCCATGGCAGCATACAGTCAAGTATAGGATCTGTACATACATTCACATTATTTATTAGTCAGGTTATAAAGACTGATTGTATCAGATGGAATGAAAAATGGTAAAGAGGACATAAAACCCAACAAGAAAAGGAAAAAGATAAGGTAGTTTGCTTCAATCTGTATATAAACTCAGTTTTTAAAGTTCTTTCCCTGGATGTACACATTTCTCTCCATCATGGGTCTTTTGAGATTGACTTATATCACTGCATTGCTGAGAAGAGTCCAGTCTACCAAACTTGGTCATCACACATATGTTATATCTGTAATTGTGTACAAAATTCTCCAGATTCTACTCTTCTCACTCAGCATCAGTTCGTATAAGCCTCTCCAAGCATTTAAAGCAATCAACAAGCATTATATATAATGAGAATAAAACGGGACCTTTCACAATAAGATCAGGGTGAAACAAGGATGCCAATTATCACCACTATAATTCAAAATTGGACCAAAAATTTTAGCTTTACTAATAAGAGAAGAAAAAGTATTTGAAAGAATTAGCCTAGGAAATAATGAAAAAAATGATCTTTGAAAATGTGATGGTATACTTGGAGAATCTGAGGAAACACTTAGAAAACTATTGGAAACAATAAACAACTCTAGCAAAATTACAGGATATAAAATAAACCTGGCAATCATATGTGTTTCTAACAAAGCCTAGTCACAAGAAATAGGAAGAGAAATTCCATTTAAATTAACTGTAGACTTTGTAACATATTTGAGACTCTACCTGTCAAGATGAACCCAGGAATTATATGAAGACAGTTACAAAGCACTTTTCCAGAAATAAATTTAGATCTAAATAATTGGCATAAAAATCAGTTGCTCATGGATAGACTGAGCTAATATAATGACAATGACAATTCTACCTAAATTAATTTACTTATTCAGTGTCATACCAATCAAAATGCCAAAAAAATATAAAGCTAGCAAAAAAAATAATAGCATAAGTCATCTGGAAGAACAAAAGGTGCAGAATAACAAAAGAAATAATGAAAAAAATGCAAAGGAAGGTAGCCTAGATGTAAAACTGCATTATCAGCCAGAAATCATCACAACTATTTGTTACTAGCCAAGAAATAGAGTGGTATATCAATAGAATAGATGAGGTACACAACAGAGAGTAGGCCGTGAGTATTGGAATCTACTATTTGATATATTTAAAGACTCCATCTTCTGGGATAAGAACTTATTACTTATCAAAAACTAGTTAGGAAATTAGAATATACTATGGCAGAAACTATAGATAGAAAAACCTCTCACACCATATACCAAGATATGTTCAAAATTGATGCACGGTTTAGACATAGAGAGTGACACCATAATGAAATTAGGAGAGCAAGGAATAGTTTACTTGTCAAAAATATGGAGAGGGGAATAGTCTATATCAAAACAAGAGATACAGGACATTATGAAATGCAATGCAGATGATTTTGGTTATATGATATCAAAAAGTTTTTGCACAAACAAAGCCAATACAACCCAGATTAGAAAGAAAGTCAAAGGGAGGGGGCATTTATTACAGACAGTGTTTCTCATAAAGGCCTCATTTTTTAAATATAGAGAGAAATAAGTCAAATTTATGAATGCAAGTCATTCCCCAATTAATAAAGTGTTAAAGAATATGAAAAGGCACTTTTCAGGTGAATAAATTAAAACTATCAATGGTCAAATGAAAAAATGCTTTAAATCACTACTGTTTAAAGAAATGCAAATTAAAACAACTATGAGTTACCACATAATACCTATCATATTGACTAACGTGACAAAACAGGAAAAAAGATAAATATTGGAGATGTGGGAAAATTGGAAAGCTGGTGCCTTGTTCGTGGACTTGTGAACTGATCCAACCATTCTGGAGGGCAATTTGCAACTATGTCCTCAGGGCAATAAAATTTTGCATAATCTTTTGATCCAGCAATATAACTACTTTTTATATATCCAAAATAAATTATTTCAAAAAGGAAAAGGACCCACATGTACAAAAAAAAATTAAAGCAATTCTTCTTTTGATCCTCCAAAATTGGAAATTGGAGGCATACAGATCAACCGAGGAATGGCTAAACAAGTTGTGGTATGTGAATGCTATGGAGTACTATTGTTCAATAAAAAATAATTTTTAAAAAATGAGCAGGCAGATTTAAGGAAAAAAACTGAAAAGGTGTGAATGAACTGATGCTAAGGGAAGAGAACAGAACAAGAATAATATTAAACACAGCAACAGCAACATTGTACAATGATTGACTATGATAGATATTATTCTTCTTAGCAATACTAACACAATTCCAAAAGACTTATGATGGGAAAATACTATTCACATCCAGAAAAAGAACTATAGAATCTAAAATCAGACTGAAGAAACATATTTTCACTTTTTTCCTTCACATAATTTCTCACTTTTGATCTGTTAGATATTTTACAATATGACTAATCTGCAAATATCTTTAATGTTATGGTACATGTATGACTTCTATCAGATTGCATGCTGTCTTGGGGAGAGAAGAAGGTAGGGAGAAAAATATTTGGAACTGAACATCTACAAAAGTGAATGCTGAAATTTAACTTTATATCCAATTTTACAAAAATTAAAAAAAATTAATTGGAAAACTAAAATAAAATAAAAAAGGACAAAAAGTAAAATGTATAATAGTACATATTTTCCACATTTGAAATATCAAATGAGAAAACTTGGTTAGCCAACTTCAAACTGCTTCACACATATGACCTATTATTGTTATTTCTTAAAATGATTTCATAATGAGTAAAAATCATATTGCTTTATTTTTCAGAAATATTTGTCTATTACTTCTTCTGTCATGATATATGTAGTAAATAAATATACTATTTTACATGAAGAAAATTACTACAAATGAAATTATGTGTCCAACGTCATTGATAGCAAAACAATATAGAATGGATGTCTCAAACCAAACATGTTAGAAAATAATTCTAATAAAATTCCTGAAATGATGATTTAAAAGACTGTCAAGTAGTTCTAAAGAATTACTCTAAGCTCTCAAACTTTTTTACTTATTCCTAGAATTTAAAGAAGGATTTTTAATATTGTAAATTATTTTCTGCATTATTGATATAATCATTTCATTTTATTTAGTCATCCATTTTGTCTAATATATGAATTTTATTATTATTATAGATTTTTTATTTTCTAATTTTTAAATAAATTATATTTTGGGAACAAATTCTATAATTATATACTGAGAATTATTTGACTAGTTAGAACCAACTATTGTTTCCAGATGCTCCTCAGGTAAGATGCATCTTATTCATGTTTAATTAGTTGAAAATTTATACATCTATATCCATGTTGAGTACAGAATGTATGAGGATGAAAGAAGTTGCTAATCTTTAAGATATATATTTATATATACATATATGTATATATCACATATACAGCCACACAATCACTTTGCATATTATACACACACATATACAAGGATATATATATATATATATATATGTGAGTGTGTGTGTGTATAAATAAATGTGTTAAAATGTACACTTGTGTACATATTATATGAAATTGTGTAATCTTTGTGCATATGACAAAACATATGCCTATGTTTAAAAGAGACATCTTTTTATGTATCTTGATCTTGTGATTTTTTTGTGGTAAAGAGGTTCTGATGATGGATTTCCTTCTAAAAAGAGAAATCAGCAAATGTTCTCCAAGATAGAGTATAAATTAGGTGTGTGGAACTATGAGAAGTTATATATCTTGCCCAAGGTGAGGTAACCCATGTTGCCATATATGGGACTTGAATTCAGATCATCCAGATTCTGAGGACATCTCTCTAGCTGCTTCTTCATATGTATATATACATATGTGCTTATATGTGTATATTAACATATATATTTACCCTTATATGTATATTTTCTCTCTTCGTTCTCTCACTATCTTTCTCTCTAAAAATCTATATCTTCCTCTATATCTTTCTCTAATTCTCCATATCTGAGTCTTTCTCTCCCCTCACTTCCTCTCTTCTTCTGAAATAGGCACTTCTCTACATTTTAAAAATGAAGGAACTGTTGCCTATAGACATTAAATATGAGCTATACAGATCAATATTGGTCAATGCCTCTCATTTTTACCAGTAGAAACACTCTTTACTCATTTCCTTATATGTATGGAGTCTTTCACAAATTGAGATTCCTTGAAAATCAGGCTGCAAGTGTTTTAAAAATGATTTTGCTTCTTCCAGAATTTTCTATGAATATCTCTTGTCTAGATACTCTTCTTGCTTTATTTTACTTCTTAAATGCCACTGCTTCTTCCACCTGCGATGCATGGGATATAGAGGAGGAAGAGTCCAAATGTGAGAGATCCAGTGCCATTGCCAATGAAAAGATGTTGCCATAAAAATACTGGCATATTTCTTTATTTTGTGTCTGCTGGTTATCCTCTTTCCAACTTCATTTACTAACGCTCTCAAGGAGATCTCTCTTAGCTATGTCTCAAGCCAATCCTTTTTATTTTTTAATTGGCTCATTTCTTTCTTAGCTTCTTTTTACTGTTTTTTTGTGGTGATACAGAAACATCCCATTTTGATGTTTTCTGCACTGTGGAGGTGATCCTGGGTTTCTGAAAGCAATGTTAGCTAAGTGTAAGATCTGGAAGTTTCTGATAAGTGGGAAAGGCTTCAATATGGTTCCAGAAAAGAGTTATATATCTTACCCAAGCACCATATTAACTATGATGAGAGGTGCTTACCACCACAAACTTGGCCCATGAAATAAGAAAGTATTTGGCTTTGGTGAATCATGAAATAGATACAAATAAAGAGTGGTTCTCTGTTCTAGGCAACCTTTTTCTATTTCTAGGGGAAAAATGGTAGTATCAAATAATAAATTGTGTGAAAAAATATTCTGCAGATATTCAAGTGTTTAAGTGTAAGGGGTTTTTATTTTTATAAGTGTATTGGTAAGAGATACATCAGAAGATATTAAGAATAAGATACTTAAATAATATGAATAGAATTTAACAGGTAAATTTGAAATATGAAACATTTACCAAATGGCAGGTTAATACCATTTTTGAGGAATTGACTTTGAGGAATTCACTGAAGTGAAACAGTTGTCTGACTATATATGTGTATTTGAGAGTAGTTTCAAAAACTTAGTTTAGATCCTAGATAGCATTGGTCTGTTAACAAAGTATATATTAATAATATTCCACATGCCTTAAAATAAAACTACACAAATAATATTATTAAGTAATGCTATAACTTTTAACATGAAAAGAGTAATTAAACAGGGAGAAACATTTTTCCTTAAAATATTCACCACTTTTATGACAAATGACCTGTTAAAAACCCATTTGGAAGAAAGACTCTAGGAATGCTGATATTCTCCCAATGCTCCTTCCATGAATTTCAGTGTATGTTTGTATCACTCCCTAGAATACTATCCTAGCATGAAATCCTTAGTCATGCAAAAAAAAATAGTCTGGCAGTTTACAAAGTATAAAACAAGTAAATGAAGAATACATATTGTCAAGATATTGCCATGCAGATATTTAACTGAATCATTAGTTTAGTTACTCCTTTTGCAAATATTGCTTACACAGACTATGAGATGGTATCAGAATTGAATACAATGAGAAAAATTGGCTAGACTGCATTTTGAAATTATTTATTACATTAATTATTCCAAGGTGCTCCCTTCCAATATAACCATTTTATCTATTAGCAGGAATGTGGTATAAATAAAAATCACAGATCACAAAATCTCAGAAGAACAAAAATTGCTGGTAATTCAAAGGTAATGAATGAATACACAAATGTTTAACATAAACAATACATAGCATATTATAAGACATAACTTGAAAGCGAGACATAGCATAAAAGATACAATAAAATGTATTAGTGGCTCAAAAAGACAATGGCTGGTCATAATTTAATATTGAGTTACAAAAAATATATCCATTCAACCTTATAATCATTCATAAAATAGTGGAATTGCTCAGAGGAAGATCTCTAGCACATTGCATAGCTCCTTTATGGAGAATTTGAGAAGAATATAGACATGAAATTCACAGGATTACAAAACATATAAAATAGTGTTAGTGTCCAAAATTGTAATCCTTTTTGCCAGTATTCTTGTGACTAGGATCTCTGTACATATCCCTTGAATGCTTAGAAAATAGATATATTCGATATTTTGTTGTATTCTTAAAGCCTTTTCAGTGTTACAGGACATGCCAAGTCCTGTGATTCTAATTATTCTATAACATAGTCTTAGGAAACCAGAATTCTCACCATTTAATAATGAGGCATCAGAGGAAAGCTTTTGTGGATAATTTTTCATGCTTAGTTTCTTGAAATTACCCTGAAGTGACTGTCAAAAATGGATAGTTTTGGTTATTTCATACTAAGTACTTTTGTACTCCAAGGAATAAGTGATATTTTTGGATATGTGTATTCACTTCAATGATGCTGATATGTCACAACTCATTGATGTTTATGCATTGTAAACAATTCTTATCTGTGCTCTCCATAAGGAAAGCTAATAGATATAGCTATATATATAATTCTAGATTTGAGATATTTATGAAATTCTGTAAGTTTTTAGTACTGTTGAACATAGTGCTTGAAAATATTATTTAGATATTATCCAAATAATTATAAGCATTTATCTTTATTTGTCAAAATAATTCTGAAAGGGTTTAATTTGCAATATTAATATTTTTAAAGTGGATTTGACAAATGATTCGTTCTATCCAACAGAAAATTAAAAAAAATAAAACTATACCTCACTAAAGTAATTTTACATACTTATAAGAATGAGGAGGTGTCCATGTTTCTAAATAAACAAATAAGAAACTTCATATGCTCTCATTTGAACACTGTTCAGCATCTAAAAAATCAATTTGAACACTGTTCAGCATCTAAAAAATCAGTACCAAAACTAAAGGAATTTTAAAATTGTACTTTGCCTGGAAAGGGAGATATTTTAGAAGCCAGACACAACAGAATGTGAATTACAGTGTTATAATTCACACCTTTTGCATTGTTAGATATGAGACTGTATTCTGATCTCCATTAAATGCACAAGGTGTGAATTACTACCCCATAATTCACTTTGTCAGATGGTTGATTGTACTTATAAACAAGTCCTTATCCAAAAATTATTATATATATATATATATATATATATATTTAAAAGGAAGAATGAGGGACAATGAATGAGAATAAAATCAAGCTTAAGCTTCATTTTTAAATACAGTATTTTTTTAAACTAGATAACAAGTAAAATACAATATGCTTTATGCGTTATCGAATTGAAGGGCATATTCCCATTTTAACAACAAAGTAAGCTTAACTAGCCTAGAGTAGGTGACCTCTCATCTGAATTTTCTTTCCTGAATCTCCTCCCCTGCTATGTCTTTTCACAGTACTTCTGAGCCAGCTGACCCTTCTGAAGTTTCACTACTGCTTTTTTAAAGGCTTCTGGTTTAGTTCCTCAGCACAAGAAAATCACCAAAGTAGCTCAGCTTGTTTCTGAAGTGCTCTAGATAGTCTGGAGCTAAATCCAGTGTTTGCTTTTGAAGCTGGATTGTCTGTCAAGTGCTCTCAGTTGTGGGTGGCCAACCTCCACTGAAAATATAACTTTTGCTCTAAGCTGGCCATTAGTCCACAGCAGTTCTTGTTGGGTGGTTAGTCTGCTTTCAAATACAGATTAGAATCTGATGAACCAAATTTGGAGTGATGAAAGCTTTCTTAAAAGTAGACCACAATTAGAAAGTCACCAGTTTTTCTCCTTTGTATCTCCAATTTTCTGTTCTCACCATTGCTGTTGTTGCAGATATCTACCTTTGTGTTTTACTTCTTCTTTAAATTTAATGATATATATTCTGAAGAAGTAAAGACTATGAAGAGATAAGCAATTTTATCCTCTGTTGATCAAGTCATGAGTTTGGAATTCCATTAAAACAGCATTTTTGAGTGCTTTCTATGTTTCAGAACCATAACTAGGAAATGTTGGGAAAAAGGCAAGTACATACAACACATCTAAGGGAATCAACCTTTAAAAGTTGTAAGAAAGGGAGAGAAAAGTAGATCAGGTTATTTCCCTGTGGTAGGGGTACAGATACCAGAATAAGGTCACCACTAGAGGGGAAAGGAAGGGATGGAACAACATCTTCATATTCTACTATTTGGCTGCTTCCTGTTTTAGATAATCATTCATGATGCCTGAGTTAATGTCTGATGCTGTAGCAATGCAAGTCTTGCTAATAGTATCTAAATTAGGGGACAACTTCAGTTGCCCCACCCTAATTACATGTTGTATGATGCTATTCTAGACACTGAGGATTAAAGAAAGAAAAACGGAAGAATTCTAAAACCAATGTACAGTCTCATAGCATAATTAAAAATGGAGATTACTATAATATAATTTAGAAAAAGAATATGTGAATAAGAGATGTCACTGAGAGTGGGAAAAATACAAAAGCAGCATCATTCTCAGCTTTGGTGGTTAAAAAAGGAATAAAAAAGGAGATAGTACCTGAGCTAAGTTAAGAAGTAGAAGAAGAAAAGAAATTAATTGCCAAAGGTAATGCAGTAGGAGTGAGGAATATTTCATTCTAGTCATGGATGGTAGCATGTACAAATACCTAGAGGTAGGAGAGAAAAGCATAAGATTGTGGAATGATGAATATCCAAATATGATAGGTACATAGCATATGAGGAATCAAGGATAATATCTAAATAAAGAACTTGAGAAACTGAAAGAATGGTGGCCTCCACAGAAACAAAAAAGTTTGGAAAAAAAGGTAATTTTTAAGATTGTTGAGTTTAAAATGTTTCCTATGACACCTAATTTGTATTGTCCAATGAGCAAATGAGTGATGGGGGAAAGATGCTCAGTGAACCTGATATTTGAATCATTTACAAAGAAATTACAGTTCAATCCATGACATGTATTGATGTCATCAAAAGAGAAAGCATAGATGGAGAAAATAAGGGTGCCCAAAACAAACTTTTAGAAAATATCCACAGTTAAGAGACTTAAGATAGATGATGATGATTTGGAAATAGGGACCGAAAAGGACCTTAATATGTGGTCTTATTATATCACTAATTCCAAAATAAGTAAAAGAAATAGAAACCATCATTTCTTGGTCAGGCTCTAGACGCAAACCCTTTCAAAATTATTTAGTTCTTGATCAATACACATATTATATATTTCGATTAATTCACTTCAAACTAATTTAATGAATGTACTTTGGTTTGCAAAATTACATTCAACATAGCAAACTCATATTGATCCTCACTATTTATGTGTCCCAACAAAATACACTTTTAGATGAATTTGGTTGGGTAAATGTGAAGTTTTTATTCTGTTAAATAAGGACATAAGAAGGGTCAATATTTTCCCAATGACTACACATATTCTTATAACTAACACCTAGTGAATTCTACATAAGTATGTATGACCAAAATGTCCAGATGTTATTACTAAAATCTTTCCATAATAAAAATAGAAGATATGATGTTGGCCTGGAAAATTATAGGGGAGAGATGCTTAGCCATTTCTGTTGATTGGAGAAGAAATTCAATATGGTCTCTTTTGTGCATTTAACAGTAAGAAAAACCTCTTTTCTGTTTAAACAGTTAGAATGGATTAGTTGAGAAAGTAAGCCCTCAATGTTTGAATGATTTGACCCATGGGAATGAGGTTTTTAAAGATATGCTATGTATGTATTGGCAAATGACTACTAAATATAATGACAGTCATTTGGATATAATTAATGCTAATTTGCCACTCTTGTCAATAGCAAAATAAGAATCCATATGTTTTAAAAAATTCCTCCTAAATCAAAGTTAATAATGTCACTAGAGTAATCAAAAAGGGATAGTAGCTGTGTTTGTTCTTATGGAAGATATTTATCCAATTATCAAAATTAATCTTAAGACTTTGTTTAGATGGCGATTAAAAATAAAGCATCTAGAACTTAGCCCTACCTAATGCAACTCAAAATGAAGAATGGGTCTGACATGAGATAATCTACTTCTTAAACTGAATTTAGCAGTGTTTTTCATTCATTCTACTAAGCAATACTCATTTCTTAGGCTTGTGATAAGTTAAGCAACATAGCAAGTAGACTAAAGTTTTTCTTAGGTGTCTTCTAAAAGTGAAAGAACAGGATGCAAAAGAGATCAAAAGCAGATATGACATTCCCCAATTTCTTACAAACAAATAAAGTGAGACATAATAACACCTTTCAGAATTTTCCCTTATTTTAACTCTTCCTTGTATCACTCACCTGATTTAAATTATCTTAGAGTTATTAAACTGACCTTTGTACCTCTAGTTAATCCCATGTTCATTGTAAGCTCCATCTTGATAAGTACAGTTCTATGGGATAGCTAGTACAAGCATTATGAATCTACTTAATGAATGAGAAAACAGAGGCTGTGAATACTAAATCCAAGATCATGCTGTCCAAGTTCCTATAACCACTCAGATTCATAGCAAATAAATGATCATTAAGTTATGGGTATGAATAAGAATGAATAAAACAAATAGAAGAAAGGGAAAAAAACAGTTTCTTGGGGGCCATCACATTTACGTTGTTTAGTGAGTCAACAGACATTATATTTTAAACTAATCTTTTCTGGTTGATTCAACAGAATTTTTATTCTTATTTTTAAATACTTAAAAGAGACCATATTGAATTTATTTTATGGACAATACTGGTGACTCAAAAAAACCCCTTGCATTTCTTTTATTAAAACTGTCTTCCATATTATTTTATGTAGAGATTTTCTAGATTTAAATACTACTCATCAAATGAGAGGTATACAAAAAATGGGGAAAATACTGTTCCTACACTCAAAAAACTCATGTTCTAAGGGAGACAAAAAAGAATAACTTTAAATATTGCATACACAAATGACTTTCTGCATCTTTTATGCATATTATGTATGTATATAAACACATACATGCATGTATATGTACATGTATATGTTATATACATACATTGTATAGACACATACATATATACTTGTGTGCACATGCACACATACATACAAATATGAATACATACATTTATATGCCTTTCTAGATATGTATATCTATCCATCTATCATCTAACATGTATGGAACATAATCTTTGAAAGAAGGCACTTGAGACTGCAGAATATACAGAGTAGGGCCCTACAAGAAAATGAGATGGGATTTGAGTCTTGAGGGAAGCCAGAGAAATTAAGGGATTAGGGGTTAGAATAGAGATAATCCCAGGATCATGGTCTTGCCTGGTGGTCCTGGGGTGTGTGGCTAGTGTGCCTGAGATTATGGGGGCTGCAGAGAAGACATACTCCTAACAGATTCAGCATCTATGAAAACCCCAGTTATTTGGGACAAAGATATATCCATTCTGGAAACAGATTTTGCCCGTGGCAAAGAGCTCAAAAGCCAAGTAATTGGCTGGCAATATGAGTAAGCAGAGGAAGCACAAAAAGGCCATAGAATCCTTTTATTGGGCAAAACAAAGATTTTGCCAGATGGAAAAGGAAATTCAAAAACTCATTGAAGAGGATAATTCGTTCAAAATTAGATTGCAGCAAATGGAAACTAATGACTTTATGATAAATCAAGATACAATAAAACAGAACTAAAGAAATAAAAAAAAAACAGAAGGCAATGTGAAATACCTCATTGGAAAAACCACTGACCTGGAAAATACATCTAGGAGAGATAATTTAAAAAATTGTTGGACTACCTGAAAGCCATGATTAAAAAAAAGAGACCCCAGAAATAATTCTTCAAGAAATTCTCAAGGAAAATAGCCCTGATATTCTAGAACCAGAGGGCAAAATATAAATGGAAAGAATTCACCAATCACCTCCTGAAAAAGATCCCCCCCTCCAAAAAAAAACCTCCCAACAATATTATAGTCAAATTGCAGAGTGCCAAGGTGAAGGAGAAAATATTACAAGCAACCAAGAAGAAATGATTTGTGGAAACATAATCAGGATAAGACAAGACTTGGCAGCTACTATATTAAGGGATTTGAGGGCCTGGAATATGATATTCGGTGGGGGTGGAGTAAAGATGGCAGAGCAAAAACAGGACCTCTGGGGCTCCGGCTCTCAACCTTTCCAATTCATGTTAAAGGTGACTCTGAACAAACTTTACATATACAGAACCCACAAAAAGACACAGAGAAGTTGGCAGTCTGGTGGAGCCTATCATCTTCATTTCAGAAATAAAAAATCTTTGAAATAACTGTCTTTAATGCTCAGTTTCTGTAAGAGGTTAGTGGAAATCAAGTTTATTTTTTTCCCCATCCAAGTTAATGGATCCCTTGAAATCTATAGGTGCAGTCAATGGTTTGCTGTTAAAAGTTTTAACAACCAACTCCTCCTTATCCTCCTTCTCCTCCTCTTCATCATCATCATCATCCTGATGTTATAACAGCATAACCTACTTTGAAGTTCAGTTAACTTAACATTTCCTCTTCATTTTCTTATTTCTAGACTATCAACAAAACAAAAAATCAATTCCTTATCTCTAGACTTTGCCTATTTTCAAGGTGTAAATGCTCATATTGAAGATTTAAAAATTGGCTCTCTCAAGTCTGTTTGAGCTGACTCCAGCACATCCCTGAGCACAGGGTAACAATTCCTATTATAAAGAGAGTGTAAGAGTAATTAGGAGGGATTTTTTTAATAATAAAATGTTGGAAAGTTTTAATAACTACTACTTTATTATACAGTTTGAGATGTAGTAGTTTTGTTCCTATTTAATTCTTTTACACAATTCCTCTTCTATAACTGACATTTTATCCTTCCATGTTATTTTTAAAATTATTTTATCCATTTATAGTATTGGCATATTAAGAATAGCATTCTAACAAAAGATGATTTAGTCAATGTTGATATCTTTATTTTATTAATTAAGCCTAACCATGTTCATTGAATGTATCTCTACTTATTTACTTCTTCATTTACTTCCGCAAAAAAATGTTTTATTGTTTTCTTTATGTAAGTCGTATGTGTAATTTTTCAAGTCAATCCCAAGAAATTTAATATAGTCTCTCTAATATAATTAAGGTTTCCTTTTATACCTCTTTCCTATTTTTTTTCTTTTCATGGAGTGAATGATTTAAAGAATGTAATTATTTGTATAGATTTATCTTAATCTCATTTTATTATAAAGCAATTTTCTTGATTTATTTTGGTTAATTCTCATACACTTTTAAATATGCTATCATATCATCTATGAACACATTTTATAAGTTTCATTATTTTATCACTCAAAATTTTTTATTGTGTTATTGATAAAGTTAACATTTCAAATATTGTCAAGAAGCAGTGGTGAAAGTAGACATCCTTGATTTATAACTTTTCTTGAAAGGAAAGTTTCTATACTTTTTTCTGTTACTTAGAATTTTGGCTCTTTTAGAACAGTATTTAGGTGAGGAATAGCAGGCACAATCTAGACATGACATCATCAGTACAGGGAACTTTTTTTTTATCAAATGCTTTATTAACTTCTGGTTTTTATGATTCATTTCCACCAGATTTTGAGTTACAAATTTTCTCCCTGTTTTTCCCCTACACACCTCCCCAAAATAGCGGTCCCACAGCATATCCCCTTATCCAATCTGCTCTCTCCCGTATCTTCTGCCATACCCCCTTTGACTTTTCTAGTAGGGCATGGTGTACCTCTATGCCCCAATGCCTGTATATCTTATTTCACAATTATAAGTAAAAGAGTATATATATATATATATATATATATATATATATATATATATATATATATATATATATATATATATATAAACATTTGATCTTAAAACTTTTAATTTTAGATTCATTCCCTTCCTCCCTTGTCACCCACCCTTATTAGGAAGATAAGCAGCTCAGTATAGGCTGGACATGGGTAGCTATGTAAAATATTACCATAGTAGATATATTGTAAAAGACTGACTATATTTCCCTCCCTCCTATCCCACGTCCCACTTGTTTTCTTCTCTACTTTTATCCTGTCCCTTTTTAAAAGTAGTTGCTTCCAAATTCCATCACCCCCAGCCTGCCCTCCCTTCCATCATGTCACTTCTCATCCCTTTCCCCCCTACTCTCCTGTAGTGTGAGATACACAAATTAGTGTGTATGTCATTCCCTCCCTGAACCAAATTCAATGAGAATAAGTTTGACAACATTCCCTTTTGCCTTCTTATTCTTCCCCTTCATTTTAACCATTTTCCCTTTTCTCTTCTATAGGAGACAGTTTACCCCATTGTGTCTCTCCCCATCTCCTTTCATTATATTCCTCTGTCACCTTTTAATTTCACCTTTTAAGTACCATCCCTTCTTGTTAAATTGGTCTTGTGCCCTCCATCTCTGAATACCTGTAAACATATATACACAAATTCGCATGTGTATTCATATGCCTATATACCCTCCTATGTAGACATATATACATTCCCTTCAACTATTTTTATACTGAGATAAAATTTATCAGTTACAATTATACTTTTTCCATGTAAGAATGTAAGTAGTTAAACTTTAATAAGTGCCTTATGACTTCTTTTCCCTGTTTATGTTCTGAAGCTTCTCTTGCTTCTTGTATCTGATTGTCAAATTTTCTATTCAAATCTGATTTTTTTTTTCATCAAGAATACTTCAAAGTCACCCAGCAATACCACTCCCAGGGTTATATCCCAAAGAGATCATAGAAGTGAGAGGAAGACCCATATATACAAAAATGTTTATAGCAGCTCTTTTTGTGGAGGCAAAGAATTGGAAATTAAGGGGGTGCCCTTCAATTGGGGAATGGCTGAACAAGTTATGGTATATGCATGTTTTGGAATGTTATTGTGGTATAAGAAATGAGGAGCATATGGACTTCATATTTACCTTGAGAAGCTTATATGAACTGATGCTGAGTGAAAAGAATGGAACCAGGAGAAATTTGTACACAATTACAGACACAACGTATGTGTGAACACACTTTGATAGACTGGAGAGTTCTCAGTAATGCAGTGATATAAGTCAATCTCAAAAGACTCATGATGGAGAGAAATGTGTGCATCCAGAGAAAGAACTAGAATGAATGGAGTCTATATCCAGATGGAAGCAAAATGCCTGATCTTTTTCCTTTTCCTGTTTGGTTTTATGTCCTATTTACCATTTTTCATTCCATCTGATGCAATGCGTCTTTATAACCTGACTAATGTATAATGTGAAAGTTAAAAAAAAAGAAAAAAGAATACTTGAAAGTCCTCTGTTCCACGGAATGACCATATTTTTCCTTGAACATGATATTCAGTTTTGCCGGGTGGGTGATTCTTGGTTTTAATCTCAGCTCCTTTGCCTTTTGGAATAACATATTCCAAGCCATTTCATCCCTCAGTGTGGAAGTTTCCAGATTCTGGGTTATCCTGATTGTGTTCCACAATATTCAAATTTTTTCTTCCTGACTGCTTGTAATATTCTCTCCTTCATCTGGGAATTCAAGAACTTTTCTATAATATTCCTAAGAGTTTTCTTTTTGAGACCTTTTTCAGGAGGTGGTTAGTGGATTCTTTCAACCTCTATTTTGCCCTCTGGTTCTAAAACATCAGGGCAGTTTTCCTTGAGAAATTCTTGGAGGATGATTTCTAGGTTCTTTCTTTGATGATGGCTTTCAGGTAGTCCAATAATTTTTAAAATACCTCTCCTGCATCTATATTCCAGGTCAGTGGTTTTACAAATGAGATATTTCACATTGTCTTCTATTTTTTTAATTTCTTTGGATCAGTTTAATATTATCTTGATTTCTCATGAAGTCACTAACTTCCATTTGCTCCAATCTAATTCCGAAGGAATGATTCTGCCCAGTGAGCTTTTGAGATTCTTTTATCATCTGGCAAATTCACCTTTTTAAGGAATTCTTTCCTCATTGGCTTTTTGAGCCTCTTTTGCCATTTTTTTAAGTGTTATTTTCCTCAGTCAGGCTGTTGACTCATTTCATAATTTTCTTGCATTGTTGTCATTTCACTTCCCAATTTTCCCTCTACTTTTCTTATTTGCTTCTTAAGGTCATCTATGTTCTGTAACCAACTTGTATTTTTCTTGGTAGTTTTGGTTTAGAGTTCTTATTTCACTGTCTTCCTCCTGTCACATGCTTTCATCCTTTTTTGTCACCAAAATAGGAGTGTAACGATGAGTTGGTCTGTTTATTTTGTTTCCTTTGCCTGCTCATGTTGTCACTCAATCACTTGACCCCTTGGCTTTTTGCCACAATAGGACCATGCCTCCAGACAGGGGAGCTTCATCCCAAACACTGGGGTTTTCTTAGATGCCAAAGGTATTAGTTGGGTTACCTCTCTGAAGCCTCCACACACTCTGGCAAGGTTGTCACACACCCCGGGACCTCTACCCTAGACTGCAATCCAGATCCAAGCAGGTTAAAGCAAGAGCAATTACCCCTCAGACTGGTTTCTTGGTGCTCCTACACTCTGCAGGCCAGGAGCTGAAGCTAACATGTGAGGGTGGCTGCAAAGCCATGGAGCCTCAGGGGCTTCTTGCCCTGATGGTAAAGGCTGACCACACTCCCAACTATTGAATCCCAAAGTCCACACTGCATTGACCTCTCACTTTGTCCTAAGCATCTATGTGTTGATAATTCTGGAAACTGCCACAGCGGCTGGTGATCTGAAGTCCCTCCAGGTGGTTGTTAGTCATGTCTGCCCTGGGGTAAAATCCCTGGCTCTTGTAGGGCTGTGATTGGCTTGCACAGCAGCACTGGCTGATTCCTACTGGCCTACCAGGATGTCCTCAGAGGGAGGTTACCTTCTCTAAGTCATTTTGTGGGTTCTATAGCTCCAAAGTTTGTTCAGGGTCCTGGAGCACCTTGGAAGTCCTGTTTCTCCTCTGCCATCTTGACTTTGTTCCCCGGGAACTTTTTGTATGGACAGTCACTAGACAGCTCCAAATTGGTTTCTTTTATATAAATCATTGTCTCTGAGAGTTAGTGGGGCACCCAGAGTTTAAGATATTTGTTTATGACCATATAGTTAGTATATGTCATGAATAGGCCTTATATTAAAATCTGACTACAGATAAGATAAAAAAATATATATAAAATGCCTATAATGTAACAGGTAATACATTAAACACTTTATGAATATTGTTTCATTTGATCCTTATCAGAAAACTAGTAGAATAGTGCTGTTATTATCTCTATTTTTCAGATAAGGAAACTGAGGCAAACCATAGTTAGAGTTGCCCAGAATCACAGAGCTATTTTCTAATCCTGTCTTTGAGCTTAAATCTTTCTGAATCCAGGTCAGATGTTCTATCTATGGTGTCATCCATTCCTTCTTGCTTGCCTGTCTACTATCTACTATGACACACTGCTTTTACTTATTTGTGTATATTTGCCTCAGAAACAAAGAATTCCAATTCCTTACTTTTTGAAAAAAAATGATTCTTTACCTACGTTAATAATCAACTAAATTTACTTTGACCAACTCTAACCCAATGTTTTTAATTTTTTTTATTTTTGTAAACTTCTTGTTCAGAAAGAATAATTTTGGAATCTACAGGGTTTTCTTATTTTAATCAATTGGACTTTCAAGCAATATCTTGGCACATGAAAGTTTGGTAGGTGTGATGTAACACAGGGCCACATGTAAGTGACAAAAGACCTCCTATAAGGGAATTTTTCCATGTTCTTCCATAACTTAAATATGTAACCATGGGAATACTACTAATTCTCAGTCTTAATTTTTCTTTCTATAAAAATCGGGATAATAGCTAGAATGTACTTTATAGGGCTATTCTGAGGATCAGAGGAGAAAATATATGTAAATTGCTTTATAAACCTTAGAGTGGCACATAAATGGCAGAACTTAATATTATGGTAACTGTTACCTATTCAGAATCTTTGTGCTCTCTTAACTAAATCTAAGTTTCTGTGCAAATACAAATTATTATTAATTTTCCTCTAGTCCAAGCAATTGGACAGTAGTAATTAATTCATGAAGTTGGTGTTCTAAAAGAATTCCTAGTCAAGCTTAATCATTTGAAGAATTCTTGCTTAAAATCATTTAGTTATTTTCAATTTTATTTGTATAATGGAAATACATAAAAATAACTTTGTTTACTGATTTGAAAACTATTATAAAATTTGTTTCCTTCTAGACTTTCTTTAGTCCCTATTTTTCAATCCCTTCTAATTACAAGGATCATGACATATCCTTCTTTTATATCCAAATACTTAACATTGAAAAAAGGCACACAATTGTTCTTAAAATTTATCATGTATTGAACTTGGATTCATGAAGACCTGTGTTCAAATCCTGCCTCTGATTTTTTTTTAATGTATGACCAAAAGAAAGTCACTTAAATTATCTGAGATTCACTTTTCTCTTCTATAAGATGGATGATAACTGCAGAATCTCCTCCCCAGGTTATATAGAGGCTCAAATTAAATAATGCAGCTGTATGGGAATTTATGATAGTTTAGTCCCCTACCTCCACCCCATAGTTAGCATAAAGGTTATATAAGAGAGATAATACAGTCTTAATGTTTTAACAAAGGGCTTAAAACTATCCTGAAGGGTGAATACCTTTCTTTGATGGAACTAAAAAGAGCAACTTCATTTGACCAACAACAACAAAAGAATTCACTTTTGCAGGACTTTAACCAACTAAGCCTTTGGGGAAAAAATCTATTCAGAGTAGTGCTTATCAACACAAGCTGTCTGATTGATTAGACCTATGCAGGGAGAACAGGGGATTTCTACTTTCCTTCCCCATCCACCTCCACATAAATCATGACATTTAGCTCTTTTAACAGGAGACTACCTGTCCTGCAGTTATAGAATATAAGGCATAGTTGAAGGAATGGTGGTAAAGAGAAATGTATACAGTGAGATAGTTGCTTGAAGCAGAAAAACAGTTTGACAAAAGAGAAAAGAGATGACTATGGATTGAAGAGGAAACTAATGCTGGCAATAGAGAATAGAGAAGAATGAAGGAATTCTCAAAAAGAAAGGTCTTTCAGGACTTTCACTGCAAGAGTTTTCATTTGCCTTGTCATATGAGTTCTCTACATACTTTCCTCACTACTCTTTGAACCTATTCTTCCCAGGGACACTAGGTAATTCTGAAACAGTACATTATAGTTTTGTGTATGTGTGTGTGTTGTGTGTGTGTGTGTGGGGGGGTGTTTGTTGTAGGTATTGTTCATATTCCATATCCATATTTTTTTCCTAAGTACAGTAGAGTTTACTGGCTGAAAATATACCTGGGGGCTTGTGAGCTATAATTTTAGGAGTGGGTACTTACTCAGTACCCATGGAACCTGAAAGCAGTCAACCTCTGTGTATGAATGCAATTTGAAGGAGTATTAAGCCAGATGAAGGTGTTCCATATTTAAAGTTCTGTATAGACTTTAAAGAAGTATATAAATGTCCATCATTAATAGAAAATAAATCATTTGCTCAGTTGGATTGAATTGAACAGATTTTAAGTATAAACATTAATCATATCAAGTGTTTTGACCAATTATAGAAAAAAAAATTGGGACATTTGATAAATCACTGGTCCTTGAGTTAGGTAGACATGTATAAAATTTACTAGGTTTGTGCTCCTGGGCAAGTCTCTTAGCTTATTGCAGCCTCAGTTTTCTTAGCTGTAAAATAGAGGTAATTAGAGGATCTATTTCTCAAGGTTATAAGGAGGTTCTTGAGATAATTTATATGAGGCAGTTTGAAATTCTAACATCCTAAAAAAAGAAATATCAAAATTACTCACTCTCCTGAATTTGTGGTAATTCTTTTGAATAATATGTTTTTATGATCCACTGGCTTAAAACCAGTTTTCCAGTCATAGATAAAAAATAATAATTATATAGTATAGTCTTCTGCCATACTAAAGGATATATTTATACTTTAGAACCCATCAATAAGCTAAAAATCTTGAAAATGTTAACTTTCTCTTTAAATTTCTAACATATAAATGGTTTGGCAGGTAGATTTTCTTCATGTAACTATTGAATTATAATATGTTAATTAATATATAATAAACAAAATAAGTTGAGAACTCCTTTCTCCAGTGAAGAAAATGCACAATTCACATCTGTTTATTTTTTGTGTATTAAAGACAAGTATGTTATTTTCTTATTAGAGATAATATTAAGACTTATGTTGTAGATAACTAGAGATTATATCATCTGCCTATAATATATTAGAGCCAATTTAATAAAAGCAACATTTCTAGACATGTTTGTTCTCTATTGCTAAGGGAATAATCAGTATAGTGAAAAGTTCATGCAGTTTTGACTAATATTTTACTTTATCCAATTATAGATTATTAACATTTCAATGTTTAGTTTTAACCAAGCTTAGAATTCATGTCTAATCAATGTCTTATTTTGCATTACATTGTTCTAATTAACTTAAATTTTGTACCTTTCCCCCCCTCTATGTGGATAAGTTCACATATCAACTATTTGGAGAATTGAAGAAAATTCAATGTTGCCCTAGGTGTATCCTTTCCTTTCCCTTGATTTAAGTGCCAGGAAATTCCCATATTGACCCCACTTCCCCATATATATCAAATATCAATTTTTCTATGGAGGTGGAGGTATTTTATTGCATTTTAAAAATGTCTTTGGTGTCATATTTTACTTCCGTTCTCATCTTTGATTAATTTGATATTTGTTCAAATCTTACATCAAATATTGTTTTTTCAATTATCTTCTTTGTAATATTGACTTTTAACTTATAAGACTTTGTTCAACAACTTGAATTGAAAATTTACCCCCATTCTGAAACTCAGTCTTAAAAAGTTACCTAGGGCACTGAGAGTTTCAATGGCTTGTCCAAGGCTACAATGCCAAAAATATTTCAGAAGAAGAACTTGAATTTGACTCCTTCTAACTACAAATGCAATTTTCCATCTGTCATGTGCTGCTACTCTTTTGAAAGTCTAATGGTCATAATTTCTTATCTTTTAAGAGATATGTTATATTATTAAAGCACAGAGAGGAAGCTCAGCATAATGTGTAAGGTGCTGACTAGAAGTCAAGAAGAACAGAGTTCACATAATACTGCAGCAATTAATGCTGTTGTTGCTCAGTCATTTCAGTCTTGCCTTACTCTTTATGACCCCATGTGGGATTTTCTTGGAAGATACTAGAGCAATTTTCATTTCCTTCTGTAGCAGATCCAGTAGATCCATTTTGTCAGGGAATTGGGAATTAAGTATTTTGAACAGGGTCCCACAGTTTGAAAGTGTCTGACATTCAATTCATACTCAGGTTTTCCTGACTCCAGGCCCTGAGTCACCAGCTGCATCTCCAGCAATTATTAATTTTGCCATTGACAAATCATTTTACTCTTTAGATTACTATTTTATAGAAAGATTGAAGAATAATTAGTGAATTTCCACACAAACAAAATCACTGGAGCTTGGTGTATCAAGAAAAAAATAAATTGTCTAATTCTTATCTATCATTCTTCTTATATGACTGGACCATTTCCATACATTCATAAATAATTCATGATACTTTTATTCTTTTGCTGTACATCATTGCCAGTAATATGTCAACAACTACTTATATGCACTATGTAATTTTCCTTTGCCCTTTGAGTCACTTGCAATTTTGATTCTTCAAAGATTGTGATTTTTCATGATTTATGACTATATAGCATCACAGGGTGAATATTGTTATTTAGAAGAATATTCATGTTGAAAATAATGAAGCCAAAGGTTATATTTTCTTTTTCATGGAAAGTTTGTTATCTTTAAAAGATGTCCTTATTTGACTAAAATAGGCCATGCTTAAATACTTTGCCTGTTATATTCCACTTAAATATTTCATCTTTGTTTCCTGATCAAATCAGGTGGATCTATGCACTTACAAACACTTCTCAATACACATTTGAATTTTGTTTCATTTCAAAGGTTTATTCCTAGGCCAACATGTTGCTACAGCAACTAAAATGTTTGCATTTTAGTTCTCAATTCTGGAGTATTACTTGCAAATGTAATACAATCAATGTCTAAAAGAAGATGTATCGATTGCTTCCTGTGAAGGATGCTGCTTTCCAGTTGAGTTTCTAGAAAACTCCAGTACTATGCTCTATGATGACTACAAATTATTGATTGAACAGTTAAAGAACTGACCAAATAAAATGATTTTCTTAGCTTCCAGCAGAAAATAAATCTAATCCAATATCCAGTCTTAGTCATTGTCATTGCCATTTCAACCACTAGAAAATAATCACAATTTGAAGAATAACTTTATTACTTTGGTGGAACTTTATTTAATGGTACACTTCCCAACTGATCCATGTCACGTCATCTTGTATAACTCATCCATGTTCTTATACAAATAATTCCATGAGAGTCCTCTAAACATACCAGAGATATTCCTTTTCATATTCACACTATTATTTTGATAACTTAGAGAGATACAGACTGTCTACTGACAAGGTCTTTTCTTACTCTGAAACTAACAGTTTTTTTTTCTGTTCATATATCTTTCTGCATCATTTGTGCCAGATTTCATGAACAATTCTTTGGGTGTAATGTTTTGCAATTCATACACAACCATAATGTTCCTTGACTTTGTCACTTGACTGACCTTCAACTTTATTTCTTTAGAAACAGCGATATCCTATGACTTGCTGCCATCACCAAGACTATAGCAAAGTTGACACCTTAAAAATGACAAATCTTGCTCCCCACTCATTGCTCTCTCCTGTTCCTCTTATATTTGAACTTTTTGCTCTCACTATAGCTCAAGCATCTCATTTCTTCGGTGTGGGATACTCTTGTATGAAATAGTTCTCATTGATAAACATCACTAACTGTCATCTTCCATATTAAAAAAATAGCTTTTCTGCTTATTTCCACTCAGAAACATTGGATATCTATGTGATTTCCAAAGAAAGATTCCACTCCCTCCCACTTATGCACTTAATGTCACTATGGTTAATTAGATATGGAATTCTTCTAGAGCATTTTTCTCGAATTGATTTCTATCAATTTTCCATACATTTAGTTAAGTGTCATATCTGGTAACAGATTTAGAGGTTTCTCAGGTAGAGTTTTAGAGAAAAAATTATTAGATTAACATTAAAAATATTTCTGAATCAACTTTATATCACAGAAACATCTTTTAATGGAAGAATGAATCATTATGCTTTGGATACTGCTCCAATAGTTGACATAGTTTAACTCAATAAAAAGTAAAGTGAAGAAAAATGAAATAAAGACATACTATTTACTAGAAAATGAAGATATAAAGAGAAAAATAATTTCAAAACAGTTAACTATTCATCTCAAGAAGTTGACATTCAATCTTTCCATAATTCATAAATGTACAACTTCCATATTTTAAAAAGATTAAGAAATTCAATGATTCACTCAATTTCCTCAGGTACTAAGACTGGATGATGGAAAAAAGTTGCTTTTTCACTTTCTGCTTGAATATATTCCCTGAAGATACAATATTACTTTATAAGAGTGCATAGCTTTAGCTCAGGTCATTATTTAGTTAATGGTTGCCCTGAAAATAATACAAGATTGTAAATCTTCCATAAGACTAGAAAGGGTAGTCCTTGTCCATTTATTTACAAATCTTAGGAATCAAAAAAACATGAGTATCTGAAAAAATGTATTTTTTTATTTCTTAAAAGAAATCAGTATGATCTCTGAAATGAATGGGCTAGATATTCCTCATTGAAAGTAATAAAATTTTCTTATTCCTGTATTATTGATTCACTTTATCTGTCACAGTTGATCTCCTGTGATGATCTATCTAATTTTAAAGTAGAATTTCCTTAGTTGGGCTGTTTTCATTATTGGTAAGTATGTTATTCATTTTTTTATATCATATATTTATTTTTCTTTCTGTGTTGTCTTTAAAAGGTTTTGAGTCATTTTCCTATTTATTATCAGGTTTCTCTAAAGGACAACATATTTTTCTTTATTCCTCTAGGATTCTTTTCTTTTGCTAGCATTAATAAAGCATGACCTAAATTTGAAATACATAAAATATGTTTCATAACCACAGATTATGAACTACTAATCAAAGTAAACTGCAGTTTATATCTATTTCAAAGCATAGAATAAAACAATCATAGTTTTTAAGAGTAATTTTAAATAATCCCTGAAGAACTTATTTTTTATTCATGACATTAGACCCTTTTTGAGATATCGACCCTACAAAATGCACTGTTGGTCAAAATATTTGGGAATCTACCTCCAAAAGAAAGAGAGGAACCATATGAATACAATTACAAAATATCTTTTTTTAAAACACTTGATTTTAAAACTTTGATTTCCAGATTCATTCCCTTCTTCCCTAATCATCCACACCTACTGGGAGGAAAAGTGATTCAGTATAGGTTATACCTGTGCAGTTATGCAAAACAGTTCCACAGTAGATATATTGTGAAAGAATGACTATATTTCCCTACATCCTATCCAGCCCATCACGTATTCTATTTTCTACTTTGACCCTGTTCTTTTTCAAAAATATGTAATTTTAACTACCCTCCTCCCAATCTGACTTCCCTTCTATCATTCCTATCTTATCCCCTTCCCCCCCCCCTATTTTCCTATAGGGTAAGATACCCAATTTAGTGTGTATGTTATTCCCTCCTTAAGACAAATTCAATGAGAGTAAAGCTGACCCATTCCCTTTTGCATTCCTGTTCTTCCTCTCCATTGTAACAGTTTTCTCTTGCCTCTTTTGTATGAGGTAATTTAACCTGTTCTATCTCTCCCTATCTCCTCTCATTCTATTCTTCTTTCACCTCTTAATTTTATTTTTAGATATCATCTCTTCCTATTCAACTGATCCTGTGACCACTTTCTATGTATACTTGTACACATATATGCACAGTCACATATACATTTACACACATATGTAATCTCTTATATAAACATATATATGTATGTATACACTTATATATATCCCCATCATCTATTCTCATATGGAAAAAATTCTTATAAGTTAAAATTATCATTTTACCATGTAGAAGTATAAATAGTTCAATTTTAATAAGTTCCTTATGATTTCTTTTCCCTGTTTACTTTCTCATGCTTCTCTTGCTTCTTATATTTAAAGCCAGATTTTCTATTCACCTCTGTTTTTTTTAATCAAGAATGCTTGAAAGTCCTCTATTTCATTGAATAACCATATTTTACCCTGAAACATTAAACTCAGTTTTGCTGGATGGGTGATTCTTCGTTTTAATCCTAGCACCTTTGACCTCTGGGATATCACATTCCAAGGCATTCAATCCCTTATTCTAGAATCTGCTAGGTCTTCTTGTGTTATCCTGATTGTGACTCCACAATATTCAAATTGTTTCTTCCTGGCTGCTTTTACTATTTTCTCCTTGACCTGGGAAATATTGAAATTGGCTATAAAATTTCTAGCCGTTTTCTTTTTGGGATCTTTTTCAAGAGGTGATTGGTGATTTCTTTCAATTTCTATTTTGCCTTTGCTTCTAAAATAACAGGGCAATTTTCCTTGAGAATTTGTTGAAGGATGATTTCTAGGGTCTTCTTTTGATCACAGCTTTCAGCTTGCCCAATAATTTTTAAAGTATCTTTCCTGGGTCGATTTTCCAGCTCAATGTTTTTTTTTTTTTCCAGTGAGATATCTCACATTGCTTTCTATTTTTTCATTTGTTTGAATCTGTTTTATAGTGTATTGATTTCTCATAAAGTTATTAGCTTCCATTTGCTCCAATCTAACTTTGAAATAATTATTCTTTTCAGTGAATTGTTTTTCCTTTGGAATTTCTTTGGAATGTCTTTTCCATCTGGCAAATTCAGCTTTTTAAGGCATTCTACTCCTCATTGTCTTTTTGGACCTCTTTTTCCCTTTGAGTTAGTCTATTTTTAAGGTGTTATTTTTTTCAATCATGTTGTTGACTAGCTTTTCATGATTTTCTTGCCTCATTCTCATTTCTGTTCCCAACTTTTCCTCCACTTCTCTTACTTGATTTTCAAAATCCTTCTTGAGCTCCTTCATGGCCTGTAACAGTTCATATTTTTCTTGGAAGTTTTTTATGAAAGCAATCTGACTTTGTTGTCTTCATCTCATTCCATGCTTTGATCCTTTTTGTTCCCCAAAAAGGATTCTATGTTCTTCCTCTGTTTGAGCATATTGCCAGTCAATTATTTGACTTTTTGCCATGGGAGAACTCTGCTTCCAGAGAAGAGAATATTGTCCAAGATCCTTGGGGTTTTTACAAATGTTGTCAGAGGTCTGAGGAGGGCACCTTCTCTTTGGACACCACACTGGCAAATTGGTGTTTCTGACCATAAGAACACCACCCAAGAAAATGACCCAGATCCAAGCAGGTCAAAGTAAGAGCTATTACTCCCTGAATGGTTGCTTGGTCCCCCTAGGATCCGTAGGCTTGGAACTCCTGAGGTAGCCACATAGCAAATGCTGCAGTCACCATACCTCAGCCAACTCTTGTCCCAGGGAGAGGTGCCAGATTACACCCTTCAGAGTTCCTGACTGCCCTTTTACATTTTTTTGGCATTTATTGGATGAAAAGTCTGGAAACCACCACAGCTGATCCACTCTCCCGAAGTCTGTTCTGGGTACCACTGCTTCCCTGGGTCCAAAATCTCATGGTTCATGTGGGACTGCAAATGGCTCCCAGCACGCTGTGATGAACCCTTCTGGTTAGCCTGCCATGTTGTCATCAGCTAGAGATTTGTTTCTCTCTGTCATTTTGTGGGTTCTATAGCTCTAAAATTTGTTTACAGTCATATTGTATAGGTATTTGAAGTGGTTTTGGGGGAGGTCACATAATTTCCTGCTTCTACTCCTCCATCTTGGCTCCACCCACACAAAATACTTTTCACACAAATAAAGCTATATGTAAATAAATGGAAAAAATTGAGTTGCTTGTGGCTAGGTTTGAGATAATTTTTTAAAAATACAATTCTACCTATATTAACTTACTCAGTGCCATACAAATTAAAAAAAAAATTATTTTTAGAGCTAGGAAAAATAATATCAGAATTCATCTGGAAGTACAAAAGGTGCTGAATATCAAGGTGATTATGAAAAGAAGTACTAGGGAAGGTGGTCTTGCCATATCAGATCTTCAATTTTATTATAAGGCATCAACGATCAAAATCATTTGGTATAGGCTAAGAAATAGAGGGGTAGATCAGGGGAATAGATTAGGTACACAAGACACAGTAGTCAATAATTATAGCAGTTTTCTGTTTGATAAGCCCAAAGACCCCAGCTCCTGGGGTAAGAACTCACTGTTTGACAAAAATTCTGGGAAAACTGCAAACTAGTATGACAGAAACTAGGGACAGACCAGTGTCTGATACCATATAACAGAATACAAAATGGTTACACTGATATAGGTATAAGGATGGATACTATAAAAAAAATTAGGGGAGGAAGCAATACCTAATCTGTCAGATTTATGTAGAATGGAAGAATTTATTACCAAACAAGAGATAGAGAACATTATGAAAAGCAAAATGATAATTTTTATTACATTAAATTGAAATATTTGTGCACAAAGCTAATGCAACCAGATTAGGAGGCAATCAGAAAACTGGGAACAAATTTTTACAATCAGTGTTTCTGATAGAGGCCTCATTTCTAAAATATACAGAGATTTGAGTCAAATTTATAAGAATACAAGTCATTCCCCAATTGACCATTGGTCAAAGCACATGAATAAGCAGTTTTCAGAATAAGAAATTAAAGCTCTCTAGTCATATGAAAAAAGAAAATATGTAAATCACCATTGATTAGAGCTAAGCAAATCAAAATAACTTTGAGGTACCATATCACACATATTAGATTGAATAACATGGCAAAAGAGAAAAATTATATATATGTTAGAGAAGATATGGGGACATTTGAACACTAATTCATTGTTGGTGCAGTTGTGAATTGAATCAACCATTCTGGAAAGCAATTTGGAACTATGCGCAAAACTTAATAAAAATGTGTGCTCTTTGATCCAGCAATACCACTTCTAAGGCTGTATCCCAAAGAGATCACAAAAATGATAAAGAGACTCAAATGTACAAAAATATTTATAGCAGCTCTTTTTGTGGTGGCCAAGAGCTGGAAATTGAAGCGATGCCCATAAATTGTGGAGTGGATAAACAAGTTGTGGTATATGAATGTAAGGGATTATTATTGTGCTATGAGAAATGATGATAAAGCAGACTTCAGAGAACCTGGAAATACTTATATAAGGTACATGTGCATGAGGGCTAATTTTGATAGATGTAGCACTTCTCAGCAATGGAGGGGCCTAAAACAATTTCAAAGGACATAGGATGGAAAATGCCGGCCTCGTTCAGAGAAAGAACTATGGAGTCAGAGTACAGAACAAAGCAGACTATTTTCTTTTTTTTCTTTCTCATAATTTTCCCATTAATTATAATTCTTCTGTGCAACATGAAAATATATTTGGTAAGGATGTATAGTGGAGCCTGTAATGGATTACAAGCCATCTTGGGGAGGGAGGTGGTTGCAAGGAGGAGAGTATTTAAGGCTTGTGGAGGTGAATGCTGGAAACAAAAATAAAAAATCTAAACAAAAAAAAGCCAATTACAACACTCATTTATACTTTTAAAAAAATTAAGGACAATATAGAAACACAAAGGGATCATTTTTAATACCATAAAAAGTGGTTCTCTAAAAATTTAAGTAAGCAACACATGAGATGGGAATAGCCTAAATGTTTATCCAAAAATGCAGGAGTGGGACAAAAATGTTCACTTTCCAATGTATATTTATCACACTTTAAAACTTATTAAAAATTGCAATAAGAATGATAAATAAGTTAAAGGTGTAAAGATCAGGAAAGAGTAGGAAAGAAATTTTGTTTCACAAATCTAAGGTGATCAAGAATAAAATAATCCAGACAAAAGTTGCAAAAATAGTAATGGCTAAAAATCATCTTGAAAAGTGAACAAAAAGTTTGTATCAACAAAAAATACCCCAACAAAGATAAATATGGAAATATAATTAAAAATAAATTCAAAATTAATTAAATATTTTGGAATCAATATACCAAAATGCATTCAAAATTTCTATAAATGCAATTCTTTTTAAGATCAGAAATGTTCCTTATGTGGGGGCAGAGTAAAGATGGCAGTATAGGAACAGTACTTCCTTGGGGCTCTGGGTTCCACCTTCCCCAATTCATGTAAAAAGGAGACTCTGAACAAGCTTTGGAGCCATAGAACACACAAAATGACACATAGAAGCGAAACTCATGCCAAAGACAACCCAGCAGGCCAGCAGCAAGTGGAAATCTCAGCCATATGGGAGCCAACCATGGCCCCACTCAAGCCAGAGGTTTTAGCCCCAGGGTGGCCTGAACAACCACCAGCTGGAGAGACTTCAGATCACCAGCAGCTGTGACGGTTTGCAGAATTATTAACACATAGATGCTAAGGAAAAAGTGAGAGGTCAGATAAGTGTGGACTTTAGGATCCAGTAGTTGGGAGTGCCTCGACTTTTGCACCTGGGGCAAGAATTGGCTGAGGTGGTTCTGCAGCCAACATCATGTGGCAGCCTCAACACCTGGCCTGCAAAGTGTAGGGGGACAAAGCAACAAGGTGGAGGGGTGATTGCTCTTGCTTTAAACTGCTTGGATCTGGATTGCAGTCTAGGGTGGAGGTCCTGGGGTGTGTGACCTGCCTGCCTGAGCATGTGGAGGCTTCACAGAGTACACCCAACAAATAACTTCAGCAGCTGAGAAAACCTCAGTGTTTGGGATGAAGCTCCCCCATCTAGTGGCAGAGTCCTACTGTGGCAATAAACACAAGAGTCAAGTGACTGAGTGGTGAAATGAGCAGGCAAAGAAAGCAAAATAAACAGAGTACCCCAACTTTATACTCCTACTTTGGTGACAAAAAAGATCAAAGCATGGAACAGGAGGAAGACGGTGAAGTCAGAAGTCTTGCACCAAAAGCTTCAAAGAAAAATACAAGCTGGTTGCAGGCCAGAGAGGACTGTAAGAAGCAGATAAGAGAAGTGGAGGAAAAAATTGGGATGAGAAGTGAGAACAATGCAAGAAAATTATGAAATGAGAGTCAAAAGCCTGACTGAAGAAAATAACACCTTAAAAATAGACTAACTGAAATGGCAAAAGAAGCTCAAAAAGCCAAAGAGGAGAAGAATGCCTTAAAAAGACAAATTTTCCATGTGGAAAAAGAATCTCAAAAGCTCAAAGAGGAGAATCATTCCTTCAGAATTAGACTAGAACAAATGCAAGCTAGTGACTTTGTGAGAAATCAAGATGCTGTTAAACAGATCCAAACAAATGAAAGTATAGAAGGCAAGGTGAAATATCTCGTGGGAAAAACCACTGACCTGGAAAATAAATCCAGGAGAGATAATTTAAAAATGATTGGACTACCTGAAAACCATTATCAAAGAAAGAACCTAGAAATAATACTCCAAAAATTTTTCAAGGAAAACTGCCCTCATGTTTTAGGATCAGAGGGCAAAATAGAGTTTGAAAGAATCCACCAACCACCTCTTGAAAATGATCGCAAACAGAAAACTCCTAGGAATATAATAAAAAGGTTCTGGAATTCCCAGATCAATGAGAAAATATTACAAGCATCCAGGAAGAAACAATTTGATTATTGTGGAAACTCAATCAGGATAACACAGGTCCTGGCTGTTTCTACACTGAAGGAACGGAGGGCTTGGATTATGATATTCTGGAGGTCAAAGGAGCTGGGATTAAAACCAAGTGTCATCTACCCAGGGAAACTGAATATCAAGTTTCAGGGGAAAATATGGTCATTCAATGGAAAAAAAGGACTTCCAGGCATTTTTAATGAAAAAACCAGAGTTGAATAGAAAATTTGACATTCAGATACAAGAAGCATGAGAAGGATGAGAAGGTAAGAGGGAAAAGAAATCATAAGGAATCTATCAAAGTTGAACTATTTACATTGTTACATGGAAAAACAATAATTAAAACTGATGAATCTTTTATCAGTATGAGAGTAGTTGAAGGGAATAGAAAGATATGTCTATGGGCATATGAATACATACGTGAATGTGTGTATATGTTTACAGTTATACATAGATAGAAAGCACATGGACCAATTTTATAGGAATTGATACTTAAAAGGTGAAATTAAGAGGTGAGAGAGGAATATAATGAGAGGATATGGGGAGAGACAGAATGGTGTGAACTATCTCATATAGAAGAGGGAAGGGAAAATGGTTACAATGGAGGGGAAAAACAGGAAGGCAAAAGAGAATGGGTAAACCTTATTTTCATTGAATTTGGCACAGGGAGGGAATGACATACACAGTAAATAGGGTATCTCACCCTTCAGGACAGTAGGGGATAGGAGGTGAGAGGGGGGATGATGGAAGGGAGGGTAGACTGGGGGAGAGGGAAGCTGGAAGCACCCGCTTTTGAAAAGGTACAGGATCAAAATAGTGAATAGAACAAGTGGGAGGTGGGATAGGAGGGATGTAAATATAGTCAGTCTTTTACAATACATCTACTATGGCAATGTTTTACATAGCTACACATGTACCACCTATATTGAATTGCTTATCTTCCCAGTAAGGGTGGGTGACAAGGGAGGAAGGGAATGAATCTGGATTTCAAAGATTTAAAATCAAATGTTTAAATATATATACATATACATATATACTTATACACACACACACATATATATATACTTATATACATATATATGCTATTATTAATACTATTTTACATGTAATTGGGAAATATGATATTCAGGCTCTGGGGCAGAGAGATCCACCATACCCTACTGGAAAAGTCGAAGGAGTATGGAAGAAGCTGTGGGAGAGAGCAGATTGGAGGAGAAGATATCCTGTGGGACCGCTATTTTTGTGTGGTGGGTAGGGGAAAAATAACGAGAAAATTTCTAACTCAAAATCTGGAGGAAATGAACGATATCAACCAGAAGTTAATAAAGCATTTGACAAAAAAAGAAAAACAAACTCAAGGGAATGTGGAACTTAATCTTGTAAACTAAAAGTAAACAAACAAATTAATAAAGATAAATTTGTACTTAAAAAAACTTCTTATGGAAATAAGGAACATTATGGAGAAATGTTCGGGGCTTCTGGCTTACTTATTAATTATAATTTTAACATAATTTCTGTATAGATTTTATATTTTCCCTCTTGACTAGCATAGAGAAACATTATATATAAAAAATAATAATTCATTTGTAGAAATATCTGGATATTTCTAAATGTAATGAAAAAGGTAAGAATGAAGAGGAAATAACAGTTCTAGAGATCAAACGATAAAATAAATTCATCAAAGTACATGATATTTGTTCAAAATACACAAGGAGTTCAAAGGAGCAGTCTATAAGAAGGAGAATCAGAAATAATAATGTTAAGTAAGCTTATGTTCTATAAACCCAAAACAAAAGTTACTTAAGAATGATAATTCTACTTATCAAAAACTACTGAGAAATTTGGGGGACAGGGAAAATTAGCAGAAATTGGGATTGGTGCAATATATAACATCATATACAACAATAAATTTTAATTGTATAGTCTTGTCTAAAAAATGAAGGGGTTAATTCACATTTTGCTTCTATGGATAGGCAGAGAAAAAAAAGTATATTTTTTTCACAAGTCAATTTTGATTAAAAATTGAAGTGTTTTTTTTTCATAAACTACTGTATCTATGATGAATACATGATCAGTTGACTGGGGAAATTAGTTGTGTAAAATATCTCCTATTAGAGGCGACTTGGTGGCGCAGTGAATAGAGCACTGGCCCTGGAGTCAGGAGGACATGAGTTCAAATTGGGCCCCAGATATTTAACACAAAAACTAGCCATGTGACCTTGGGCAAGTCACTTAACCATTGCCCTCCAAAAAGAACTATATATATATATGTATGTATGTATCTTACAGTGTTTTGTGTCAAAGATTTAGAGACAACTCACAGAATCGTTTAGAGCAAAATATATATATTTTTTTTATTTTTTCCCTTAAAATTTTATTGAGCAAAAGATAAAACATGGAAGTCTAAATTCATGAAGTGGACACTTTTTTGATGAAAGTATATTTTGTTTTAAGTAACCTTATTAACAAAACTGGAGAGAACATTACATATGTAATTTAAAGAAAACTTTGGAAAGAATTTTAAAAAATAAACATTTGTATCTATCAAATTTAAGAACTTACAATTTATTTTGTATGTGGCTGCATGAGGAGGAAACACAATGATACCAATGATGGCAGACTCTGCAGAAAGACAAAAGTGTCTTGCTTGGAATGTATTTCAACTAGTCGGGTGTTCTGAGGAAAATGGTCAAAATATTCTGAATAAAGGAAAGTAGCTCATCTCAGACTACCTCCTTTCAAAAACTTACATCTAAAAAAACAAAATGGAAATCTTCCCCACTTGAAGCACATAGAACATGGCTATAGATAAAATTAGGCTTCCTCCTCTAAGTGGAAGCACCTATAAGTCTCCCACCCAACACACAGCCATGAAAATTAGAGTTGTGTAGATATGAAACAACTGAGAGGGAAAATACCATTCATATTCTTTGGTTAAACATTCAATTCTGGTGAATAAAGAGTCAGGATCCTTTTGATAACCACAGATAAGCATTCTGCAACCTGCAAAAATCACAAGCAACATCATTTTTAATCAGTGTACCAATTATTGTAGGCTAAGTCTAACTTAGAATGACTAAAAAACAACAATAAAGAATATTCATTAACACAGATTCAGATAGGACCATATTAAAGTGAATGGATACCACAGGTTTAAGGAACAGAATGAGATGAGTTTCTTAAACAGGACCCAGTCCTTTCCTCTGGTGGAAAAATTGTTAGATGATAAGTTTGGATACCACAAAGCTATTCAGGCAGATCAAACTCTGTGCCACTCATGCCTTTCTGGGGCACCCTTCTAGACTATATCTACCACAAAGGGCGTATTACAAGAGTACCCGCCCACCACATAGATGACATATTTGAACACAGAAAAGCCAATATCACTGTGCTCTCTTCACATAACAGCAATAAGATACATCTGTTTAAGGGCTAGCAGAGAGAATTTACATCTCAGAACATCATCATAATGGCTTGTTCCTTTAAAGTGGTTTCCTCTGATCGGTAATGGTTTTCTTTAATGGAAAATATGCAGTGTAGCTCCCTGGCAATTTTCATGGAGCCTTCTGAGTCCATTTGTCTGTGTCCAGGTCAAAAAATATAAAATTCTTTTGAAAAGTAACATGAGGCATTCCTCACTAAATATGCATTCACCTCCTGTAAAAAGTGCCTGAAAGACCATACTAAAACTCCCTCATCATGACCACAGATCTCCACTCATTTTTCTTGGGGTTGTAACATTCCAAGGTGACCAGTTCGCTGGCATCATTGTGGCCACTGATGGAATACAGGAAACCCTTTAGGTCATTTAGTTAAGAAAAAAAAAGATGCTCTTTTCATTGAGAGGCACTTTTATCCATTTAATGGAGAGAGATTCAAACTAGAGGACTATGTGCACCCTGATTTTTCTTTTGGTGTCATCATTACTCTGATCACTCACAACATAGAAGAAGTTTCCAGTAAAAGCAAAACCTTGTTGGTAGTGACAGGCATCCACGGGAGACAAAGACTTTGACTTAGGCTTCTCATCTTACATTTTCAGTTTCTTGCTGAGTACTAGTGGTTGTCTCAGGACCCCTTTCAAGGAGACTAGGTGGCTGCTGTTTGGGTAGATCTCAGTGTATAATAGGCTGCATGTAGGGTATCATTTGGTAGTTGCAGACTTTAAGCAAAAATTTCATGTAGGTGTTGTTGGTCCTCAAGAAGACCACAGCTTGGGGGCAACTAGGTGTTACAGTGAGTAGAGCAGCAGCCGTGGAGTCAAGAGGACCTGAGTTCAAATCCAGCCTCAGACACTTGACACACTTACTAGTTGTGTGACCTTGGGCAGCAATTCACTTAACCCCAATTGCCCTCCAAAAAGCAAAAAAGAAAAAGAAGAAGAAGAAGAAGAAGAAGAAGAAGAAGAAGAAGAAGAAGAA
>NW_027186473.1:35260240-35295343 GCF_028583685.1 Petaurus breviceps papuanus
AAGAAGAAGAAGAAGAAGAAGAAGAAGAAGAAGAAGAAGAAGAAGAAGAAGAAGAAGAAGAAGAAGAAGAAGAAGAAGAAGAAGAAGAAGAAGAAGAAGAAGAAGAAGAAGAAGAAGTAGGAAGTGGATATTCTTCATAGTTTGGTCACCCTCTCCATGTGCAGGTCTTTGTATTGCAGCTAAAGGTTTATATCCTTCAAGAACTCCAGCTTACCATAGTGCTTCAGGCTATTGCTAGCCACCACACTGGGAAGTCTGTAGAAGGGCATCTTCTTGAACTAGGATAAAATATAATTTTAAGTTGGAATGTGACATTTAATAAGAGGTTCATAGTCACAGGCTTCAAACTTTGGTCATTTTCCAACTTTTTTCCACTTCCAATTCCTGTCCTCCTCAACCACAATGAATACATTCATTTATAATTGATTTGATTTGATCTGAACACATATGGGGCTTTCTCCATAAAATAAAACTTTGGTTGTGCTCAAATCCCCAATCAAATTTTGGAATATGCATTAATATTTCAGACTGGCCTGATAACTTTAATTTTTTGCATGGATTCAGTTTGGAAATGTTAAATTGGACTAAGTATTAAAATATCAAAGATGGCATTCTGCTGGTTTCTATAAAAATAATCAGGAGGCCTTAAGAAAAATCACTTTTATTCATTACAAAATTTAATTTTTTTGAATTAATGAAATTTATTTAACTTTGAAATTAACAGAATAAGCTGCATTTTAATTCATATGAGGAAATAAAAATGAAAAACCAAAAATCAGAAAGAAATATAAAATGGGGTTTATTTTCTCTGAACTTGAATATCAACTATTTAAAGGTCTGTTAAACTTCTTCTGATGGCTTCATTTAGGGATCTGTGATTTGCTTTTCATGAGTACTCATTCCATCTGACAGATCACAGTGATCTATATTCCTTCAAAGATTATTTAATGATATGTGGGGGAATCATAATAACAAGAAAACCTGGTTCCCAGTCTGATGTATTGATTTTCAAAGGAAATTGAATAATGTAACCTCTCACATTGTTTGAAACCATATATGCAATGAGTAGAAAAATATTACCAATTCTAATGCTTTAACATTTCCCATATTTATTCTCTTTCTACTCTCTTAGATATTATTCTAGGTCAGACCTTTATCAATCCTTTCTTGTAGCATGGGAGTAGGTTCCTAACTGATCTCCATATCTCAAATATTTTCCCTTTATAATTCATCAACTGGAAGTTGGAAAATGATATTCCTAGCCCAGATATGACCAACATACTTCTAAAAAATCATTTATTTTTAGTTTACATCATTCATTTCCACAATATTTTGAGTAATAAATTTTCTCCCCATGTTTTCCTTACCCCTACACAAAATAGTGATCCTACTAAATATCCCTTCCCCAATCTGCTCTCTCTTATTTCCTCCCCCACCCCCACTCTGACTTTCTCATAGGGCAAGATCGATATCTATACCCCAGTGCCTGTAGATATTATTACCCAGTTGCATGTGTGTGTGTATATACATATATATATATATATATATATATATATATAAACATTTGATTTTAAAACTTTCATTTCCAATTTCTTTCCCTTCTTCCCTCATTGCCCAATGCTAATGGGAGGAAAAGAGATTCAATATAGGTTATACATGTGTAGTTACACAAAACATTTCCATAGTAGATATATTGTGAAGAAATGACTATCTTTCTCTCCATCCTATTCTGCCCCCACTTATTCTATTTTCTACTTTGACCTTGTTCTTTTTCAAAAGTGGGTGATTCTAATTAACCTCCTTCCAACCTATCTGTCCTCCCTTCTATCATACCCCTCTTATCTCCTTCCCCTCTACTTTCCTATAGGGTAAGATATCAATTTCAGTGTGTATGTTTTCCTTCCTTAAGACAAATTCAATGAGATTAAGGTTGACCCATTCCCTTTTCCCTTCCTTTTCTTGCCCTCCATTTTAACACTTTTCTATTGCCTCTTTTATATGAGGTAATTTACTATATTCTATCTCTCCCTATCTCCTCTCATTATATTCCTCTCTCACCTCTTAATTTTATTTTTGGATATCATCCCTTCCTGTTTAAATATGCCCTCACTATATGTATACATGTATACATATATACACACACTCACATATGCATTTATACACACATATACCCTCCTATATAAACATATATATATATATTGTATACATATATATTCTCCTCAACTATCTTCATATTGAGAAAAGTCTTGTGAGTTACAATTATTGTTTTTCCATGTAGGAATGTAAATAGTTCAATTTTAATAAGTTCCTTATGATATCTTTTCCCTGTTTACCATCTCATGCTTCTCTTTCTTCTTGTATTTGAATGTCTTATTTTTATTCAACTGTGCTTTTTTTTTTCATCAAGAATGCTTGAAAGTTCTCTATTTCATTGAATGACTACATTTTCCCCTGAAACATTATACTCAGTTTTGTTGGGTAGGTGATTCTTGGTTTTAATCCTAGCTCTCTTGACCTCTGGAATATCATAATCTAAGACCATCAATCCCTTAATGTAGAAGCTGCTAGATCTTAGGTTATCCTGATTGTGTTTACACAATATTCAGATGGTTTCTTCCTGGCTGCTTGCAATATTTTCTCCTGGATCTGGGAAATCTCAAATTCGGATATAATATTCCTAAGAGTTTTCTATTTGGGATCTTGTTCAAGAGATAATCAGTGTTTTCTTTCAATTTCTATTTTTCCCTCTAGTTCTAAAACATCACAGCAATTTTCCTTGAGAATTTCTTAAAGGATCATTTCAAAGTTCTTTTTTTATGATGGCTTTTAGTTAGCCCAGTAATTTTTAAATTATCTCTCCTGGATCTATTTTCCAAGTGAGTGGTTTTTCCAATGAGATATTTCACATTACCTTCTACTTTTTTCATTTCTTTACATATGTTTTATAGTATCTTGATTTCTTATAAAGTCATTTTCTTCCATTTGCTCCAGTCTAATTTTTAAGGGATTATTCTCTTCAGTGAGTTTTGGAAATTACTTTTTTTTTTGAAATTTCTATCTGGAAAATTTGTCTTTTTAAGACATTCTTCTCCTACTGGGCAGTTTTGGCTTCCTTTGCCATTTGAGTGATTCTATTTTTAAGGTGTTATTTTATTCAGTCAGGTTGTTGACTCTCTTTTCATGATTTTCTGGCACCATTCTCATTTCTCTTTCCAGGTTTCCTCCCCTTCTCTTACTTGAGTTTCATAATCCTTCTTGAGCTCCTCCATTTCCTGGAAACAGTTCATATTTTTCTTGGAAGCTTTTGATGAAGTAATTCTGATTTTGCTTTGATCCCTTTTGATCCCCAAAAAGGATTCTATGATCTGTTTGTGCTTCCTCTGCTTGTTCATATTGCCAATCAGTTACTTAACTTTTGAACTTCTATTCATAGCAGAACTCTGCTTCCAGAGAGAAGAACTTTGTCCCAGGTCCCTGGGGCTTTCACAAGTGTTGTCAGAGATCTGTGGAGGGTGCCCTTTGTACAGACACCACACTTGCAACCTGGTGTTTCTCACCCCAGGATCACCTCCCTAGAAAGCAACCCAGATCCAAGCAAGTTAAAGCAAGAGTGATTAACATATGAATGATCACTTTGTCCCCCCAAGATCTGTAGTCCAGGATTTCTTGAGGCAGCCACACAGCAGATGCTGCAGGCAATGTGTCTCCTCCACCTCTCACCAAGGGAACAGGGACTTGACCACACCCTTCTTTTCCAACAGAATTTAAACTGACCTACTTTCTTTTTGGTGTTTATGGGTCACAGAGTCTGGACACTGCCACAGCTGCTGGTGATCCACTGTCCTGAAGTCTGCCCCAGCCACCACTGCCTCCCTACATCTGAAGCTGCATGGCTCATGTGTGACTGTGCTTGGCTCCATGTGTGCTGTCATAAATCCTTCCTGTCAGACTGCCAGGCTGACCTCAGTGGGATATTTGTTTCTCTCAGTCACCTTGTGGGTTCTATGATTCAAAAATTTGTTTAGAATCATATTTTATGAGTATTTGAGGTGGTTATGGGGGCAGTCATGGAATTCCCTGCTTCTCCTCAGCTGTCTTGGTCCCCCTCCCCCAACAAACAATAAACCTGGATTGAATAAACCTTAATCACCACCAAAATTAATTTTAAGATTAATAACAAGCTTGGTGTCATACAAAGTCCACTCCAATCTGTTTCCAACATTCTTTCTAGGGTTATTGTACATTATTATCCTTGAAATACTCTAAGGTTTAATTAAATTAGCTTGGATGTTGTTCCTAACATATAACTGTCCATTTCATATTTCCATATTTTTGCACAAGTTGTCTTACATCTCTGAATCTTACACTTTTCTCATTTAAAATTTTTAGAAACACACATATTCTCCAAAGCTTACCTCATAGACCTCCTCCTATTTGAGAATTTTCAAGTTTCTCTTCCACCTAATTTCTCCTCATATTTCCACCTTGCAGTTAATTTATACTTACATTTATAGGTATAGTTTTTAACATCAGAAGACAAGATCCTTAGAGGAAGAGACTGACTAGTTTATTTTTGTCCTTTCTCTCTCCACTGCATTTAGCAGAGCTTGTTATAATGTAGGAGCATAATAAATTCTTAATTCATCATTTGATTGGTTAGGGAAATATCACATTTTTAGACGTGAAGAAAATTTTTCTAGAAACTTTTAATTGCTGGCATTCTTTGTGACAGCATTCCAGCTGTAGGAGACCAGGGGCCCTTTCTTGCTAAATAAAACAGTGAGCATAACTTTTCCTGGATCATAATACTTTGGAAATATGAAAAGTTTGCAGACCCCCAGAACCAACTCTAAAAACAGCACCATGGAAAAGCCTGGAGTTGAAACAATAAATTTCAAATAAGCAGACCCCAACTCTGCCATAAAGCACAAATTAAAAAAATAAGATATAGGCTAGAAAAATGAGAAAATGAAATCAACAAGCAATCAAACACCACCACCATCAACAACACCAATAGAATTTAGTCATACAAATCTGCCAGTTTGTGGGGAAAACCAAGGAACAAACTCAGAATAAGATATCAATTTGAAAATAACTCAAAGTAAATGCTAATTAGACCCAAAACAAAAAGAATTCCTGTAATAGTTAAAAAAAAATCAATAAGAATGAAAGAAAACAAAACTGGGAAAAATGAGAGTGATGTAAGAAAATTATGGAAACAGAATAAATAGCTTGGTTAAAATAGGAAAAAAAACACTCAAATACCAAAATTGGCAATATGTAAAAAAAAAAAAAGAGCAAAGGTGCAATAATCAGCTGATGAAAAGAACTCCTTACAAAATGGAATTGACTGAACAGAAAAGGAGGTGCAAAATCTCACAGAAGAAAATAATTCCTTAAAAATTAGAATTGGCGGAGACAAGATGGCAGAAGAGAAGCAGTAACTTTTCTAAGCTCCTTGGTTAATCCGGTCACTAAACTTTAAAAATGTGAATCTGAATGGATTTTAGAGTAACAGAATCCACTGGGAGATGGATCGTGGAAGAATCCAGCCCAGGAAAGTGACCACCTGTGTCTGTGCAGGAGTAGAGCAGAGCACACAGGGAGCTGCAACATAGCAGACTAGAGATCAGACTACTGTAGGAGTGAGAAGGAGCTCCGGCCAGCAATCTCACCCACCCCAAGTGTGATTCATAGCAGTCTCAGTGGCAAAGGATGAACAATCCGTCAGAGCTAGATAAGGGAAAACTCAGTGCCAGCAGCTTCTCCTGGGGCTATCAGCCCACAGCCTGGAAGTTTAAAAATCACCCACCTGATTTTCCAAGGGCCAGGATGGCAAACTAAAGTGTAGCTGCTTCAATTCTCCCTCCCTGACCTAGAACACCCAGAGATTTATGTCCCACTCAGAGTAAAATCCTGAAATAGTAGAAATATCCTCAGGCTTAGCACTCATGGAGAAAGGAAGTAATTGAGTCAATAATGAGTCCCAACATGCCCCACCTCACCTGACCAGCAAGAGCTCCCAAAGCCCAGGGTGGTGTATCCAGCAATTGCTAACAGCACAAGCCTACATGGACCTTAGCACCACCAGGGGAATCTGCAGACACCCACTGATGAGACAACCTGAGTTGTAGCCCAGGGGCATAGATAGGGAAATCTGAAGCAGCAAGACCACCCCTCCCCCCCCAGGTTACCCTTTGAGCCTCAAGGTAACTCAGGGAAAACACTGAGAATCCTGGCCTCAGTCTAGACACCCAGAGGTTGCAACACACAAAGTCAAGAATCAGGCCCTTAGTGCTCAGCCTGAGAAATTAGGAAATAGGAAATCACAATGGGAAAGAAGGAAGCTGAGAAGAAGGGAAAGGCAAGAAAATTGACCCAAACTTAATATAGCAAGCAAGAATGACAAATACAAACGACAACATTGGCTCTATACTCACACTTGAGACAACAAAAGGAAATTTGAGCTAGTCTCAAGCCCAAAAAGCATTCTTGGAGGAGCTCAAAAAAGATTTTAAAAGTCAAATTGGAGAGTGAGAAGACAAATTTAAATCTACAGTGACCAAATTTGAAAAAAAAAAGTCTCACTGAAGAAAATAAATACTTAAAAAGTAAAATTTGTGATCTGGGACAGGAGGTTAAAAATCTAACTGGAGAAAATACCTAATGAAAAAAGGACCTTCAAAAATTAATGAAGAAAATAATTCACTAAAAATTAGAATCAGTCAAATCAAAACTCAGGACTCTATGATGCAACAACAGTCAATCAAGGAAAACATGAAGATTGAAAAATTAGAGGAAAGTGTAAAATATCTCACTGGAAAAACAAATGATCTGGAGAACAGATCCAGGAGAGATTACCTAAGAATTATTGGTATACCAGAAAGCCATGATGAAAAAGCAGCCTGGACATCTTACAAGAAAAGGTCAAAGAAAACTGTTCTGAATTCCTAGAATCATAAGGTAAAATAGTTATTGAAAGAATTCACCAGACTCCTCCTGAAAGAGATCCTAAATTGAAAACTCCAAGAAATATAGTAGCCAAATTCCAGAATTACAAGCTTAAGGAGAAAATACTTAAAGCAGCCCAAAAGAAACAATTTAAATATCATAGAACTACAGTTAGGATTACAGAGGACCAAAAAGCTTCTATATTAAAAGATCAGAGGGATTGGAATTTAATATTTTGTGAGGGAAAATAGCTAGTAGTGCAACCAAGGATCAAATACCCAGCAAAACCCAGCATAATCTTTCAGGAAAGGAGATGGTCACTAAATGAAATGAGGGAATTCCAGACTTTTCTGATGAAAAAGCCAGAGCTCAATGAAAAATATGATCTCCACTTATGAGACTCAAGAAAGACATAAAAGAGGTAAACAAGGAAAACACACAGTCACACACACATACATGCATACATTCGCACTCATGCACACAGGCACGTAACTCAGGATACAATAAGAGCAAACTGTTTACATGCCTATATGAGAAGCTGGTACCTGTAAATATTGAAATTTATATGATTACCATGATCTTTAAAAAGGATATACATATATAGCAGGTGTGGGTATAAATGAACAAATATGATGATAAAAATACCTTATTAAGGGGTTCAAAGGGACTTTAATGGGATAAAAGGAAAGGACGAGGCAGAAAAAGGTAAAATATGCCATACAAAGAAGCATAGAAACATACTATAATAGAGGGGAAGAAGAGAGGGAGATGAACATCCTTTGAACATTATTCTCTTTGGATCTGTTTCAAAGAGGGACCAACATAATCAGTTAAGTTTAAGATTCTAACATGAAGACACAGAAACTCCTTATAACAGAGGGAAAGGGGGCAGGGAGAGAAGTATTGTATGAAATTTACTCTCATTGGTTAAGGGTCAAAGAGGGAACAACACTGATAAGCATAAAAATCCATTGTGTCCTATAGGTAGTAGGAGGGTTAAGGGGAGGATAAGAATTGGGAGGAGCGTTGAGAGGGAAATAGTAGTGAGGGGAAAGGGTATGTAAAGAAGGGGGGGGGGAAGAAAGGGAGGGAATATTGTGGGATGCAGTGGTCAAAAGGAAAAACCATAAGGAGGGGAAGGGAGCAGGAAGAAACAAAAATATAAATAGGGGAGGAAATAGGATGGAGGAAAAGAGAGAGATAGTAATCATTACTGTAAATGTGAATGGAATGAACTCTCACATAAAAGAGAGGCAGATAGGAGAATGGTTTAACAGCCATAATCCGACAATATGCTGTTTACAAGAAACACATTTGAAACAAGGGGATATGCACAGGGTAAAGGTAAAAGGCTGGAGAAGAATATATCATGCTTCAGCTAAAGAAAAAAAACATAAAAGCAGGTGTACCAATACTTATATCCAATTAAGCAGAAGCAAAAATAGATTTAATTAAAAGAGATGAGGAAGGACACTATATCCTGCTAAAAGGCACCATAGAGAATGAAGCAATACCATTACTTAACACATATGAACAAAGTGGTATAGCATCCAAATTCCTAGAGGAGAAGTTAAAAGAATTAGAGGAAGAAATAGATAACAAAACCATACTAGTGGGGGAACTTAATCTCCCCCTCTCTGAATTTGATAAATCTAACCACAAAATAAACCAGAAAGAAGTTAAAGAGCCAAATTTGAAGAGGCTAGATATGATAGATCTCTGGAGAAAACTGAATGGGGATAAAAAGGAATATACATTCTACTCACCAGCACATGGCACATACGCAAAAATCAACCGTGTACTAGGACATAAAAACCTCACAATTCAGTGCAGAAAGGAAGAAATATTAAATACATCATCCTGAGATCATGATGCAATAAAAACCATAAACAATAAAGGGCCATAGAAAGATACACTAAAAATTAATTGGAAACGAAACAATTTAATCCTAAAGAATGCATGGGTCAAACAAGAAATTATAGAAACAGTCAATAACTTCATTAAAGAGAATGACAATGATGAGACAGCATACAAAAATTTATGGGATACACCAAAGGCCGTTCTTAGGGTAAGTTTAAATCCCTGAGTGCGTACATAAATAAATTAGAGAAAATGGAGGCCAGTGAATTGGGCATGCAATTGAAAAAGCTAGAAAAAGAACATATTGAAAAACCACAATTAAATACTAAATTAGAAATAATGAAAAACAAAAGGAGAGTATAATAAAATTGAAATTAAGAAAACTATTGGATTAATAAATAAAACTAAGAGCTGCTTTTATGAAAAAAAAAACAAAATTGATAGACCATTAGCCAATATAATTAAAAAAGAAAGAAGAAAACCAAATTATGAGTATAGGAAAAGGGTGAATCTACCACCAATGTAGAGGAAATTAAAATATTAATTAGGAATTATTTTTCCCAATTTCATGCATATAAATTTGAAAATCTTAGTGAAATGGATGAATATTTACAAAAAATATAAGTTGCCAGATTAACTGAAGAGGAAGTAAATTACTTAAATAACCCCATCTCAGAAAAAGAAATGAAACAAGCCATCAGTGAACTCCCTAGGAAAAAATCTCCAGGAGGAGATGAATTTACTAGAAAATTGTATCAAACATTTAAAGAACAATTTATTCCAATGTAAAGTATTTGGGAAAATTAGTAAAGAAGGAGTCCTACCAAATTCTTTTTAGGACACAAATATGGTACTGATACCTGAATCAGAAAGAGATAAAATGGAGTAAAAACAATATAGACCAATTTAACTCATGAATATAGATGCCAAATTTTTAATAAAATATTAGCAAAAATACTACAGCAATTTATCACAATGATGATACACTTTGATAAGGTATGATTTATTCCAGGAATGAATGGATGGTTTAATATTAGGAAAACCATCAGTATAATTGATCATATCAACAATAAAACTAGCAAAAAAACACATGATTATCTCAATAGATGCATAAAAGGCTTTTGACAAAATACAACATCCATCCCTATTAGAAACACTCTAAAATATAGGAATAAATGGAGTCTTCCTTAAAATAATAGACAACATCTAATTAAAGCCATGACCAAGTATTATATGTAATGGGGATAAGCTAGAAGCATTTTGGATAAGATCAGGGGTGAAACAAGTGTGTCCACTATCAACACTCTTGTTCAATCTGGTACTAGAAATGTTAGCTGTAGCAATTAGAGAAGAAAAAGAAATCAAATTAGGCAAAGAATAGAACAAACTATCACTCTTTGCAGATGATATACTTAGAGAATCCTACAGAATCAAGCAAAAAACTACATGAGACAATAAATAAATTTGGCAAAGTTGCAAGATATAAAATAAACTGACATAAATCCTTGGCATTCCTGTATATTTCTAATGAAATCCAGCAGCAAGAGGTAGAAAGAGAAATCACATTTAAAGTTACTGTAGACATTATAAAATATTTGGTAATCTACCTGCCAAAACAAACCCAGGACCTATATGAACACAACTAAAAAACACTTTTCACACAAATAAAGTAAAATCTAACTAATTGGAAAAAAAATCAATTGCTCATGGCTGGGTCAACCTAATATAATAAAAATGACAATTTTACTTCAATTAAATTATATATTTGGTGCCATACCAATGAATTTACCACAAAATTAACTTTGTAGAGATAGAAAAAATAGTAACAAAATTCATTTGGAAGAACAAAAGGTCCAGAATATCAAGGGAATTAATGAAAAGAAATGCTAGGGAAGGTGGTCTAGCCATACCAGATTTTAAACTGTTTTATAAAGCATCAGTCATCCACACTACCTGATATTGGCTGAGAAATAGAGTAGTGGATCAATGCAATAGATTGGGTACATGAGACTCAGCAGTCAATGACTGTAATAATCTACTCTTTGAGAAACCCAAAGACTCCAGTTTTGGGGATAAGAACTCACTATCTGTCAAAAACTGCTGGGAAAACTGTTATATAGCATGGCAGATACTGGGAATAGACTATTATCTAACACCATATACCAAAATGAAATCTAAATGGGTGCCTGATCTAGGTATAAAGGCTGATAATATAAGCAATCTGGAAAAGCAAGGAATAGTATACCTGTAAGATTTATACAGAGGTGAAGACTTTATGACCGAACAAGACTTAGAGAGCATTATAAAAGGCAAAATGGATAATTTTGATTACATGAAACTAAAAATCTTCTGTACAAACAAAGCCAATGCAGCCAAGATTAAGAGGGATGTGGAAAATTGGGAAAGGATTTTTACAACCAATGTCTCTGATAAATGCGTCATTTCTAAAATATACAAAGAAGTGAGTTAAATCTATAGGAATACAAGTCATTCCCCAATTGATAAATGGTCAAAGAATATGAACAGGCAGTTTTCAGAGGAAGAAATTAAAGGTATCTATAAGCATATGAAAAATGGTATAAATCGTTATTGATTAGAGAAATGCAAATCAAAACAACTCTGAGCTACCAAGTCTCACAGGTCAGATTGGTTATGATGACAAAACAAGAAAATGACAAATTCTGGAGAATATGGAAAAATTGGAACACTAATGCATTGCTGAAGGAGGTGTGAACTGATTCAACCACTCTGGAGAGCAACCCCAAAGGGCTGTAAATAATTTCATACCCTTTGACCCAGCAAAATCCCTTCTAGGGTTGTATCCCAAAGAGATCATAGAAGTGGGAGGACAACCCACATGTACAAAAATATTTATTGTAGCTCTTTTTGTGGTGGCAATGAAATGGAAATTAAGGGGATGCTCATCAATTGGGAAATGGCTGAACAAATTGTGTTATATGAATGTAATGGAATACTATTGCACTATAAGAAATGAGGACCAGAGGGACTTCATATTTCCCTGGAGAGGCTTATACAAACAGATGCTGATTGAGAAGAGCAGAACCAGGAGAAATTTGTACACAATTACAGACACAACGTATATGTGATGACCAACTTTGATAGATTGGACTTTTCTTAGCAATGCAGGGTTATAAGTTGACTCCAAAAGACTCATGATGGAGAGCAATGTCTTCATTTAGAGAAAAAAAAGTACAAAGAACAGAGTTTGAATGCAGATTGAAGCAAACTACCTCCTCTCTTTTTCTTGTTTAGTTTTGTTTCCTATTTCCCATTGTTCATTCCATCTGATACAACACTTCTTTATAACATGACTAATGTCTAATATGAAAGATTTTGCAGATCCTATACTTGACTGTATGCTACAATGGGGGGAAAGGGGAAGAAAAGGGAGAAAATTTGAAACTCAAGCAATTGTGGAACTGAATCTTGTAAACTAAAATTAAACAAACAAATTAATAAAGAACAAAAAAATAAAAAAAATTAGAATTGGGCAAGTAGAAGCTAATGACTCCATATGACATCAAGAAACAATAAAATCAAATGAAAAGAATAAAAAAATAGAAGAAAAGATAAAGTACCATATTGGGGGGGAAAAGACCTAGAAAATAGATCCAGGACAGGTATTTTAAGGGACTACCTGAAAGCCATGGTTAACATAATAAAAGAACCTAGATATTAACTTTCAAGAAATTATTCAGGAAATCTGTTCTGATACTCAATGATTAGAGGACAAAATAGAAATTGAAAGAATTCACCAATCATGACCTTATTGAAGTCTCAAACTGAAAATTCCCAGGAATATTATAGCTACATTCCAGAATTTTCTTAGTTTCTTGGTTATTAGGCAGATGACCACCTTCCAGGTGATGTATTAGTGTATTAATGAGGACTAGTAAAAATCTTGCAAGCAATGAATAAAAGGGAAATCCCACTACTGTGATTGTCATAGGACAATCTATTTACTTTACCTTTATAGAGATGGACAATGGAAGTATCCTGAAACTCCTGGGGGTTAACTTCCATTTGTATTATCACCTGGAAAATTTCAGTCAGTTCTTGTATGAACAATGGACATCCCACCTTATAAAACTCGTCTGGAAGATAATCAGCACCAAATACTTTGACACACAAGAAGTGTCTAATGGGATTCTAAACCTTTTCTTCAGGGAGGTATTGACTTCCACCTAAGGTCAATGATCTCAAAATTGATGAGAAAACTATGGGAGTATTCAGCCCATCTTTCTAGCATCCTGTACTTATCACTAATAAATATGGCTCCATCAGTACTGAGTATTTGAGATTCACCATAGGTCTTTGGCCCATAAGTAGCTTCTGGGGCATCATAAAAGTGCTTTGAATTGTTACTATCAGCATAAAATTTAATTCCATCTGCCTTTTTTACTGAGACAAGAAATAAGTTTTGTTTGTACTTTACTTTTGATGGAATGAAATGGTGCTTTCTTAGAGAAGGATGAATGCTTGCTCTCGTAAATCTCATAGTTATTTTTAATTTAGCACCTTCTGAATTTCCTCATTATTTTCATAAAAATATCTTGATGTTTTCAAGTGTTCTGATGGAGATCAGCAAATGCATTGTTATACACCAAATATTTGAAAATGTCCCACTATTCTGCTGCACTGTTGGCTGTTTGTTAGCTGAACTTTCCCTGAAAGTTAGCAATAAACAGTATCTATTCAGAGAAGATCTCTAATCTGATGACATTAATTCTTCTGGTATTAATTATTTTGCCTGGGGGCCACCACTTTTTTTGAATGTGAATATTTAACTAGGAAGGAATGAGTCTATGATCTGTTCAGTACCCTGACACACAATGACTTCATAACTCTCACTTCCTGTCTCTCTTCTCCTTACAATCTCATAATCTATTAAATGTCAGTATTTGGTGTGAGGGTGCATATGTAAATTCATATTGCATTTAGGTAAATAGAAGACAGTGTTGGTAAAGAGAATGTGATGACATGCACAATTCTTCAGTAGTAAGTGACCATTAGTGTTGCTGTTTCAACTCCATTACTCCCAAGCACTCCTTGTCATGCCTGACAATCTGAGCCAACTCTAGTATTAAAGTTATCTAGAATTATAAGCTTGTACTCTTTTGGCACATGGATGATAAGTGTCTCCAGCTCTTCATAAAATTTTTCTTTGACTCTATCAAGGTTTATCATGATGGGAACATCGGTGTTTATCCTGATGGGACCATCAGGGGGAAAATATCAGCACCCTGAACTTCAGAGAAAATAGAAACAGAAATTACAAGCAAACAAAAAATACAGGCAGAAAAATAACACAATTTAACAGAGTGACAGGGCTTCTAGCTGTTTAACCATTACCTAGATACATAGTTATTTACCAGTGATGGAAGCACCAACATCTAGGTTTTCAAAGTCAGGGAGCTCAATGGTTACCCAGAGCCTCACCTGGTAAAATCACACAACTGTTCCCATAAGTGAGTCCCAAAGCAAAACCTCACCATAGTCTTCTTCAGGGTTAGAGGACATCACAATTTTCATGTGGATCTTCCTGAAAAACAAACCACCCCTAAGCAAGCTTCTCTTGTTGGTCTCCAAGTGAGGCCCATTAAGGGCAGTGAAAACCTTAAAATTCCCTTATCATTACAACAGTCTCTTCCAGAATCATCATAGTCCAGTAGCACAGCAGAGTCAGGGTGACTGGTGATGACTCAATATGAATTGGATGTCCTTTTCATCTTTGATGTATAACTAAGCCCTAACTGCTCCACAGTGCCTGTTTCAGCTGCCTTCGTAGTCATTGGGACAAATTTTTCTCATCCACCCATTCCATTGGAGGAAGACTTCACATGCTAGAGGTAGACACCCCCTTAACCCATTGATTGTTTCACGACCCCAGTGTCACCCTCAACTTGGTTTAGCCCATTTGCGGTTAGCACTGTATATGCTATAGCTTCTTGGAGTGACAGGTGAGAGTTAAGTGGATCAGCTTGGCACCAAAAATGGAAAACAGCCCTGAAAAGGGCTTGGCAACCCTCATACCAGGGATACTAGTCTTCCCTGTGCACTCCCTATATGCTGGGAAGAATAACTAGGAGCTATGTCTAAAGAACTATAAAATTGTGTATAACCCTTGGCCCATAAGCACCACTACTATATCTATATCCCAAAAAGATGTAATAAAAATCAAAGAAATTATATGTAAAAGAAACACAGTAGCTTTTTTGTGGTTTAAAAAATTGGAAGTTGAGGGGATACTCATCAGTTTATAAATGACTGAACATGCTATGATATATATTTGTGATGGAGGGGTATTGTGCTATTAAAAAAATGGTAAGGCATGGTGGTGGTAGTGTTATCAGATAATACCAGACAAGAACAATAGGAACATCTGATACAAAGTGATCTGAGAAAAAGCAGGAGACCACTGTGTATATTAATGATAATCACATTAAAAAATATTTATTTACTTATAGTTTACAACATTGAGTTCCACAATCCCTTGAGCTCCACATTTTCTCCTCCTTCCTCCCCATGGTGGCATGCAATCAAATATAGGTTCTACAAATACCTTCACATTAAACATTAGCCAAGTTGTAAAGGATTATAACCAAAGGAGTGAACAATGCGAAAGAAGAAAAGAAAAAAAAGAAAACACAAAAAAGAGAGAACAAGTAGTTTGCTCCAATCTGCCTTTAGACTCCTTAGTTCTTTTTCTGGATGTGGAGATCCCTTTCCAAATGATAATCCCTTGTGAAAGACTTTGCTGCTCTGATTAAATCAAACAACCAAGATAATTTGAAAGGACTCATTATGAGAAAAAAAAATGCTATCAACTTCCAGAGGGAGAAGATATGAAGTCTGGGTGCAAATTGAAGTAAAATTTTATCACAAATGTATTATTCTTCCTTTGAAATAAATGACTAATATGAAAATATGTTTTGAATGATTTCATATGTATAACCGATATCCTATCACTTGTCTTCTCAACTGAAGCAGTTTAGAGAGGGGCATAAGCAGAGAATTTGTAACTCAGAAGTTAACAACAAAACAATGATTAAAACAAAAAATAAATACAAATGTTAAAAATTGCCATAAAGTAGTTTATAGAAAAAAGGAAAAGATGGGGGCAATTTAGGATTTAACATTTTTTTTATTCACCAGTAGTGTTTACACTTGTTCATTGGTAGTTATTTTGTGTACAAGAAACTGGCATATTGATCAGAAAATATAATAGACAATATGCATGAGATTACTCTAATTTTTAAGGATCTATGTCATTGTACATAACTTGAAACTCGCATAGAATAAATTTCATTCCTATCATGAGAAAAAACAAAACAAAACAAATGAGGCCTGTTTTTAGAACATGGAGTGAAAAAGACATTGGAACATCAGATGAATGTGGTGTGGCAATGCAGGTATCAGTGAATGATTTTTCTTTAGTTTATTTTGATATACAATAATGAAGAATAGCATTAAGATATTTTTTTCAGGCAATACTATAACTACTGTTAAAGAATAAGGCCTCTAACCCAGATGAATATAATTTTTTTTCACACAATAATAAACATTTGACCTCTAGGAGTATAGAAATCAATATTTATAACTCATTCTTCTCATGTAATAAATTGAACTCTAACTAAATTTTATATTAGTTGCATATCACAAGTTATACAAGTGATTTGAGGATATAACATGCATTCTATGCTCCTATTTAAATATCTCACATTGCCCAAAATGATAAATAGGTTTCTAGTTTTAAAGATATAGTAAAAATTATCTTTAAAAATATTAGTCTGATCTTGAAGATTGATCTTAAAAGACATTTTGGCTATTGATATAAATTGTTAACTTCCATGTTTTCATAATATTTATTTTGTATTTAGTTTATGAAATAAAATGGCCAATTCTATAGCATAACAGATTAAAAATTATTTCATTTTGAGTGTAAAACCATTTTATACATATTTATTTTTTCAGTTGTTTCTCTTAATGCAGACAATGTCTTCATATTTCCTTTGCAGTTGATTTGGGTATTTATAGTGGTTAAGATGACTTATTCACCTAAAGTTTTTCTTTAAACAATATTTCTGTTACCATATGCAATATTGTCTTGGCTTTTCTCATTTTGCTCGTCATTATTTCATACAAACCTTTCCTTGTTTTTCTAAGATTATTAAGCTCATTTTCCATCAAAATCACATTCCAAAATTTGTTTATCAATTCCCCAATTAAGAGGCGTCCCACAATTTCCAGTTCTTTGTTGCCATGAAGCGAGCTACTATAAATATTTTATAATACCATCTTTAGAAATAGGCCTAGTAAAGGTCTGACTGGGTCAACAGGTATTTTCAGCTTAATAACTCTTTGTGTATAATCCCAGAGTGCTCTCTAAAATGGTTTAATCAGTTCACAAATGCACCAATGATTAATTAGTGTCCCAAATTTTCCACAGCCCCTCCAAACTTTGTCACTTTCCCTTTCAATTATTTTAGATAATATGATGAACCCAAAATGACATCTCAATGTTGTGATTTACATTTCTCTGATAAATAATGATTTAGAGTATTTTTACATACCTATATTTTTTTCTTCATGAGAAAACTGATTTTTGTTGTTGTTTTTCTTATTGTCACTATGCCAAAGTAACAAATACTATGTTTATTATTTCCTTAAATTCATATGTTCTTCTAAAGTATTAAATCACAATGAATGGAGTAAACTTGCAATTTTTTTTTTGCAGAATTACAGAATACAATACCGTTAGTCACAAAAAATAAAGAGGGAGGGGGATGGAGCCAAGATGGCAGAGTAAAAGCATGACCTTGATTGTGCCCCGCCTCCAACCACCTCCAATAACTGTTATATATAACTCTAAATATATTTTAGAGATATAGAACCCAAAAAGTGAAAGAGAGAAACAAATCTCTCACTGAAGGCAGCCTGTCAGGCCAACAGGAAGGGTCTATCATATTGGGCTGGGACAGAGTGCAGTCCCATGCAAGTTACTCAGGTTCGCCAGACCAGTAGCACATACAAGCCAGAGTAGATTTCAGGAGAGTGAATCATTGGAAGCTGGGGAGGTTTCCAGACTCTCAAACCATAAACACCAAAGAGAAAGTAAAAAGTCAGTAGGGCACCCTGTCAATCCTGGGTGACAGAAGAGCAAGTTCTGGCCCCTGCCCCCAGGGTGGTAGAGGTGATATCAGCAACAACTGCTGCTGCTGGTGCTGTTTACACCTCCAGACTTACAGATGGTAGGAGGACCAAGTGACTGTTCAGAGGGCATTTACAGAAATCTCTCTGCTGGCACTGAGGCATGATTCTCTTACTTTACCCTTCTTGGATCTGTGTTGCAATCTTGGGTGATGGTTATAGAGTGTCACACACTGGTGTGACAGAGCTTGCTGAGGTTGTGGAGAGAAAGTTCTCCTCATAGTTCTGAGGCAGGTGACTGGGGAAAAACTCTGACAACTGTTGCACAAAATCCCAGAAATTTGGGACATAGAACTCTCCACTGCAGAGGCAGAGTTCTACCATGGCAAAGAGATCAAAAGTGAAGTAATTGGCTGGCAAGATGAGCAAATAGGGGAAGCATCATCAGACTATAGATTCTTTTTGGGGTGGACAAAGAGGATCAAAACATAGAATTAGAAGAAGAGAACAAAGCAATAACTCCTGCATTAAAAGGCTCCAAGAAAAAATATGAACTGGTTGCAGGCCATGGGGAGCTCAAGAAGGATTTTGAAAATCAAGTAGAGAAATAGAAGAAAAATTGAGAATGGAAATGAGAATGATGCAAGAAAATCATGAAAAACCAGTCAACAGTCTGACTGAAGAAAATAGCACCTTTATAAATAGACTAACTCAAATGGCAAAAGAGGTCCAAAAAGCCAATGAGGAGTAGAATGCCTTAAAAAGCAGAATTGGTGAGATGGGAAATTAATTCAAAAAAACTTATTGAAGAGAATAATTCCTTCAAAATTAGATTGGAGCAAATGAAAGCTAATGACATTTCAAGAAATCAAGATATTATAAAACAGATCCAAACAAGTGAAAAAAGTAGAAAGCATTGTAAAATATCTCTTTGGAAAAACCACTGACCTGAAAAAAATGTTCCAAAAGAGATAATTTACAAATTATTGGACTACCTAAAAGCCATTATTAAAAGAAATAGCCTAGATATCATCTTTCAAAAAATTCTCAAGGAAAAATGCCCTGATATTCTAGAACCAGAGAGCAAAATAGAAATTGAAAGAATTCGCCAATTACCTCTTGAAAAAGATCCCAATAAGAAAACTCCTATGAATATTATAGCCAAATTCCAGAGTTCCCAGGTCAAGGAGAAAATACAACAAGCACTCAGGAAGAAACAATTTGAGTATTGTGGAAGCACAATCAGGATAACACAAGATCTAGCAGCTTCTACATTAAAGGATTGAAAGACTTGGAATGTGATATTCTAGAAGTCTCATTAATTCATAAATTGTTTGCCTACCCACAAGTCTGATAAGTAACATGTTCCATGTTCTTCAGTTTTTCTTGTTATATCTCTCTTTATATCTTTATATCTCCATCATTTCTTGGCTCCATTATACATTGTTTCCTCTTGGTTTTAAATGGATAATATTTATAATTTTAAGAAAGGCTTTATTCCCATGATTTCTAGAGAGTTTTATTTAAATAAAAAACGATTGTTTTTTATTTTTATAAAAGCTTATTCCTGTGTCTTTTGGAACAATCATATAATTTTATTCTTTTTACTATTAATATAGCAAATTTTGCTTATCTAATATTGAACTTAATTGAGCTAGTATAAATCCATCATGGTAATAGAGCATGATTTGGTGATGCAATTCTCTAATCTCCTTGCTGGTTTTCTATTCATTTTTTTCCCATCAATATTCATTAGGGACATTGGTTTATAGTTTTCTTTTATTTTTGTTTTGACCATCAATTGTTTAGATATCAAGACCACATCTGTGTCATAGAAAGAATTCTGATAAAATTATTCTTTTACCTATTTTTAGATCAGTTTTATACAGTGCTACAATTAATTTTCTTTAAATGTTGGTAGAATTTACTTACAAATCCAAATGATTCTATTTTTTTTTCTTAGAGAGCTCATTTAAGGCTTACATAATTTCTTTTTCTAAGACAGGATTAATTAGGCTATTTCTTGTTTTGGTGACCAATTAAATTATATTTTTGTAAATATACATTTAAATATTTTATTAATACATACTTAGATGAAATAATATATAATTTCTTTTATTCATTGGTTATAAATTTACCTTTTTCTTTTTTCACACTGGCAATCAGTATTTTCCTTTCTTTTAAAAAATATCACATTAGTCAATGGTTTATCTGTTTTAAAAAAAATTAAGTTTTTGTTTTATTTCAGTTTAACTTTCACTTTTATTAACAGCTCCTTTGAACTTCTAGATCTCTATTCTGGTGTTTAATTGGAGATTTTTAATTTGCAGTTTTTCTTCAATCTTTTTAGGTGCATACCCAATGCCTAATGCATCAATCAATTCCTTCCCTCTTTTGTTGATGCAAACATTTAGAAAGATACAATTTCTCCCAAGTTCAGCTTTGACTGCATCACAAAAATTTGCCATATTAACTCATTTTCTTTAACAAAATTATTGATTGTTTCTATAATTTGTTGTTGGCCTCATTCTTTAGACTTAGGGTTTTAGTTTTCAAATAATTTTAATCAATGTTTCAAAGATCCTTTATTAAAAGTGATTTTCTTGACATAAAAATGCATTAAATATTCCTGCTTTTTCTACATATGCTTTTGATATTTTTATATCCTAATTCATAGTCTTTTTATGAATGTGCCATTCACAGATTATAATTGTTATATATGTATTTGCATTCAGTATTCTTCAGGAATTTATCAAAGCATATCAACAAATCAACAAAGCTTTTTAAACACCTACCACATACAGATGCTGTGCTCAGTTCTGAGGATACAAAGACAGGTAAAAGACAATCCATACCCTCCAGGAGCATGAGGTGGAGTAGAGGGACAATAAGTAAATAAATATATACAAAGCTAGCACCATATAGAATGAATAGGAAATTTTCACCAGAGGGAAAGTACTGGAAATAAAGGTGTTGGGGAAGTCTTCCTGCAGAAAGTGTGATTTGTAATGCTGATAGGGTATAAAATCTTCCCTGCCCATTAATAGGCCATTAAGGAAAGCTTTCATAGGGGAGGCTTGCTTATAGTAAGGATTTCACACATTATTGTTAATTTCTATTTAGGCATTGAGTCATGAGGGTTGTTATTTCCTTTGGCTCTAAAAAGGCTATATAAACTCTGAGGTTAACATTTTGTTTTGGGGCCCACTCATTGGAAGAGTTTACTTGTGTTTTGACCAGATGATACTATGTGAAGCCATTAAGAAGCATCCTGGCTTTGAAAAAGCCAGATGTTGGTGCTTCTCTTTCTGGTAACTATATATGTATTGCTTTGGTCAGACAGTTGGATCTGTCTCTTGATCTGTGCTAATTTCTCAGGTAGTTAGAAGCCTTGTCTGATGGTCTTTATTTCTCTGCTTGTATTTCCTCTGTGTATTCTCTGGAGTTTGGGATGCTGAATTTCGCCCCTGAGCTCGTGTATGTGATGTTAAAAGATTTTGTGACCCTTTAAAGAGCTATCTTTCCTAGTACAGCAGATCTAAGAATCTGTGCCAGCAGCCGTCCTGGGAAGGCCAGTGTGGTTGCTCCTACAGGATGTTAGTTGGGACAAAAATAAAAACAGAGAGGTCGTTTATGAGAATGGAGGAAGGAGAACATTCCAGCTATAATAGTCAGTTTAGGCTAATACCTAAAAAGACATGAAAGATAGAGTGACCAAGTATATTATTTATGGAAAAAGTTGGAGGTCAATGTTAATAGATCAAAGAGTGCATGTCATGGATTAAGGAATAAGAAGACTAGAGAGGTAGGAGAGAAGCTATGAAGGACATTGAATGCCAAACAGTATTTTTTTTATTTGTTCCTGGAGGCAATAGGCAGCCACTGAAGTTTGTTGAGTATCAGAAGGACAAGTCTAATTTCTTTTATTCATTGGCTATTAATTCACATGTTTCACTTTTGATTCTGGTAATTCCAAAATCACTTTAGTGGCTGAGAATAGGATAGATTGGAGTGGGACAAAACTTGACTTAGATAATTCTTTTACCATGGTATTGCAATAGCCAAGGTGTAAGTTAATAAGGGCCTGCACTAGAGTGGTAGCAGTTTTAGAGGAGAGAAGGGAGCACAGTCAAAATATGTTAAATAGGTGAAATTGAGGCTTTGGCAAAAGTTTGTATATGGGGGTTGAGAGATAGTGAAGAATCCCAGAATGGTTTCTGGGTTGTGAGCCAGAGGGACTGGGATGATGCTGTTACCTCTATAGTGTTCAGTAAAGTAGTAGTGAAGGAGACTTTAGGGAAGATTAGTTCTGTTTTGAATATATTAATATTAAAATGTCTATTGGGCATCCAATTTGAAAGGTATGGAGATATGAGGTAAGTAATACTATTATTCACATTCTACAAATGAGGAAATTGAGTCTTCAGAAGACTAAGGGTCTTGTACAAGGACATGCAGATAGCATATGAGATTTGAGGTGGGATTTCAAATCAAGTTTCATCTTCAATTATAATGTGCTATTCACAGTTTTAAGCTGTATGAATGGATTATTGCTAATAACATGGTTGTAATACACATTAAATAACTTTAAACTATTTATCACTGTAACAAGTGCTAGAGGAAGTAGTAGACACTCTCTGCTTAAAATAATCTGAAAGAAGGTAGTAGGAAAAAAAGAAACAGCTTATAAATGCAGTGGCATCAATATAAATTTCAATACAAGTCCTACCAATCAACAGAGGATAAAGAGTAATTGGAAAAATGAGAAGGATGAAAGACTGGATGCTTGTGAGATTAACAGGAGGGGAATGATGAATATTTGTTTTCATGAAGGTAGAATATTGAAGGCACTTATGGGGTAAATGAGTCAAGATTAACAGATAGGAAAGGGAATGTATTATTAATTAATTGAGCATATGTATTAGAGTCTTTGGATTATCTCATATGAGAAAAGGAGGTGACTAAGAGTTCATGTCTGGAATGTGATGAGGGAATAGTACAGGGAGGAACAGAAGTGGAGTGCTTTAAAGGAATTCTTAATTAGAGAAAAGATATAATCTACCAGCATTATAAGGAACTAAAATGGTTACTGGTATTGACAAAATAATAATATGAAATTAAATAAAAGTCAAGTAATTTTTCAATGAGAATTTACTCACCAAAACTTTAACATCTATGTAGCTATAATGCTCAAACAGGCAATGATATTCCCTTACCTGGGCAGATTATGAAACATCCTTGCTTTCCATACTATGTGACTCTTATCTGTGTCTTTTCATAAACTTCATTAACAAAATGAGCAACTGATGTTCTCAAAATTTTTGATAGCTTATTTTATTATTCCAGTAACATTTTGGAACAGACTTTACTCCTGATTTACCATTGGAGTTCCTGAAAGGTACAGATATCCTGTTGATATGGAAAGCTATCTGCCAAGTTTATGCTTGGTGTTTTGTTTGCTTTAGCACTGATTTAAAATCTATTTATGTATACAGTCATCCCTTGTGCTCTATTTGCTATCTTACCTATGCTGAATTCTTAGTACACAAAGAGTGACTAAAGCTATAAATGTGGGTTTGATTTAAATATATATGTACATATATGTATGTATGTATCTATATAAATATCTGTCTAGATAGATATATGAATCTTTAAAAATGTGTATATATATATATATTTCTACATATATTTAAATTCAATTCCTATTTATCTATGTAAAAATATAGATGAAAGATAGAAAGATAGTAAGAGATACATATATACTTTTATCACACTCCCTCATCTTTTCCTAGCTTTTAATCACCATTTCATCACAGGTGAGATTCTAGAGTAAAAGTCTCTTCTATTTTATGGTTTTCATTCTTATTAAACTCAGAAATTTTGAGCACCTAGGTATCAAACCACTTTTCTGTCATTATAGGAGGTCCTCAGGGCTCCATTTTTGTCCCTTACTTTTCTCAGTGTTTATCAAAATTGACATTGTTTCCTTTATCTTTTTATTAAGATGAGTATTCACCAATAGTCCATAACAGTCCTAGACAATATACAGCCTACAGGACACTTGTGGCCTGCAAAAGGATTTTTGACCACCCACAAAAAATATAAGGTTGCCACTGTGCACCCTCATGTGACCCACAGCAACCCACTATCACCAGTCTGTCTTGTAGGTCTAGTTTAAAATGTTAGATATTAGCCATCTATAGAATACTGATATATTAGCATAATGAAAGAATAATATCATTAAATAATAGTCAGCTAGGTGATATATCATGCATAGACTACTGAGCCTAGAGTCAGAAATATCTCAGTTCATATCCAACCTCTGATACTAGCTGCATGACCTTGGACCAGTCACTTTAACTCTCTGCCTCAGTTTCTTCAATTATTAAATGGATAAAATAAATAATACATAGCATTGTGAGGATAAAATGTGATATTTATAAAACTCTTGGCACAATGTACAGGTCATAGAAGGCACCTAATAAATATTTATTCCCTTCAAGAAATTACCATGTATTTCACCTGAGTCAGTAAGCCAGGACTGTTAACTGGTATTTTCATTTTCTTAAAATGCCTTAGGAGGGACAGACAAGAATAAGTTAGAGGGACAAGGTAATTAGTGGAACTAGAAGTAGAATCATTCACTCTAATATAAATCACACCAAGGAAGGACACAAAAAATGTGAAAATAGAGTTAAAAGCATATATAGGGTTTCTTTAGGTAATGGGACTGTACAAAGGGTCCAAATCCCTCAAAGGCTCATGATATGGTCTCTGATTTCTTGCTCATTATTTATTTTGTCCTTCAAAAGGATCAGAAAATTCCTGATACTATTGATAATGAAAGTATGATAGAAAGGGTAAAGAAAAAAAAAGAAGAAAAATTTTAAAAAATCACAATTGGCATAATATTAAAACTTCCTGTACAATTATCACTTAAGTATTTCACAAGGTCACAAAATCACAGAAGTAGACTGTTAGAAAAAAGCTTAAGCAGCCCTCAAGGCCACTGGATTCCTCTTCAAGCATTTCTTTGATGACATTCTATGACAAGTGGTAATCTGGTCTTCAATTGAATACAGACTAACTTATTCCTTCACGATGAAACTTTTTTTAAAATGCTGTTCCAGTACTATGGATTATTTAAAGCTCCTTTGGAAAGAAGGATGTCATTGACATCAGAAATGGGCAAATGATAAATTTTGGTATAGTGCTATGTTCAAAATCTCTAGGAGGCAGAAGAAATTTCAGGGAAGAAAATGATATATTCATTTTGGCTTTCCATTAAAAAGAAACAAATTCAAATACATTCAAATTCTTTTCAAAAAGCACTTATTAAATGCCTACTGATCTCCCAGACTTATAATTGTGCATAATAAGAGAAAGGGAATGGAGGAGGGAGGAGAGGAAGAGAGAGGAACAAAGAAACAAAGTCTTTATACTTAAGGAGCTTTGTTGGGGGAAAAAGGTGTACAAAGATATACCATATACTAATACACAAATAAATAAAAAAACAATCTCAGGTTTGGAAACATACTAATTATTGTGAAAAGCAAAAATAGCCTGGTATAGTGAAGAAGCATTCAATAAAATCATTCCATATTTCTAGAGTATATTCTTATACCATTCCTCAGACATTCCTTCCCCAGCCCTCCATCTCTCCTCTGGCTTTAGTTGTTTTGTCCTTCACTCTTGAAGAGGACCATGACATTGGGAAAGGGAAACCATGATTTGCACGTAAATTGGATTTAAAAAATGCAGGACTGTGTAAAGTGATCAATCACCCTCTCTTTTTGGAGGCCTGGATCCAGGGGCAAGATATAGATTAGTACCACTGGAGATGGCCCCGGATGCAGATAGAGACCACAGCCTTTATACACTGATGATTTTTATTCTTTCTTTTCTTAATTGTATTTTTTGACCAATTACATGTAAAGATAGTTTTCAACATTCACTTTTTTATGATTTTGAGTTCCAAATGATTTTTCGTACACCTTCCTCTACCCCTTCCTCAATATGGAATGCTAACTAATATGGGCTATATATATATATATATGTATATATATATGTATATATATATATACATATATATAAACATGTTTCCACATTAGTCTTTTGGAGTTTTATTAAAAATAACATTTTAATAAAAAGGTCAAAAGACACATATACAAAAATATTTATGGTAGTTCTTTCTGTGCTGGAAAAGAATTAGAAACTCAAGAGATGTCCATCAATTGGGGAATAGCTGAAAAAGTTGTGGTAATATGAATGTAATGGAATGCTATTGCTCTATAAGAAATGAGGAAGTGATTTTGAGAAAAACCTGGAAAGACTTACAGGAAATGATTCTGAGTACAGTGAGCAGAACCAGGAGAACATTGTACAGAGTAAAAGAAACATCATGTGATGACTAATTCTGATAAACTTAGGTCTTCTCAGCAACACAATATTTTAATAAAACTCCAAAAGACCCAAGAAGGCATAAAGTATCTAAATCCAGAGAAAGTCTGAATGCAGATTGAAGCATATATTTTCTATCTTTTTTTTTCTTTCTCATTGCTTTTTGCTTTTGTTCTGATCCTTCTTTCACAACTTGACTAATGTGGAAAAAATTTAGATAATTAGATAAAATATTTATATGTGGATATTTATAATGTGGAAAACATTAGATAATTTGTATAAAGAGCCTTGTTTGATCAATAGATTGTGACCTCATTGAGGTCAGGAACTGTTTTTGCCCTTCTTTGTCTCCATGGTTCTTAGTAAAGTATCTAGCACAGAGTAAGAGCTTAATAAATAGCTTTCGACTCATTCCTTTGACTTGATCCAAAAGAGGAGAGAGTAGGAACGAAAACTGGTTAATTTGGAGTTGATTGAGTAAGTAATAGACAGTAACTAGTATATTTTTGCATTTATGCATGTTTTGAAGGTCATATTTCAAAGAGAAGACAAAAAGCAATTGTAATGATCATGCTCTTTAAATATGGATAAGTTCAAAAGAAAGTGAAATGACATTTTGCCATCAACAAAATTTCTTCTGCTATCCATCTCTCTACCTACCTATCTGTCTATCTATGTCTGTCTATTCATCTATCTGAAAACATATTCTTTTCTACTAGCATATGTACATCCTTTCTCTGTGACCTTATTTACTTTGTTTGAAATGTAAAATGGCCTTTTTCCCTCCTTTTGTTTGTTTGTTTTTGTTTTGTCTTTGTTTTGTGAATGCATGGTCTATTTCCATGAAGGAGAAAAACAAAACAAAACATTGAGATGTAAGCATGAGTTCATTGGATAAGCAAGTGACATTTTACATTTATTTTGGAATTATCTACATTTAAAGAGTAAGATCATCACTTGTGTGTGTATATGTGTGTGTGCATGTGTGCATGTGTATTACTTGTGATTTGGTCTTTATCTTTGGAGGATAATGTTATATATGATATTACCTTGTTAAAATTATTATTTTCTTCTAAATACTTATCCTACTTCTTATTCCTTCCTTATGACAAGCTTTCTGATCTATTTATTCATATATCATGAGGTCCTGTCACACCACCTGATTCTGTTTCCAGGAAGCAGGGCCATAAAGCATTAAGCAGCAACAGTGGTGAGTTGTAGCTACTCAAATATAAACGTCATTGTTTTGTTGGAGTTCAATTGAAAGAGAGATTCAAACACTCCAGAGACAGTCTTCACTGACAGAACTTTTCTTTTCAGAACAAGCAAGCCATCAATGGAATTTGGTAATTTAAAAGCAACAATAACAAAAAAATAGATCATTAAAAAATGTGTTAGATTTAGTCAATCCTACATCAAACATAAAAACTCAAAATGCACATTTTAGCTTTTGCCCATGAAAGTAATTTTAAACAAATCAGATATTTCACTGAATGAAACAGAAATATTTTATAACATGTTAGAGAGATCCTTCTTGTCTGTTTAGTGTCCATAGTATGCTATTTTTTGGAGGAAAAAGGAGAAATATTGTTCAAGTTAGAATCTTACATTCATCAAAGGTTCCTGGGACCATTATCATCACAAATTCAAAATTAAATAAAACTTAAGGAGATAAAGGGACTTTTGAAAAGCATACTGGATCTAAGCTGGTTACTCCAGAAGAATATATCACATTGCTCTACTTTTTAAAGATAATCCAGCAGTTTTCTGATAGCAATCATGGGAATAGATGTGTCTGTGTTCTACTTAAAATGTCTGAGAATAAATTAAAATTTAAAAAACTTTGTTTTAGTGGATTGAGTACAGCCAAGAAGTCTAAGGTTAAAATCCCTCCTGATGGTGAATAGGTGTGCAACCATGGGCATACCAATGAAACTCTCTGAATCTTAAATTCCTCATGTGGGTAATGGAGATGATAAAAATAACTACAGCTCCTATCTTACATGACTGTTATGAAGAATAAATGAATTAAAAGATGTAAAATTCTTTGCAAACTTCAAAATGGAATATAAATGTGATTGATTATGATTAGTAGTGATAGAATATCAATAATAATGCTGACATACTGCATATTTCATTAATAAAAGGGAATATCACTGTACGCAGTCACAATAGAAATGTTTTACATTTATACAAAGTTTAATAATTTTTAAAAGTATTCAAAACAGTATTATTTATTGAGTTTTACAGTATCATACTATACAATATATAATATTTTTATATTATGATATATTTCATAGTTAACAAAGGGATTTGAGTTTAAGAAGACACAGGTACAAATCTTGCCTCTAACTTTTACCAGCTATGAGACCAAACCTAAATGCCAGTGGGTCACTCCACAGTAGTGTATAGTAAAAGACACACTTTCCTTCCCTAAACAAAACAAAACATAAACCAAACTTTCTTTAACCTTGCAGAATTCTTCTCCCTTGATTTGACTAGTGTGCCTAGTTTGTACCTATTTCAGGCCATAATTCAATAGTATAAACCCTGCATGGTACAGCCAGATTATATAAAGCAGCTCCAAAGCTCTTCTTGTCTTAGATGTTTTTTTTTTCCTACTTAACTGGCACCTGGCTGGCTTCACATAGTTTCCTTTTACTAGTATGCTCCCAGATGATTCTGACCTCTCCACGTGAGTCTTGCCTTTTATTTCCTAGTTGCTATCCTGCTTTCCCCAATTAGTGTCTATTCCAAAGGTCTATAGGCTTATGCATAGGTGAGTCCTAGCACCACAGGCCAACTACAGTTATCTTAACTAGGATTGAATAATCAAATAATGGATAGGTAACTTGCCTTTAGGCCCTTATTCTTTCAAAAATAGCCCACTATACTCACAGTCTTCTAAGAAAATATAATTCTACAATTGGAAGTAATGTTATTGTGTTTATTGAAAGCAAGTGAGGATGGATTACTTGATATTTTGAAGGTAGAGAATGAAGCAAATTGCATAAGTGCTTCTATTTAATAAGATGTTTTGAAGATTATTCCTGTCACAGCCATTAAAAATATTTAGCACTTAGATTGAGGTAAAATGCCCAAGATTGTCTAAAAACTCCTTCTTCACTTATAATTTAGAGTGTGCTCTTAATTTTTTTAAGGCAATCCAGGTCATGTTCTAAATGCTTATACATTTCTTCTGATGTGCTCCAAAAGCCCTGATCCATGTCCCATTCTTCTGCCCCTTTGTTCCAGTATTGATAGTTACTTCCTTTTTAAACAATCTGAAGTATTTAGGTTAGAGGGACCAGGAATTCATGACTGAGAAGCTCTCTGCTTTACATTTTGATCATGCTTTACTGCACAAGGGCAATGGTTAAGTTAACTTAATAATAGCCTAGAGAAATGCCTCTAATCCAATTGGTCACAGGGCAGCTATCACCAAAACCAATTTCTTTATAATTAAAAGGTGCTTGTGGGTACTGAAAAAAAGATGGAAGTTGCCCCTGGATTTGGTGGAAGTGTGGAGACTTTTTTCTTCCTATAGACAGCAACAGCATCGAAGCAATTTCTGAATCATCCTGATAAGCCTTGCTTTTGAATTTACATTAAAGAGCTCAATAGTGGCTACCTGGGAGAACAGCTCAAACTTCCAAATGGACTCATGTCCTATGGAGATTACAGACAGAGGCCTCTAGGAGATTAGCACAACATCACTGGGTTTAAGTGACACCCAATCCATTTTATTGACACAGAATCCAGCCTGCAAAACAAGCACTTTTTTTAATGGCAGCATAATGAAAATGTGGTGTGTCTCCATGGGCCTACAAATAATGGCATTTTACACATTATTGCTTGTGGGTGTTGGAAGGGTCCATAAATGAGCCCAACAGTACTTATTATAGTTGGTGAGTAGGCACAGACATTGGGATACTAATTCAGTATAGGATGCCCAAGGAGCTTTGCATTACTTTTTAATTTTGCCCAAGTCTTGTCTTAGTCCAAGGATATTAACCCTTATTCATTGAGTCAGGCAGGCTATTATCTTGCATTGTTACAATTCTTATTTCACTGTGGCATTCAATTGCCAGGCCAGGAGGGTTTTGATTTGATTTCTAATTGTTTGTTTTCAGCAACTTTAACTTGTATCTGCTGCTGTTGTATAGAGCAGAATAAAAAAAATTAGTAGGTAGGTGAAGAGTTCTCTTTGCATTTCTTTATATGCAATTCTTATCTCAGAATGTGGTTCAGATTCCCCATTTGCCATGATAGAGGCATGAAGCCAAGATGTGAAAAATTATAGAATTACATTTGTTCATTGACATTGGAGAGCTAATATTATGGAAGTATTTCTGCCAGCTACCTGGACTCTGTCATTATCAGCAAATAAGATTTTCCTAACACCTTGGAAAACCATTGCCATTCTTTTACTCTAGTTTTTGATTTTCATCACAAAAACACTCAGTGAACCAAAGCTGATATAAATTTTGTTATTCTGTAATCAAAAGAAAGTCACATGATAGAAAATGAATTATACAACATCAAAATAAAATCACAACTTCTCAAAACAGTAGATACAAGCAAAAACAAACAAACAATAAAACTAAAAATAGGAAAATGCATTCATTGAAATTGAACAACTCTATTTGGGCAGTCTTTTCATTTGAGACACAATAGAAAATTATTTAAAATGAGACTTTGTAAATAAATCTAGACCGAGGTCTATGTCAAATAGTCATTTTTTTATTCCAAAATGTATTTCTTATTTAATAGAAAATCTTTTTGCTTTTTTCCCCTGAAATTTTTAAATCAGTCAGTATTATGTCTTGAAAGAGAGGATAATGACCCATTTGGTATCAGTATCTTCCAAGCTTTAACCTGTAATATATGTTGTATGCTCTATCTTCAATTGAAAGTTTATGTTTAATCCTACATATGCAATGGAAAATTGCTATTAATTTTTGTGACTGGAATCATAAGAGTATGGAATTCAGAACTTAAATGGACAAAAAATAATTAGTAATTTATTCTCTTCATTTGACAATTATGGAAAGTGAGGCCATAGAGACGTGACTTGACAAAGATTACACAAAGAGGAAATAGTAGAGCTCTGATTTGAAGTTAGAAACTTTGCACTTGATTTGGGGCTTTTTTCCACCATCTCATGCCCAAGGACTCCTTGATCCCTATCTTCATGGGGTTTATGACACAGCTGCCAGATAAGTAGTTGTTAGTATGATGTCTTTAAGACAGAGAGTGCAAAAGTAGGGTAAGAAAGAAAAATTCAATCCAAGAGACAGGCAGCAACATAATGAAATACGATCCATGAGACATAGTGTTAGGAGAAGCCTGATCAGCAAAGGTTGACAAAAGTAATTAAGTTGGATAAGGTCTATAATGACATGTCCATATCAAAAAGCCAGGAAAACAAAGTCATGTATATATGATAGAGTTCAAAGAGACAAGGTGAACTGTCTTTTGACTTTATTTCTTGTACTTTATTTTTTGGATATGCTATGATGACATGGCTACTTGATCCTGGAAATGTTTAAGCTACTGGTATCTAATCAGATAACAGACGTAATTTAGTTGGCTCCAGATGACTCAGCTAGAGTATGGCTATAAGACTAATTCAATTTAATATAGCTCATGTGAATTAAATTGAATGAAATTCAACAAGCATTTATTAAGCATTGGTAACACAAATCCACAGGTAATCAACTAAACAAACAAATCAACAAACCAACAAAATGCCCATTGCTTCAAGAAGAATGAATTCCACCAGGGAAACAATAACTAGTGTACTCACTTTTAATGCAAAACACATATAAGTAAAGCTTAAAATAATAACAGGAGTGATGTGGTGATTACAAAGAATATTATCTGCTATTAGGTTTCTTTATTTTAGAAAAAAATGCAGAATTATCTGTCAAAACCTTCTCTCCTACTTGGTTCTACAGCTGGCAAATTTCTCATTTTATGAAACTCTGACATTATTATTTTATGAAACTCTGACATTATCTCCCATTTATGTCTAGCAAAAAACTCAATTCACCAACCTCAAATCCCCAAACGCAGATGTCAGGTGCTTCATTTCTCTCTGTCCTCCTCTCCTCTCCCCAATATGCTCCATTCCCTTAGTTTCGGTTATGTGGTGCTGGAGGAAAAGAGTAGAGGATAAAGCTAGGGAGAAGAAAGTGATGGAGGTGGGGCTTCAAATAATTAGGGTGCAATATCAAATCACTTGTGCATTTATTCTTTTAGAGTTAGTTGGCTGAGCATTGTTCCTGTATCTGCACATCTTTCAGGTAAGCCGCTACTGATACTCTGTGACATTATACCAATCTCTTCAGATATAAAGTGTGTGGAGTGCTCTTATGATTTTTTTGAGTTCATCATTATAACCTCCATATTTGAATACTAAAATGCAGTGGCCATTTGCAGAAATGCTTTCTTCTCTCTTATATGTCCTTAATAATGAGTGAATTTTAAAAAGAAGGGAATTTTTTTCCCCCTGCATCCACATTGTACCATCACGCAATGGTATTTACTCAAAGTTATAGCTCTATTTAATAAAAACAAAATAAACAAAAAAAAACTAGAGCTCAGTTTTTATAAGGGAGTTGGAGTAGGGAAGGATGTTTATGGTTAGTGGTCTAGTTGAAAACTTAGGGTTGGACCAAAAGCTTCCACGTGATGGATGAAATTTAGAAATTCCATTCATATTTCATCAGTCAGTCCTCAATGACCAATTTAACCTTGATAGATAAGTCTTAGTTGTCTATGATATGGTATATATTACATGAAATTAAGATCTGTATACCTATGAGATTTTTTATAATCTTGAGAACAAAGTAATCTTCATCGATGGTTATGAGAAGACAGTGACTTTTGAGTTAGATGTGTAGAGTGTCTCCTCCACCCCCCAACTTCCAATGCCAATGTGGAACTCGCATTCAAAGCAGCCCTCTGGCTGATTTATAACCCACTCTTTCTCTTCCCCCACAAAAATAATAAACAAACCAAAAGCCACGTTAAAGTAAACTTAGAGTTAGTAAATGATATGCTCTTCACAATCATCACTTGTAGTTCCAGACCAGGCCTCATTCCTGAAGATATATGATCATATTGATTAAGACAGGTGCTCTGCAAAGAGGTATTGCTTTCAGAGGCATTCCAAAAGTGGCATGATGCCCAGACTAAGAAAAAAATAAATTCTCAAAAGCTTCAGGCAGCTCAAAACTTATGACTAGAATATTTAGATGAATTCTAAATAAGAATTATGATAATTTGATTACATGACATTGTTGTTTTCTGAAACGTATTGTATGTATTTTCCATACAAAATGGAGGACAATTGTTCAATGATTGGAAAATCATAACCTGTTTTTTTTCCTTCTTACTTTTTCCCCTTTTCTGATGGATGTACCATATCCTTGACAAGAATATTCAATCCACTGTTACAGATATTAACCAATTTCTTCCATTAGATTTAAGGGAATTCTTATCCTTGACCACCCATAAGTTACATGTAATGGAACTACTGAATACAACAAAGATAACTCTTTAAGGTAGGTTTTTGTTTGTTTGTTTATTTGTTTTGTTTTGGTTTTGTTTGTCTTTCCATTTTATGGGTAACAGGATCCATTGAGCAGCAGGCAATCCAATTAACTGTGATGTTCTCTGACTTTATTACACATCCTTTTTGAATTTAAAAATATTTATTTATTTTAGTGCTCAACATTTATTTCCACAAGATTTTGAGTTCCAAAATGTCTCCCAATCTCTTCCCCCCACCCCTAGATGAAATGCATTCTGATTGCTCCTTCCAACACTCTGCCCTACCCTCTACAACTCTGCTCATCCCTCCATCCCCTCTCTCTTCACTTTATTGTAGGGCAAGATAGATTTCTATACCCAATTCCCTGCATATTTTATTTCCAGTTATATGTAAAAACAAGTTTTGACATTTGTTTTTAAAACTTTGAATTCTAAATTATATTCCTTCTTCCCTCCCCACCCACCCTCATTGAGAAGGTAAGTGATTCAATATAGATTATACATATGTAGTTACACAAAACACTTCCATAAAGTCATGTTGTTAAAGACTAACTATATTTCCCTCCATCTTCTCCTGCTTCCCATTTAATCTATTCTCTCCTTTGACCCTGTCCCTTTTCAAAAGTGTTTGCTTCTTTCTACCACCTCCTCCATTCTGCCCTCCCTTCTTTCTTCCCCCCACATTCTTATCCCCTTACCCTTACTTTGTTGTAGGGTAACATACACAATTGATTGTGTTTGTTATTACCTCCTTATGCCAAATGCGATGAGAGCAAGGTTCACTCATTCCCTCTCACTTCTTCCTCTTCCTCTCCATTGTAAAAGCTTTTCCTTGCCTCTTTTATGTAAGATGATTTACCCCATTCAATCTCTCCTTTTTTTCTTCTGCCAATATATTCCTCTTTCAACCCTTAATATTTTTTAGATATTCATTCATATTTAGTTCACCCTGTGTGCACTCTCTCTCTCTCCCCTCACTGGCTTTTTAGACCTCTTTTGTCATTTGTGTATCATTGCCATTATACTAATTTGCCATTAGTCTATTTTTAAGATGTTATTTTCTTCACTATTTTTTTGGGGGGGGGGGCATTCCTTTAGCAAGCTGTTGACTAATTTTTCCTGAATTTCTTGCATCATACTCATTTCTCTTCCCAATATTTA
>NW_027186473.1:35295353-35317948 GCF_028583685.1 Petaurus breviceps papuanus
TTTTCCCACAGATCTTCTATGCTATGTTTGGTGTTTGTGGGAAAACTACCATAGCTGCCAATGATTCAGTACTTTGAGGCCTCCTACAGTCCTGTCTATGATGGAATAATCCATGTGGATTGCACTCTGCTCCATCCCAGTGGGATAAACTATTGCTGATGACATTCCAGGCTGTCTTGGACTGGAGATTTGTTTCACTCTATTATTTTGCGGGCTCTGTTGCTTTAGAATTTGTTCAGAGTCATTTTTTTAAATCAAATCCTTTACTTACTTCTAGTTTACATCATTCATTTATGAAAGATTTTGAGTTACAAATTTTCTCCAAATTTTTCCCTTACCCACCACCCTAAAATAGTGATCCTATTAGATATCCTCTCCTCCACTCTGCTCTCTCCCATATCTTCTCCCTTACCACCTCCAACTTTCCAATAGGGCATGGTGGATCTCTATGTCCCAGTGCCTGTATATGTTATTTCCAAGTTACATTTAAAATAATATTAATAATAGTATATATTTATACATACATATTAGACATTTTATTTTAAAATTTTGTATTCCAGATCCATTTGCTTCCTCCCTTGTCACCACCCTTACTGGGAAGATAAGCAATTCAGTATAGATTGTATATGTGTAGCTATGCAAATCATTTCCAGAGTGGATATATTGAAAAGACTGACTATATTTCCTTCCCTCCTATCCCACTTCCCACTTGTTCTATTCTCTATTTTGATCCTGTCCCTTTTCAAAAGTGGGTACTTTCAAATTCCCTCCCCTCCCCAGCCTGCTCTCTCTTCCATAATCCCCCCCTCATCCCCTATCCCCCTAATCTCCTGTAGGGTGAGATACCCTATTTACTGTGTATATAATTCCTTCATGTGCCAAATGCAATGAGAATAAGTTTTACCCATTCCCTTTTGCCTTCCTGTTCTTCCCCTGCATTTTAATTATTTTCCCTTGCTTCTTCTATATGAGATACATTACCCCATTCTGTCTCTCCCCATCTCCTCTCATTATATTCCTCTCTGACCTCTTAATTACACCTTTTAAGTACCACACCTTACTATTCAATTGGGCCTGTGCCCTCTGTCTCTCTGTCTCTCTCTCTCTCTGTATGTATGTATATATATATATATATATATATATATATATATATATATACACACACACACATTCACATATTTATTCATACACCCATATACCCTCCTATATAGACATATGTGTGTGTATGTGTGTATTCCCTTCAACTATTCTCATACTGAGAAAAGTTTCAGCACTTACAATTATCATTTTTCCATGTAGGGATGGAAATAGTTCAACTTTGATAAGTTCCTTTTGATTTCTTTTCCCTGTTTACCTTCTTGTGCTTCTCTGAATATCAATTTTTCTATTCAGCTCTGTTTTTTTATTCAATATGAATGCTTAAAAGTCCTCTATTCCACTGAATGTTCAAAAATTTCCCCTGAAATATGATACTCAGTTTTGCTGGGTAAGTGATTCTTGGTTTTAATGCCAGCTCCTTTGCCCTCTGGAGTATCATATTCCAAGCCCTTTGATCACTCAGTGTAGAAGCTGCCAGATCCTGTTTTATCCTGATAGTGTTTACACAGTCTTCAAATTGTTTCTTCCTGGCTGCTTGTACTATTTTCTCCTTGATCTGGGACTTCTGGAACTTTGCTATAATATTCCTAGGAGTTTTCTTTTTGGGATATTTTTTAGTAATTGATTGGTGGATTCTTTAAACCTCTATCTTGCCCTCTGGTTCTAAAACATCAGGGAAATTTTACTTGAGAATTTCTTGAAGAATTATTTCTAGGTTCTTTTTTTGATCATGGCATACAGGTAGTCCAATAATTTTTAAATTATCTCTCCTGGAAATTTTTCCAGGTCAGTGGTTTTCACAATGATATATTTTACATTGCCTTCTATTTTTTTTTTCATTTTTTGGATCTTTTCAATAGTATCTTTATTTCTCATAAAGTCATTAGCTTCCATTTGCTCCAATCCAATTCTGAAGGAATGATTCTCTTCAGTGAGGTTTTGAGATTCATTTTCCATCTGGCAAATATACCTTTTTAAGGCATCCTTCTCCTCATTGCCTTTTTTGACCTCTTTTGCCATTTGAGTTAGTCTGTTTTTTAAAGTATTATTTTCTTCAATCAATTTGTTGCCTCTCATTTCATAATTTTCTTGTTTTGTTCTCATTTCTCTTCCCAATTTTTCCTCTACTTCGCTTATTTGGTTTTCAAAATCCTTCTTAAAGTCCTCTATGGCCTGTAACCAAGTCATATTTTCTTGGGAGTTTTTGGTGCAGGAGTTCTGACTTCACTGTCTTCCTCCTGTTCCATGCTTTGATCTCTTTTGTCCACAAAATAGGAGTGTAAAGTTGGGTTGCTCTGCTTGCTTTGCTTCCCTCATTTGCTCATGTTGCCTCTCAATTACTTGATTTTGAGCTTCATCCCAAACACTGAGTTTTCCTTACCTGCTGAAGTTATTAGTTGGTAGCCCTCTCTGAAGCCTCCACATGGTCTAGCAAGCTGGTTGCACATCCCAGGACCTCCAACCTAGAGGAGTTCCAGATCTAAGCAGTTTAAAGCAAGAGTGATTACCTCTCAGACTGGTCACTTGGTTCCCCTGCAATCTGCAGGCCAGGAGCTGAGGCTGCCACATGGCAGTGGCTGAATGGCTGCTGCCCCTCAGCCTCTTCTTGCCCCAAGGGCAAAGCCTGACATCACTCCTGAACTACCGGATCCCAAGGTCTACACTGCACTGACCTCTCACTTTGTCCTTAGCATCTATGGGTTGATAAATCTGGAAACTGCCACAGCTGCTGGTGATCTGAAGTCTCTCTAGCTGGTATCTAGCTGTGGCCTCCCTAAGATTAAGACCTAGGCTCTCAAGGGGTTGGGGTCAGCTCACAGAGTACTGTGCTGGCCACTTCCTGCCAGCCTGCTAGGTTTCTTCAGCAGGATATTAGCTTCTCTGTGACATTTTGTGGGTTCTGTAGCTCCAAAGTTTCTTCAGAGTCACCTTTTACAGGATTCAGAATAGGTGGAAGCCAGAGCCCTATGAAAGTCCTCTTTATACTACTCCATCTTGACTCTACCCCTCTACTTCACCATCTTGACTCTGCCCCCAGAGTAATTTTTACAGATATTTCAAGGGCTTTGGGGGAGAGCTGAAGCAAGTCCCTGCTTTTACTCCTCCATCTTGGCTCCAACCAATGAATATTTTTTTTCTTTTCTCATATTTTTATAAGTTACTATTCTTACATGTCCTGCATGTAAATAATTTTACAGTAAATTCTGTTTTCTTCTTGGTATTTTATAGAAACTTAAGTAGTTTATCCTGAGTCAAATAAAGACTTAGGAAATTTTATTTACTTTCCTCATGAAGTTTTAGCTAAAGCATTCCAATGAAATAGTATAAATACAAAGGAAATTTATGTAGAAATGCCAAAGACATATACAATCGAAGTCTCTGTAATAAAATATGACTGAGTAAACAACCTGTTTCTTTTCTTTGTTTTCTTTGCTTTTATATTTACATTTTCTATAATAGTTCCTGATAGTACATGCTTGATAAATATGTTTTATTGATCAATTTTTATCCACAGTGGCCATAACTTAATTTACTAAGCTTATGCATTATATATTGTGAGAACTCTCCTCTTAGATTTGCAAAGTTTGACAGAAATGTCAAAAGTTATATTTGTTTTTTTTTTCCTCCAGTAACTGGAAACTGCTCCCAAATTCATCTTTCCTAGGATAAAGATAAAATATTACCATGGTCATAAAAGTATTTGGAATAATGAAAGAAGTCTTTCCTATTGCTATTTTTATGCCCCCAAAATCAAAAAGCAAAGTATAGGGTCATTTGTTTTAGAACTAGATAGAATCATAGTGTTCTCTATTTTTTTTAACCTCTCTCATTTTGATTTAAGTTTATTTTCCCAGTTACATGTAAAGCCATTTGTAATATTTGTTTTTAAAGGTTTGACTTCTGATTTCTCTCCCCTCGTCCCCTTGTCCCCTCCCCCACCACACAAAAAAGGCATACAATTCCATATAAGTTATACATGTGTAGTCATGCAAAACAAACATATCTATATCATTATCCTGTGAGAAAATAGACAAAATATCCTTAAGAAAAATAAACTTTAAAAAGTATGATTCTAGATGTATTTAGACACAATGACTTTTTCTTTTGGGAATGAATAGAATTTTTTTATCTTAAGTCCTTCAGATTTGTCTCGAATCATTGTATTGCTGAGAATAGCTAAGTCAATCACAACAGATGATCTTACAATATTGCTGTTACTTTGCACACAGTCCACACAAGTCTTTCTAGCTTTAAGAGAGCATCCTGCTCTTCATTTCTTATGGTAAAATAGTATTCCATAATAATCTCATACCACAACTTATTTAGCCATTCCCCAATTTGTGGGCTTCCCCTCAGCTTCTAATTTTTACTACTACAAAAGAGCTGGTATAAATATTTCTGTTCATATACATCCTTTTCCTTTTTCTTTCCCATATCTCTTTTGGGATATAGACCTATTAGTGGTATTGCAAGGTCAAAGTGTATGTATGGTTTTGTAGTTTTTTAGGCATAGCTCCAAATTGCTGCACAAATGGTTGAATCAGTTTGCAACTGCAACAGCACTGCATTAAAATCTCTTTTGTTTCCCCACATTTGTTATTTGTTATTCACCTTCTCTCTCCTATTAGCCAATCAAATGCATATGAGGTACTGCCTCCAAATTATTTTCAATTTAATATCTACAATCAATAGTAAGTTATAATATTGTCTCATGTATATAGATAGCTTTGCTTACTTCCTCTGAAAACTCATGATATCATTTGGTCATTTATTAATTGAAGAATGGTTCTTATTTTAATAAATTTGACTCAGTTATCAATTTGTTTGAGTAATGAGACCTTTATCAGAGAAACATGCTTCAATTTTTTGCATAGTTACTGTGGCTAACTGTATTTCCCTCAACCATATTCCCCTATTTTTATTCACTCTCTCCTTTCATTCTGTCCTTCCTCAAAATTGTTTTGCTTCTGACTACCCCTTCTAGCAATCTTCCCTCCCTTCTATCACCACCCTTCAGTTATCCCATTACCCTCCTACTTCCCTGTAGGATAAGATAGATTTCTATACCAAATTTAGTGTGTGATTCCCTCTTGGAGCCAATCCAATGACAGCAAGGTTCAATCATTTCCCCTTATCTCTCCCCCTTTTCCCTCTACTGTAAGCATTTTCTTGCCTCTTTTATGTGAAAAAATTCATCCTGTTTTAACTCTTCTTTTTTTTGTTTTTCCCAGTACATTCCCCTCTCTCACTCCTTAATTTTATTTGTTGGATATCATCCATTTATACTGAATTCCCACCTGTGTTTTGTGTTTATATATTCTCCTTCTAGCTATCCTAATAATCTTATTGTAGTTATACTATTAATAAGAAAATTCTTATAACTTAAAAATATTATCTCAACATGTAAACAATTTAAAATGATGAAGTCCCTTATGATTTACCTTTCTTGTTTATCTTTTTATGATTCTCTTGAAACTTTTATTTGAAAATAATATTTTCTATTACAGTCTGGTGTTATCATCAAGAATTCATTAAAGTCCTCAATCTCATTGAATGTCTATATTTTTTGACTGAAGGATTATCCTCAGTTTTTTTTTCTGGGTTGGTGATTCTTGCTTGTAATCCTTACTTCCCTCTATAATATCACATTCCAAGACCTCTTGTCCTTCAGTGTAGAAACTGCTGGATCATGTGTTACCTCTTTCCGGCTACTTGCCATATTGGAATTTGGCTATAATATTCCTTGAAATTTTCATTTTAGTATTTCTTTCACAAAGAGATCAGTAGATACCTTCTATTTCTATTTTGCCCTGTGGTTCTTGAATATCAGGGTGGTTTTCCTTGAAATTTCTTGAAAGATGATGTCTATGCTCTTTTTTTGACCATTACTTGCAGAAAGTCCAATAACTTTGAAATTATCTCTCCCATTTTCGAGATCAGTTTTTCTTTTCCAGTCAGATATTTCACATAGTCTTCTATTTTTTAAAATTATTTTGGTTTTGTTTTAATATTTTTTTTTGCTTTCTTATAAAGTCATTAGCTTCCATTTGCTCCATTCTATTTTTAAGGAATCATTTTCTTCAATGAGTTTTTGGACCATGTTTTCCATTTCACCAATTCTGTTTTTTAAGGCATTATTTCATCATTGGATTTTTGGACATCTTTTACCGTTTGGCCTAGGGTTTTTTTTAAGTGTCATTTTCTTCAGTATTTTTTTTGGTGAATGATGTTATAATCTTCCTTGTCAACATAGCAATTTTCAGTAGTCATTTTTTCCCCTTTATTTTGCTTATTTTCCTAGCCTAGTTGTTGACTTCAAATCTTTGCTGAAGTAGGGCTCTGCCTCCAGGGTAGAAGGTACACTGTCTCAAGTTTTAGGGATTTTGTACAATTGTTTTCAGAGATACTTCAAAGGACTTGTAAGTTTTCAGTTCTTCCAATTTGGTATGATCTAAGGAGATATGCTTTTACTACTCTCCTGGTCTGTGTTCTGGTTGATGAGCAACCACAAGTATACTTTTCTTCCCTGGAACTGTGAGAAGGGTATTTCCTCCACTGTAACCCCATGCTATGTTATTCTAGTGCTCCTCCTCACCATGGGATGGCCACGCAGAACTGTGACCTGGATCTGAGTATGGGAAAAGCCACAGTCTTGTCTCATTGGTACCAAAGACACCGCTTGTAATCTCCTTCTGACCATTTGTTTGACCCTTTTACCATCTGTGGGCTTAGAGTTGTAGAAGTAGCTGCTTCCAATACAATTGCTCCTTTAGTCACTCCCAAGCCCTGCTCCTGGTTTACTGGACCTGGGCTATGCTGGCATGGTCTGAGCTGAACTATGCTCCACCCTCATTCCAGTGGGACAGACTTTCTCTACTTACCTGCTAAGTTGCCTTTGAAATCCATGGACTGAGACCTGAAAACTGCCACTGCTGCCAGTGATTTACTCACTCTGAGGCTCGTCCAATCCACACAGGACTATGCTCCTCTCTCAAGGTGGTGAGACAGACCTTTTCTGCAGAATTTTCAAGTTCATTTGGGCTGGTAATTTATTTCACTCCATCTTTCCATGGGGTCTGCTCCTGTAGAATTTGTTTAGAGTCATTTTTAAAGATATTTGGAGGGGTTTGTGGGAGACCTAATGCAAGTACTAGCCTTTATTTTGCCATCTTTGCTCTGCCTCTAAATAATTTATTTAATCACAGATTCACAGAGTTTCAGAGTATGAAGTGACCCAATGACCATCTAGTAAAACTTGTATTCCCTTAAAGGGATTCCCATTATAACATGCAAATGGCTATTCAGGGTTTTTAAGGCTTTTAGTGGCTAGAAAACTACCATATTCTAAGATTTGAGGTAGCCTAGTTAATGTTGTTTGTTTGTTTGTTTGCATTGATAGGAAGCCATTCCATACATCCTCACAGTTCTTTCAGTACCTGGGACAGGGTGTGTGACATAGTTGACAATAAAGATTTCTTGAGGGGCAGCTAGGTGGCGCAGTGAGTAAAGAAGTCAGGAGGACCTAAGTTCGGTTCCAGCCCCAACCACTTAATACCCACCCCCCCACACACACACACAAACACACTCAAATATTTCTTGACTTACTGACGGACATCAAATTTAAATTTGTGTTTTAGTTGCCCAGGTTTTGCCTTCTGGAGCTTTGAAGAAAAAAAATAAAAATTATCTTCCTGCATAAGATCCCTGCAGCTTGCTAAGACAATTAACACGAACCAAGAGAGTTTTCTCTCTTTGAATTAAAACCATTGCCAATTCCTTCAGTCTCTCCTCTCCATCTCCAACCCTATTGAATGCTCTCCACTTTAATTTACATCAAACACTTTAACAGAGTAAAACACTGAAATTCACAGAGATTAAATGATTTTAGCAAGTAGTAGAGCTTATATGCAAACCTATATGCTCTCTGTTACTAAAGCCACTGTTTTAGGAGTATAAAAAAACTGTTGTTTCCTTTCATGCACAACCATTATGTTCCTGTGACTATGATGTCCATATACTTTATCCTTGCTAGTACTCCAAGTAATATCAGTACATTAATATTTATATCTTATTTATCATTGCTTAATAAAATAGATAAAAATTGTCAGAAAAGATAAGCAGCTATCATAAATATCACTGCTGCTTAAAGGATTTTATCTGCAAAGTGAGCAAAAGAAAAGGTATCATGCTGGGGATCTACTGTGTTTTATAGTAATTTAAAATGTTAATAATATGTTTACTTTTATTGTTATTACCTCTCTCCTGTTACTTTACTCAAGCTATGGGGATTACCTAAGGCTATATGCAAACAAATAATACTTCAACCTGCTGAGCTATACAACATAATACACACTTATGTGCAAAACATGGTAGCACAGTGACTAGAATGTTGCACCTGCAGTAAGGTAGAACTGATTTCAAATTTGGGTTCAGACACTTACTAGCTCTATTACCCTGAACAAGTCATTTAACCCTGTTTGCTTCAATTTTCTTATCTTCAAAATCAACTGAAGAAGATGGCAGATCACTTCAGCATCTTCTCAAAAAAATACTACAAGAGATCAAAAAGAGGTGGACAAGATTGAAAATGACCAAACAACAAACACTCCAGTTTTAGATTATGAACAGGAGAATAATATCTACCCTTTGTATTTGTGTAGTCTCTTACAATTTGCTTAGTGTATCACTTAGGTGTTAAACTTACTATTTTGTTTGAATTCTGGTTAACCTATTTTAGGTTATATGCATTCGTTGCATTAAACTATATACATATTGCATATGTTTATGCATAATATAAATATAGATGGGCAGGTGGATATAATTGGTTTAGTTAATGGCTAAAGTCTCTGAAGCTACATAATGATGATGTATAATTAGTTAGCTCTTTAAAATTTGAAATGTACTTATTTTTCGTATCTCGTGGCCTCACAAAAAACTTAGATGGAAAGTGAAGAAACTAAAGCTGAAAGAGTCACATAAAATGTAGAAGATCCAATATACTGATCACAGGTTTTCCTCATTTGAATTTAACCACTCTCTTTCTACTGGGCCCTGTACTTTCTGAAAGATAACTATAATGCTTTTCCATTACCATTCCTTCCATCTTCCATGTTTTAGGCAAAAATTTAGGGAGTATTTAAATGTTTTTTTAGTGAACGTTTAAAGATTAGATTTCAATATTTAATTTTGAATTCCCTTTACAGCCTCATTTTTTTTTGTTATGACTGATATGAAATGAGTCTGGTTTGGGGGCGGCTAAGTGGGACAATGAATACAGCACTGGCCCTGGAGTCAGGAGGACCTGAGTTCAAATCCAGTCTCAGACACTTAACACTTACTAGCCAAGTGACCTTGGGTAAGTCACTTAACCACAACAGCCCTGCCTTCCCCCTTAAAATAAAGGAAAAAACAAACAAACAAACAAAATGAGCCTGGTTAGAGCTCACATAGTACATTTGAGAAGAGCTCTGAGTTTAGTCAGAAAATCTTCATTGAAATTGTGGCTACCAAAGAAACTCTAGCTAAGTGGTTGAATCCTTATGACATCAGTTTCATCTTTTGGAAAATAAGGGGGTTAAATTATGCGATCTTTGAGATACCCTCCATTACTAAAGCTATGATTATTTCAGCAGAGTTATTTATATTTTATAGCACTCTACTTTTGGATGTCTAAAAATTCTTTCATTAATAGAAGCAAGAATAATACATAAATTATGGAAGAGAATGGAAAGGTAAAATTACACTCTTATGTAAAACTTCATTTTTTTGCACATTTTATACACACACACACCTGTCACACATATACACACACTACTGTTTATATGAGTATTTATATGTGTGTATTTATTATGTCTTGAATCAAGAAGATTGTGATACAAATCTTACCTCCGGCAAGTGTTAGTTATGAAAAACTCACTTGAGCTATAAATGCTTCAGTCAATTAAATAGGTGAGTTGGTCTTTTGTATCTAGTTTAGAAAATTCCCAGCTTAAGCATTTCTCATATTGATTAAATTGAAGAAACAGAACTGCTTCCACATTTAAATAACGCTTCTTCTCTATAGGAAAGAGAAATATCTAAGTTTGGATTTTTGCTTTTTTTTAATTGGCTTGAGTGAGAGGACCAGGACTGCATGATAAAATGACAATAATAATGAATTTGGGATCAACAAATGGAATTTTAATTAAAAGTCTGAAATTAATTAACTACATTGTCTTAGGCAAGTCATTTGCCCTCTGTAGGCCTCAGTTTTCTCTTATAAAATGAGATTATTAGACCAGATAACCCCTAAGATTTTTTTTTTTGGCTCCAGACTGATGATTCTTTTATCTGATGTTCTACTTCTGTATTTTTTTCATCTGTAAAATAAGAGATTAGATTTGATGATTAAAAAAAAATTCTTCTCAATCTCTAAATCGATGATCTTATGAATAAGATGAGCATTGGAGTAGTGGATCTAATACAACACAAAGTTTGGACTAAAAAATCTTCAAAAATTTGAAAGAAGCTGTTTCATATCAATGAAACTTTATCAAGTGCTAGCTTCCTCTCTTTGTGATTTCCATGACCACCAACCTCAATATTAACAATTACAGAAGGCATGGGTCATATTCTCATGTCTGAGAGTGACTGTGTGGTCAGAGGTAAATAATTTTTATTTTCATATTCTGGGATTTTTCAATGATAAAATGAAGGTAATAACAATTGTGCTGCCTATATTACAAGGTTACTTTGTGGGAGAAAAAGTGGTAAGCTTTAAAAAAGATAATTATATTAATTTACATCTAAAGTGACTGTCTTTACATCCCATCATCAAATATAGTCTCAATTATAATGTTATTAATTGTTCTAAACTATATAAATAACATGTATATTTAAAGTAACAAAATAAAAGAGACAATAAGTAAAAGGGAAATGTCATTCAGAATAACAAAAAATGTATTCAATATTTTGAAATCAATTTACCAAAAAACAAAAAAATACATGTTCATATCCAATTACAAATTCTCTGTCACAAATAAAGATGTAAATAGCTAAAAGAAAGTTCAGTGCTAATGCCTTGGCTGTGACAATATAATGAAATTGGAAATACTCTCAAAATTCACCAATGACTTTAAAATTATAACAATCCAATAATTAATTTAGAGTACTTGAGAAAACAATAGAAAATATATTTAGTAAAAAATTGAAGGATTTAGAGTATAAACAGAAATGCTGAAAGGAGGTAAAAAAGGAAAAATTGTGGAACTCAAAGTATAATATAACATAATATAATGTTACATTATATTAAATGACACAACATGATATAACATAACATAATGTAATGTAAGTTAATGTAATATAATGTAATGTAATGAAATATAATGTAATGTAAAATGATGTAATGTAACATAACATAATATAATGTAATGTAACATAACATAATGTAATGTAATGTAACATAACACAACATAACATAAAACATAACATAACATAATAAGAAATCATCAACGCCATCTGCATAGGCTAAAAAAATATAGAATAGAATAATAAAAGATAGTAGACAAGAGAGTATCTGAAACAGTGAAATGCAATAGTCAAGTGATCAGAAAGCAGAAAACAAATTAATTTGAAAAGAATTATCTGTGTAATAAAAAAAAATTAAGATATATTGCTGAGAAAACTAATAAATAGTCTGGCGAAAATTAGGCTTAGATCAACACTCTACAATATATTCCACATTACATTCTAAATGGTTATGTGTCCTTAATATAAAAGATCACAATATTAAAAATAATTAGAAAAGCAGATACTATATTTTATTCTTAAGCACATAAATAATAGCAATAATCAGAAAAAATAGATAATTTGATTGTAAAAACAAAAAAAAAAACCTTTGTGTAAACAAAATTAAGCCACCTAGGAAAGAAAGGAAAGCATGAAAAAGGAAATTAAAAAAAAAACTTTGTGTCAAATTTCTCTGATAAAGATTGTCATATTCAAGTTATATAAAGAATTAATATTTATGTATGGCATCAAAGACATGCCCCAACAAAAAGACAAACAATATTTTCAAAGAAAAATCACAAATCCTTTTTTTTAAATTCTTTATTAACTTCTGATTTACATCAATCATTTCTGGAAGATTTTGAGTTACAAATATTCTCCCCATTTTTCCCCTACCCACTGCCCCAAAATAGATTCCCACAGGATATCCCCTCCTCCAATGTGCTCTCTCCCATATTTTCTCCCATGCCCCTTTAGACTTTTCGAGTGGATATCTATGCCCCAGTGCCTGTATGTGTGATTTCCAAATTACATGTAAAATAGTATTAATAATACTATATATTTTTAAACATTTGATTTTAAAACTTTGAATTCCACATTCATTCCCTTCCTCCCTTGTCTCCCCCCCCCCCCCTTACTCCAAACATACGCAGTTTAGTATAGGTTGTACATGTGTGGCTAATGGAAAACAATAACATAGTAGATATATTGTAAAAGACTGACTATATTTCCCTCCCACCTCCAGTTTGTTCTATTGTCTACTTTGATCCCATGCCTTTTCAAAAGTGGGTGCATCCAACTTCCCTCCCCCCCAACCTCCCCTCCCTTCCATCATCCCCCCTCTCATCCCCTTCCTCCCTACTCTCCTATAGGGTGAGATAACCTATTTAGTGTGTATTTCATTTTCTCCCCCAGCCAAATTCAATGTGAGTAAGGTTGACCCATTCCCTTTTGCATTCCTATTGTTCCCCTCCATTGTAATCATTTTCCCTTGCCTCTTCTATATGAGATAGTTTACCCAATTCTTTCTCTCCCCATCTCCTCTCATTATATTCCCTTCTCACCTATTATTTTCACCTTTTAAGAATCATCCCTTCCTGGTAAATTAGCCCTGTGCCCTCTATGTATGTATACATAACTGTAAACATATGCCCATAAACCATTATATATATACCCTTCAAATACTGAGAAGGGTTTCATAACTTAAAATTATTGTTTTTCCATGTAGGAATGTTAATAGTTCAACTTTGATAACTTCCTTATGATTTCTTTTCCCTGTTTACATTCTCATTTTTCTCTTGCTTATTGTATCTGAATGTCAAATTTTCTATTCAACTTTTTTTTTTTCAGCAAGAATGATTAAAATCTTCTGTTCCACTGAATGACCATATTTACCCCTGAAACATGATTCTCAGTTTTTCTGGGTAGATTCTTGCTTTTAATCCCAGCTCCTTTGACTTCCAGAATATCATATTCCAAGCCCTTCGATCCCTCAGTGTTGAAGCTGCTAGATCCTGGGTTATCCTGATTGTTTTCCACAATATTCAAATTGTTTCTTCCTAGCTGCTTGTAATATTCTCTCCTTAATCTGGCAATTCCAGAATCTGGCTATAATATTCCTAGGAGTTTTCTTTTTAGGATATTTTCTCAGGAGGTGATCAGTGGATTCTTTCAACCTCTATTTTGCCCTCTGGTTCTAAAACATCAGGGCAGTTTTCTTTGAGAACATCCTGGAGGAAGATTTCTAGGTTCTTACTTTCATCATGGCTTCCACATAGTTCAATATTTTTTTACATTATCTCTCCTCGATCTATTTTCCAGCTCAGTGTTTTTCGCATGAGATATTTCACATTGCCTTCTATTCTTTCACTTGTTTGGATCTGTTTAACAGCATCTTGATTTCTTATAAAGTCATTAGCTTCCATTTGCTCCAATCTAATTCTGAAGCAATGATTCTTCTCACTGAGCTTTTGAGATTCTTTTTTCCATCTGGTAAATTCTACTTTTTAAGGCATTCTTCTCCTCATTGCCTTTTTGAGCCTCTTTTGCCATTTGAGTTAGTCTATTTTTTAAGTTTGATTTTCCTGTCAGGCTTTTGACTCTCATTTCATAATTTTCTTGCATTGTTCTCATTTCTCTTCCAAATGTTTCTTCCAGTTCTCTTATCTGCTTCTTAAGGTCGTCTATGGCCTGTAAGTAGCTCATATTTTCCTTTGAAGCTTTTGCTGCAAGGGTTCTGACTTCACTGTCTTCCTCCTGTTCCATGATTTGCTCCTTTTTGTCCCCAAAATAGGAGTCTAATGTTGGAATTTTCTGTCTGCTTTGTTTTCTTTGCCTGGTCATGTCACCCCTCAGTCACTTGACCCTTGGGTTTTTTGCCACAGTAGGACTCTGCCACCAGACAGGGGAGCTTTTGCCCCAAATGCTGGTGTTTTCTCAGCTGCCAGAGGTATTAGTTGGGTGTCCTCTCTGAGGTCTCCACATGCTCTGGAAAGCTGGACACACACCTCAGGCCCTCCACCCTAGACTGCAATCCAGATCCAAGCAGGTTAAAGCAGGAGCGATTACCCCTCTGACTTGTTCTTGGTCCCCCTACACTCTGAAGGCCAGGAGCTGAAGCTGCCACATGGCACTGGCTGGCTGTTCTGGCATCTCAGAGGCTTTTCGCCCTGGGAGAAAAAGCCACACCCTCCCACTTACTGGGTCCCAAAGTCCAGACTGCACTGACGTCTCATTTGTCCTTTGCATCTATATGTTGATAAATCCTGAAATGGCTACAGCTGCTGCTGATCTGGCATCCTTCCGGCAGGTGGCTGGTCAGGCCCACACTGGGGCTAAAGTCTTGGTCTGGGGCCTGGCTTGGCTTCTGAGCACTGTGCTAGCTGATTCCTGACATCCTGGTGGGCTCTCCTCAGTGGCAGTTTAGTTTCTCTGTGTCATTTTGTGGGTTCTGTAGCTCCAAAATTTCTTTAGAATCCCCTTTTTACATGGATTGGGGAAGGTGGAAGCTGGAGCTATGGGAAGGTTCTGCTTGTATTCTACCATTTTGACCAGAAATCATAAATTCTTAACAATCATATAAAAGAATTCTGCAAATGATAAATAATAAGTACAAATACAAGCAAATTAGAATTTGTGTCTTACACCTATAAAAGTTAAAAACATAACAAATAGGAGAATAATCAATATCAGAGGTAGCATGGGAATATAGGTACATTACTGCATTTCTTGTTGATCTGTGAATTAGTACAACAAATGTAGAAAGTAATTTAGAAGTATTAAAACAAAAGGATTAAAATATTTATATCTTTTAAGACAGAGATTGGAATGTTAGGCTGATGCCTCAAAGATATCTTTAGTTAAAAGGGAATCACCACCCCCCCGCCCCCCAATGCACATATATTTTAATAGCAAAGAATCAGGAGCATAGAAGACTCATATACTCTGTTTCTAGAGTGGAAAGGGCTGTGTCCCAAATTGCTGGATTTTTCAAAGCTGCTGCCAGGGCTTCTGTCAGAGCTATGATGAAGGCACCTACTCCACAGCCACCACAAGCTCTGGCACACTGGCCACACACCCCAGAACCACCACCCAAGACTGTGACCCAGATCCAAGCAGGTCAAAGTAAGGGCAATTATGCACTGAATGGTCATTTGTTCCCCCTACAATATGCAGGCCAGGAGCTCTGGAGGTATCCATGGGGCAGCAGCTTCAGCTACCAAGCGTCTGCCACCTCTTAACCTGTGGGCAGGGGTTGGACAGCACTCTCTCTCACTAGGTTCCAACACAGTTACCCACTGACCGTTTACTTTCTCTTTTGGGTTTATGTGTTGGGAAGTCTGGAAATCACCACAGCTGTTTGTGATTCACTCTCCTGAATTCTGCTCAATGTGGTCGTGGTGGCTGCCTGGGGCTGCCCCAGGTCTGGGCCTGGGCTTCTCACGTGGGGCTGTGCTGGGCCCCCCGTAAGGTGAGATAAACCCTTCAGGTCCACCTGCTAGGCTGCATTCAGTGGGAGATTTGTTTGTCTCTGTTAATATTCTTCCACCTCTCTTCTTTAATTTTTAAATGCCTTTTATAACTCTTCCAAAAGTTCTTTCTGGACTTGAGACCACTCCAAATTTTCCTTTGGGGTTTTATTCATAGGTGTTTTGACATTGTTGTCCTCTTCTGAGTTTGTATCTTGGTCTTTCCTGTCACCATAAAAAATTTCTATAGTCAGATTTTTTATCACTTTTTGTTCATCTTTTTGGGGAGCTTTCTCTTTTCTTTTGAATTTAGTCTCTACTCCTATGGTGGAAGGGACTCTGTCTCAGGTTTCTTGCTCTAGGCTCTAGGCCCAAGCTATGATTCTGGTGATGGACTTATGTAGTCCTGAGGCCCGCAGGAGACCCTAGTGTCTGGTTCTAGGTTGAGGAGGGGTTGGAGGGAGGGATGCCTATAACTGTTGGAGACAGCAGGGGTCTGACAACTTCTCTAGTGGTCTGATAGGTTCCTGGACATGCTGTCTGGCTTGTGCTGAGGCTGGGTAGGGTTCTTATGTGTTTCCCTGTCTACACTGAAGTCTGTGCAAGTCTGACCTCCACAGGGTGCCTGTTTTTCTCCTGAGCTCTTCTGAAATAGGTGGAGCTACAACTGCTGAAGGATGCCTGTTTGCCTGGGGTTACACCAAAACTTGTAGTGGCTCTCCCACCTATAGTCTCCAGGACCATTCTGTTTCCTTTTAGTTTACAGGATTCAATTCCACAACTCCTTGAATTTCATATTTTGTTGCCCTCCCCCGCCCATGGCGGCTTATATTCAAGAATAGGATCTGTAAATACTTTCACATTATACATTAGTCAGGTTATAAAGACAGATTGTACCACCTGGAATGAAAAATGGTGAAGAGGACATAAAACCAAATAAGAGAAGGAAAAAGATCAGGTATTTTGCTTCCACCTGGATATAAACTTAGTTCTTTCTCTGGATGCACACATTTCTCTCCATCATGAGTCTTTTGGAATTGACTTATATCACTGCATTGCTGAGAAGAGTCCAGTCTATCAAAGTTGGTCATCTCACATATGTTGTGTCTGTAATTGTGTACAAATTTCTCCTGGTTCTACTCTTCTCACTCAGCATCAGTTTGTATAAGCCTCTACAGGTAAATATGAAGTCCATCTGCTCCTCTTTTCTTAGAGCAAAATAATATTCCATAACATACATATACCACAACTTGTTCAGCCATTCCCCAATTGATTGTCACCCCCTTAATTTCCAATTCTTTCCTACCACAAAAAGAGCTGCTATAAACATTTTTGTATATATGGGTCTTTCTCCCATTTCTATGATATCTTTAGGATATAACCCGAGGAGTGGTATTGCTGGATCAAAGGGTATGAAATTATTTATAGACTTTTGGGCATAATTCCAGATTGCTCTCCAGAAAGGCTGGATCACTTCACAACTCCACCAGCAATGCATTAGTGTTACAATTTGCCCACATCCTCTCCAGGATTTGTCATTTTCCTGTTTTGTCATCTTAGCCAATCTGACTGGTGAGATGTAGTACCTCAGAGTTGTTTTGATTTGCATTTCTCTAATCAATAGTGAATTAGAGCATTTCTTCATGTGCTTATAGATATCTTTATTTAGTTTCTCTGAAAACTGCCTGTTTATATACTTTGACCATTTATCAATTGGGGAATCACTTGTATTCTTATAAATTTGACTCAGTTCTCTGTATATTTTAGAAATGAGTCCTTTGTCAGAGACATAGGTTGTAAAGATTCTTTCCCAATTTCCCACTTTCCTCTTAATCTTGGTTACATTGGCTTTGTTTGTACAAAAGCTTTTCAATTTCATGTAGTCAAAATTATCTATTTTACATTTTATAATGTTCTCTAATTCTTGTTTAGTCATAAAGTCTCTCTCTCTCCACAAGTCTGATAGGTAAACTATTCCTTGTTTTGGGAGACTGCTTACAGCATCAACCTTTATACCTAGATCATGCACCCATTTAGACTTGATTTTAGTATATGGTGTTAGATAATGGTCTATGCCCAGTTTCTGCCATACTATATTCCAGTTTTCCCAGCAGTTTTTGTCAAATAGTGAGTTCTTACCCCAAAAACCAGGGTCTAGAGGTTTATCAAACAATAGATTACTCTAGTCATTGACTTCTGAATCTCATGTGCCTAATCTCTTCCATTGATCCACTCCTCTATTCCTCAGCCAGTACCAATTAGCTTTGATGACTGCTGCTTTATAATACAGATTGAAATCTGGTATAGTCCACCTTGCCTAGCATTTCTTTTCATAAATTCCCTTGATATTCTGGATGGTTTATTCTTCCAAATGAATTTTGTTACTATTTTTTCTAGATGTATAAAGTAGTTTTTTTGGTAAATTAATTGGTATGGCACTAAATATATAGTTTAATTTGGGTAAAATTGTCATTTTTATTATAGTAGCTCGACCCAGCCATGAACAATTGATATTTTTCCAATTAGTTAGATCTGTGAAAAGTGTTTTGTAGTTATGGTCATACAGGTCCTGGGTTTGTTTTGGCAGGTAGATTCCCAAATATTTTATAATGTGTATAGTAACTTTAAATGGGATTTCTCTTTCTATCGCTTGCTGTTGAATTTCATTGGAAATATATAGGAATGCCGAGGATTTATGTGGGTTTATTTTATATCCTGCAACTTTGCCAAATTTATTTATGTCTCAAGTAATTTTTTTACTTGATTGTCTAGAATTATCTAAGTATATCATCATATCATCTGCAAAGAGTGATAGCTTGGTCTCTTCTTGGCCTAATTTGATTCCTTTGATTTCTTCTTCTTCTCTAATTGTTACTGCTAACATTTCTAGTACCAGATTGAATAAGAGGGGTGATAGTGAATACCCTTGTTTCACCCCTGATCTTATGGGAAATGATTCTAGCTTCTCCTCATTACATATAATACTTGCTGATTGCTTTAAATAGATGCTACCTATTATTTTAAGGAAGGCTCCATTTATTCCTATACTTTCTAATGTTTTTAATAGGAATAGATGTTGTATTATGTCAAGAGTCTTTTCTGCATCTACTGAGATGATCATGTGGTTTCTTCTAGGTTTATTGTTGATATGATCAATTATACTGATGGTTTTCCTAATATTAAACCATCCTTGCATTCCTGGAATAAATCCTACCTGATCAAAGTGTATTATTCTTGAGATAAGTTGCTGTAGTCTTTTTGCTAGTATTTTATTTAGAATTTTTGCATCTATATTCATGAGGGAGATTGGTCTATAATTTTCTTTCTCTGTTTTATCTCTTCCTGATTTAGGTATCAGTACCATATTTGTGTCATAAAAAGAATTTGGTATGACTCCTTCTTCACTAATTTTCCAAAATAGTTTGTAGAGTATTGGAATCAATTGTTCTTTAAATGTTTCATAGAATTCATTAGTGAATTCGTCTGGCCCTGGAGATTATTTCCTAGGGAGTTAACTGATGGCTTGTTCAATTTCTTTTTCTGAGATGGGATTATTTAAGTAATTTATTCCTCTTCAGTTAATCTAGGCAACTTGTTTGTTTGTAAATATTCATCCATTTCCCTAAGATTGTCAAATTTATGTGCATACAATTGGGAAAAATAATTCCTTATTATTGTTTTGATTTCCTCCTCATTGGAGGTAGATTCACCCTTTTCATTTTTGATACTCATAATTTGGTTTTCTTCTTTCTTTTTTCTATCATATTGACTAATGGTCTGTCAATTTTGTTGTTTTTTTTTTCATAAAATCAGCTCTTGGTTTTATTTATTAATTCAATAATTTTCTTAATTTCATTTTTATTTATCTCTCCTTTGGTTTTCAATATTTCTAATTTAGTATTTAATTGAGGATTTTGAATTTGTTTTTTTTTCTAGGTTTTTTAATTGCATGCCCAATTTGTTCAGCTCCCTTTTCTCTAATTTAATCATGTATGCACTCAGGGATATACAACTTCCTCTAAGAACTGCCTTTAATGTATTCCACAAATTTTGGTATCTTGTCTCATTATTATCATTCTCTTGAATGAAATTACTCATTGTTTCTATAATTTCTTGTTTGGCCCACTCATTCTTTAGGATTAAATTGTTTAATTTCCTATTAGTTTTTAACCTGTCTTTCCCTGGCCTCCAGGACCATTCTGAGGCATGTAGAGGGGTTGGGAGTCCTTGTTCTGGTATTTGTCTGCTCTGCCACCCTGAGTCTCAGTATCTCCCATTGGTTTTCTTAGGTGGGAATTCCTGGAATGCTTCCTGTCCAGGAATGTGGTCTCCTTTTGACACAAGTGAGAGAAACCTTTATTTGCTGTTCCTCTAAGTCTCCTGTATTAAAAGATTGCTCCTCCCTGTCTTTCCACTGTCTCTGCTGTTCCAGTGTTCTGTTTGGCTAACTGTTTTATGACTATTTGGATGTGAATGTGGGAAAGCTACAGTCATTAACTGCTTACTCTGCCATCTTGGCTCCTGGATGTTGGCTATGTTTATTTCTTAAGAGGATATTTTTTCTTTTTGTTGAGGGAAATAGAAATGGGGTAAACAAAAAAGAAGAAATTTTTAAGAAAAGATGATAAAAACATTTATTAGATACATAAAGGAGAACTGAAGAAAACAAAGGATTAAATAAAAACAGGAGTTTTGAAAGTAATACATGAAATTCAGCACATAATTTAAAGGGAGCAAAATGAATAGAATATAATTTAAGGGTTTTTACAGATAATCGTATTTTATTGTATTTTTATAGATTGTTCTATTTTGTGGTTATTAACTCAGAATATCAAAAATTAAAAATAAATATAACATAATGGAAGGTAGAAAATTCATAAGGATGCCTTATGAGTGAGATGTAATGTGACACCATACAATATTTTTAAATTATTGTTAAATATTTGTTTGGATTTGAATATAAAAAGAAGGCATCAGTAGAAATCAATGTATTTGAATTCTGAGAATTGTGCTTATTCTACTATACCACATGACAAATTATCACTATTTTACTTTTTGATACTCCTAGTAGAGAATTATAACAAATAGATTCAATAAGCATAGTGTAATTTGATATGAAAAAGGAATTTGACCGTCTCTTTCAGGATGATCTTGTGGAGAAATATGTGAGGTGACATTGAAGGTGGCTGAAAAAACTTATGTGAAAATTACTAATTGATAGACTAATTTCAGCCTAGGAAATATCTATAGCAATATTCCATAGCACTCTGAACATTGTCCTATTCTAACTAATTTTATTATCTAGAGCTCAAAAGACATCAATAGCATTCTTATCAAATGTTCCAAAAATCCATAAACTGTGAACAGGTACTATAATTAATCAATTAGTTGACAGAATCAAGTTGTTGATATTCTAAGGGCTAGATTAATTGATTGAAATTTAAATAAATATGAATTTTAATCATCAAAAATATAAATACTTCATTCAGTTGAAAATAAGTAAATCAGAGATAACATTTGTGGACATAGTCAAAAGGTTAAAATAATTACTTTATTTAAAACTGGATGCTTCATTTGATGAAAAAGAAAACATTACATTGTGATATAACTAATAAATAAACTTATTAACAACCCAAGAAATGGAGATAATTATCTGAGCAGAAAAATGAATAAAGGAACATAAACTAATATGTTAACTTAATGCAATGATGGTAGTTAGATCATGGGCATTTATAGTTCTACTTCTTGATTAGAACAATCTAAAATTATGATGTTTCCTTCTGGGTGACACATTTGAAAAGAATACTGAGAAGTAGGAGAGAGGGGCATCTCCAGAAAAGGTAACTACGATAATAAAATATTTGGAATATATGTCACATGGACAATGATGGATTTAATTGTCAGATATTTATCTTGATAAAAAGAGTATTTGTGGTCAGTGAAAATATTTGCCATTAAAAAGTGAAGGTTTAGGAGTGGAGAGCTTAAACTCCAAATATTTAACTTCTATCTTATTTGGAAGAGACATCAGACTTGTTCTCTATGTTTCCAAAAGGCAGATATAAAAGTTACAAGGACGAAGATATTGTTAAATATAATTAAAACATTACACAATAATAATAATGTTCCAACAATGAAAAAGACTTGATTCATAAAAAAGTGTTCAACAGAAAGATTCAAGCAGGGTTTGGATACTCTTTCTGCCAGAAATGTTATAGGAGGGATTTGTTGTTGGAAGTGAGATGGACCTTAATAGATTTCAAGGGTCTCTTCCAACAAAAAACATTCTATAATTTTATGAATTAAATAATGATTTTAGTTGAAGTATTCAAAAGCTAACAGTATCATGAAACCTTTTTAATAATGCCAGTAAAAATAATGGGAAATATGTTATGCCTTATGAAGGCAGGCCTGTCTTCAATCATATTGAAAGACAATTAATTATTCTAGTACAAGAACCTTATTATACATATATTACATTTAATGGATTTGTCTCATTTCTTTAGGAAGAATTTTCCTCTATAACATTTCTTACATTCATTTTCTTCTGTCCACTCTCATAATTTCTCATTAAGACTATTGTAGTAGCCTAAGGGGTAGTCCCTTATTGTAGAGACCTAAGTGGTCTCTCTACCTCATTTCTCCTCTCTCCAATCAATACTCTTTATAATATAAAAATTATATTGCTATAGCACAGGTTTAACCAAAGTGAAATCAAATATAACTTGTTCTATATGTAAGAGACAAATTTTCCTTAAATAT